>NW_026067931.1:9863564-9922957 GCF_014885135.2 Alexandromys fortis
ACACACACACGCACGTGCACACAAAATGTGTACTTCACATACTAAAAGACAGACAGACACACATGTCTACATGTCTAGAATGTGTACACACAGGCACACATATGGATACTACACATGCAGAGACAAACAAATAGACACACACACACATATACATACTACTCACACTGGGAGACAGACAGACCCACATGGAAGCTTTAGGACACAGCTATACAGGAAAGTCATGGTGAAAGCATCGAAAACACGATTTAGCGAGCCGTGAAACTACAGTCCACTGCAATTCAAGATTCCACTTTGGGCTGTACAGGTGTGTCTCAGAGTGCAAACACAATCTGAGGTTCTAATTGTGATTGATAGTGACATAATTACATTGCTGTTCATTATTTATCAAATTTCAGATTAATTCTGAAGGCTGAACTTGAGAGGGGTTAATTACCATGACAGAACAGCATGCAAGAGTCTAAATCCTGCTGGTAAAATCATGCTGCAGCAAAGAGAAATTGCTGGAGAAGAGAACTGAGGACAGGGACCTTCACTTCCTTGTTTCATATAACGGGGAGTCAAGGACAGTGATGACGAAAAATGCTTCAGTTTAATAGCATGTTTAATTGAAAGTCACAAGAAGACAGGCATTAAGAATAATGAGAAGGACTTGCAAGTGCCGGCCTCCACACTAGGTAGATAACCCTGTCAATATCTTGATGAGGAGCTGATGTCTTTATGTCTTTGCTTCTAAAGTATAGCTACAAAATGGCTGCTGCCTCACCCAGCTTCCTGTTCTCTTCAAGGCAGGAAGAAGGGGCACAGGCAAACCTGGGACGGCACTGTTGGCAGTGGATATGAGTGAGTCACTTCCCAGCATCTGCTGAGGAACAAAGATTCAGCACATAATTTGTCATCTTAGAAGAAATATTGCTAACAATGGACAGATTGCAGGAGCAACAAATGGAGCTGGAAAGCCCCATTCTGTATAGCAGGGAATCAAGAATAAATTCCTAAGTTGATCTATGAAGACATAAAGGTAATAAACAGAAATTGTGAACAAAGGAAATCAAAGGCAGTTCAGACTCGGGAACGGAGATGAGACATTGGAGGAGTTTCGCTCTTTATTACAAACATTTATTCCACAAACACAGATAGGCTGACTCATGTTCAGGAAGCATTTCTTACCACTGGGACGCAGCTGAAGAAAGCAATCTTTCTGGCCTTCATTTAGAATGGCAGTGAGTATAAGACAGACAGACGTGTACGGTGGCGCGTGCCAAATGAGAGATGGCATGGGGGATTTGAGATGAGGGTTGGGACCACCTGGGATGAAGGAGTGTGCTGAGAGATGCAGCCAGGAAAGTTGACTCCAGGTCCATTGCCATCTGAGATGTTTGCAAACCCAGAGATTGGATTCCCAGTGTCTCAGCTGACCTTGATGAGTTCTGGCTTTAATGATTATTAATCAAGCCATAGAAAGCCACACTCCTTGGCATAACCCAAAACAGCAAACGAAACTGTGGAGGGTTAATCATGGAGTCATTGCATTAACATGGTTTCCAAGGCTCTAAAACAATGTTCACACCAATGAGATATAATCCAAACCATGGTTTTGAACAGAATACAGAGTTTATCTAAACCTCAAAAACTTCTAGCTGGTCAGGCATGTGGTGTAATCCTAGCACTTGGTATGCTGAGGCAGGAGCATCATGAGTTTGAGACAACGCTGTGCTACCTCGTAAAACTCTACAACAAAACTTCACACACACACACACACACACACACACACACTTTTAGCTAAGAGTAAACAAAAAATTGAATGAAGCAGAAATAATATGAACTTTAACCTAAGAATTTTGCTCTTTGGGCATTTAGATGAAAGTAGGGTCATTTTATTTCAGAGTGAATTCCTTGGGAATTATCTTGTTTGGCTTTTCATGTGTGAGAGATCCTATTTTTAAATTCAGTTCCTCCTCAGGAGTTTATTAAACACAAAAGACTAAAAGGAGAGTCTGTGACAGGTATCTGATGACCACAATGTTTCTACTTCACTATGACACTCAATCTCCACATCATACCTTAGTCCGTGTGTCTGCACACACTTCAGATGAAGTGGAGAGGAAGCTCAGAAATGTCTGCCTTTAAATCACTGGGAGAATTTGACGACATTCTCTGCTAAGCCACTGTAAGAGGACTAGGTAGAAATGTTAGCATGCTGCATTAGCCCCAGGAGACCAAATCCTAAGGAGCAGTGACCATCCTGGAGTTGGGGGAAAGGCTGTTGTAGGGCTTACAGAGAAATAAAGTGTGGCCGCATTCTGACTGACCATGGCTTGATAACTAAATTGTCAGCCCAGATGAGAAAAGTTCTTTAAAACCCTGGATGTGTATTTAGACACACAATTGGGTGTGTTATAGGTCTTTTTAGGAAAATAATTAGTTGTATAATTCATTATGGCCTTTTCAGAATCCTTGTTGTTCTTTCATCCTCTTCCTTTCTTCTTCTGTATTTGCCTCCCTCTCTTCTATATACTGTTACATACATAGTTGTGTATACATACATGTGTGTATACACACATATACATATACCACACACACACACACACACACACATTCCTAAATACATAAGTACAACCTTCTCGGTCTGCAGGTTACTTGTGATTATGTTTTAAGAGCTGAGCATTTGGAACCAGAAAACCAATTGCTGTGCCCTTCTCGGGAGACTGTTTCTCCCACTCTCCAGCACTACTTTGTTGCCTGTAGTTGGCTGTGCAGGAATGAGGCCTCTTGGGATTCCTCCTGTCCATTTTAACATGTCTATTTAACATGTCTATTGCCCTTGTCCTTGTTCACCTCATGCTTAGACAGTCATGTTGGTAAGATTTAATTGATGTATCTTCTGATATACAGGAAGTTCCATGCTCCTCTGGCTCTTAAAATTTTTCTACCCCCTTTTCTGCATTATTCCCTAAGCTGGTATTGTATTGCAGATGTCTCCATTGGGATCGGGCTCTACAACTCTGGTTGTTAGTTTCTGTGGTGGTCTTTGTTACAAAGAGGAGTTACCTTGCTGAGGGGTAAGGACTACAGTTATCTATGTGTATGAGGACAGATATTTAGAATGGAGTTAAGGATTGTGTTGGTTTAGTAAAGTGGCGGTTGGAGATTATCCTCCAATATACTTGACATCCCCAGCCCTAGGTAGTAGGTCAGGTTTCCAATGCCAGGCATGATTTATTTCCTTTCTGCTGAGCAGATTTTAAGTCCGATTAGAGAGCTGTTGATTCCTGTAAGGAATGGTGCCAGGACTGCATCCTTAGGTTTATCACGCCTTGTTCGTTGTTGTGATTCCTAGATGTCAAAGCTGGTTTTGGACTATTGGCTCCTTCCCTCATTTAGAAGTTTGTGGGTCACCTTATGGTACCATGAAAGCTCGTCCCAGGAAGGGGGTTTTCAGGTCAGGTTCAGCTCAGGGGCCCTGCTCCATGTCTCTCTGACCATACAATTCTGAATGTGCCTGATCTCATCTCTGATCCTTAATTGCTTGGGAATTGAGTGCTGTGTTCCCTACTTTTCTTGTCATGTGGCCAAATAAATGACAGAAAGTGAATTAAGGACCAGGGATTATTTTGGCTCACAGTTTGAAGAGTTTCATCCCTCATGGCAGGAAGATGTGGCAGCAGTGACCATAATTTATATTGTTTTTTTGAAGTCAGGTGTGGTCACATACCCAAGTTTCAACCAAGGAAATTTGGCTGAAATAAATCAGAGGATATTTACTAGATGTCTTCTTCAACAAGAGCAAATTCTCACTTTCATCTTCCCTTTTCAGATGCCACGCAAGCTCACACTCTGATAGCTGAACAGCTACAGGGGACTGCTTAGTGATCTGGAAACAGAAACCATGGGAAATACAAAAATCCACTCTTTCTGAGACTATGGATCTCAAACTGACCTTAATGCCCTGCTCTCAGGGCTATTCATGTATAGAATTGAGTTTGCACAATGATTAAACCCTGTTGGTGGTATCCTAAATATTGCTACCCAGATCAAGTCCAGCTAAACAGGCGGTGCTCATAGGGAGCAGGTTGGACAGAATGCATCTAATATACAGTCAGTCTCACGTTCGGGAAACTCAGCTGGAGAGAAGTTCACTTCTGAAATGCCAGAGGCGGAACAGAAGGAAGATATTCAAACTGTCAATCAAAGAAAGAACCTAAGGCATGGAGAGCCGGAAAAGGGAGATTCCTGGTGTTTGTGGTTGTAGGTGAAACCAATCACAATTCATTGCAATGTCACACGGGATTTGATCAATGTTTTTGCATTGCAAAATGTATCTGATTTCCATTCTCTTCCTCCCATTCTGATAATTCTATGTCACTATTTATGGTAATATGAAAGTTATACTATTCGTTGTCCTAGAAAAATAAAATAAATATCTTCACTTCTTTTACTTGTAAATGTTATAACTTTTAGCTGGGAAAGATACACGTAGAGAGACCATGATGAATCCCGTGTCAAAAGCAATATATGGCCCAGAGGGGCATCATTTAATTTCAATACTTGCAAATTTTCCAAAATTACATTGCTTATTGACTTTTAATTTTATACTACTGTGATCAGAAGAGATTCTTGAGATAATTTCAGATTTGTTTCCAGTTTTGTTGAGACTGTTTTGTGTGCATCTGAGAGGTCTAAATGAGTCAGATGGAGGGTTAGTACAGCTGTTAGGTTGATTTGGTTAATAGTGCTATGGCTGGTTTTTACCATCTGTTTGTGTGATATACCTATTGGTTTAGTTTAACTACTGCTGAATTATTGACTATTCTCCATTTTTATGTGTTGAGGTGTTCCAGTATTGGCTGAACAGATATTTGTAATTCTTATGCACTCTGGATTAGTTAACCCCTTCACCACTGTATAATTACCTCCTTATCTTTTGGGACAGGTCTTTATTTAAACTATATTTTTCCACATTTAAATGTTACCATAATTATTCTCGTGAATGGTAAGGGTGTGGTAGTGGATGTGTGCACAGGCATGTAGTCACTAGGATTTACTCTTGGGTGTCTTCCTCACCAGCCAGGTTGGCTAGCCAACAACTTCCATAGAACTTCCTGTTTGCACATACTCAGAGCTGAGATTTCAGACATGTCTGCCACACATGGCTTTCACGATAGGCCCTGGGGTCTGAACTCTGGTCCTCAAGCTTGAAGGGCAAGTACCTCACTGAGCCATCTCTAAGCTCAGACTACCTTTTCCTATCCCTTCTTATTCAACATATGTGTCCTTAAAAGTAAAGTGGGTTTCTTGCAAGCATTATTATTAGATTTTACTTTATAATTAATCTACTCTATCTTTTTATGGAGAGCTTAATATATTTAAATTAAGCATAATTACTCATTAGTAAAGGACTTATAATTGACATTTTGTTAGTTTTTTTATTGCTTTTATACTGCCTTTACTCTTCTGTTTACTTTCTTGTTTGTGATCTCTTAGATGTTTATCATTGTATACATTGATTCCTTTCTCTTGATCCACTGTGCATCTATCAGAAGTTTTATATTTGTACTTATTATAAGAGCTACATAGAAATTCTATAGTTATCAAAGGGTTTTTTTTTTTTTGTTTTTTTGAGTCAGGGCTTCTCTGTAGCTTTGGAGCCTGTCCTGGCACTTGCTCTGTACACCAGGCTGGCCTCAAACTCATAGAGATCCACCTGCCTCTGCCTCCCAAGTGCTGGTATTAAAGGTATGCACCACCACCGCCTGGCTTCAAAGTTGTTTTTTTTTTTTTAAGCTGAAATTTAGCACATAGTTTACAAAATTACAATTGTATTCTTCTTGACCATAGTTTAAGTACATTCAGGCTGCTATAACAAATTCCATCAGCGTGGGTAACCTATAAACAACTTAAATTTATTAACTAAAGTTCTATACACTAATTGATGCTGCATCAATATCTACTTTTTGTTGTGTCTTCTAGCTGTGTGTTCATTTGGTGGGGGGAGGGACACAAATCTCTGGAGTCTCATTTATAAGAACATTCTCACAGACATGTTCTCTGTGCCTGAAATAATATTATTCATATAGGAAATAAATATTTTTTAACAGATGAGTGGATTCAGATGGGTTGGAGCCTGATTTCCCTTTTTAATTAAACTGATATATCTGAGATGGATTTTAATATCCTAATATTTGCTTTTCTATTAAAAGAACTTTGTTTGCAAATCTTTAAATTAAGTTTCTTTGAGAGTAAGTAGACATTCACTACTTCAACATGTAAAAGGTTACAGACTTTCTAAATGTCTGTGCGTGGCCATATATCGGGTTCTGTCTATGAACAACATTACCTTGGATCAAGGGCGACAACGATTTTAATACTTCATTCTTTTCTCCCTTCCTTTCTCTCCAAAGACAATATCAATTACAGAAGTCATGTGGTCCTCTTTGGGAGAAATACAGATTTCAAAATGTCAACTGCATTCTCGGAAACACGATTGCTTCCTCATTTCTTCCCTGGCACTCCTTGCCCACAGCCATAACTTTCTGAAGGGTTTGACAGTCTTATAGTTTCCAGAAGATCTGCCATACTGCTGTTTATATTTCTTTTCACTAGAGAATATCGGAGAAATTATGGACACACCAGGGTTAAAATGTAAAAGCTTCTTCAGGATGTGAAACTCCTTGTATGTTGACTTTTATTTTCAATCTTCAGTGGGGATGATAAAAAGAAATATCACAATAAACTAAGAAAGTGAGGATGATGTAAGACTTTGTGTAACTTTCTCCTAATGGGTACACAATGAAGAAATGGTTATGCTCTGTGGTGGTGGGTTTTATATATCAATTTGACTGGGGCTTGTGGTGGCCAATTGCTGGCCAAGTATTACGGGTGTGTGCCGCATATGCAGTTTTGGATATGAATCACTGACATTGATTAAGCAAAAGTCTACGTCCAGTATTGATGGTTCTTATCCAATCAGTTGAATTCCTGAAAAGAACAAAAGAGTCATTTTACCATGGTTATATCACCTGTCCAACAGATTGAAATAGGGTACTAGCCTTTTATGCATTCAAACTGGAACTTAAAACTGGTGTCTCTTGAATATCAAGCCTGCCCATGTAAGTGGAGACCATATTTTAGTTTTCTGGCCTCCCAGAGCTAAATAGTCACACAGAAACTATATTAATTATAACACTGTTTGGCCAAAAACTTAGGCATATTCCTAGCTAGCTCTTACATCTTAAATTAACCCATTTCTATTAACCTGTGTATCACCACGAGGCTGTGGCCTACTGATATGGGATGTCCTTCTGTATGTGTATTGCTCTTATTGGTTAATGTATAAAACTGCTTTGGCCTATGGCAGGACAGAATATAGCCAGGCTGGAAGAAATAGAGAGAGAGAGTAGGCAGAGCCAAAGAGACACCATGTAGCTGCTGAAGGAAAAAGATGCCCAGAACCTTTACCAGTAGGCCACAGCCTCATAGCGATACACAGATTAATATCAATGGATTAATTCAAGATATAAGAGTTAGCAAAAAATACACCTGAGTCATTGGTCAATCGATGTTGTAATTAATATAGTTATAGTTTTGTGTAATTATTTGGGTCTGGGCAGCCGGGAAATGAATATTTATTTGTAAGTGAAGTGCTGCAGCTTTAATAGTGACATGTTAGTTAGGTTTTCTAGATATGCAGGGAGATATTTCAGGTAGATAAATAATTTTCAATACCTCAAAAACCTATAGAATATGGCATTTAAAATGTTTTAAGAACTTAGACTTTTCTTGAAAGTGAGACATGTCTGCTTCTGGCAACACCAATTACTTCAGAGAGGTTGATGGGCACTGAAGAAATTTCTTATGGAATTTTCCTTCAATGTGACAAGGCTAGCCATTTGGGCAAGAAACTGCTCTTGCATGGACTTCTTGAAGGCATGCTGTATAAACTGGACATGCAGGACCCACAGAAAAGTGACTGGTAAACTTTCCAAAAGAAGGCAAAATAGTCCTTCAGGGTTCCTGCTTCATAAAAGAGTCTGCAAAACATTCTACAGGATGCAGAAGAAAATGGCTAACAAACTACCAATATAGGCAAAACAAATTTCCTGTTTTATGGGAAATTCTGCTGTATACTATGGGCCTGTAGGCTGAAGATGGAGGCCTCAATATTACAGAAGAACTTTAGATGAAAGCCCAGGCAGCAAAATGAATCTATCAGTTCTAGAACTTTGAAAGTTGCTTACAGTGCACTTCCTGTTTACATAGGCAATATTATATCCTTCTGGGGTCTTTGAAGAGTTGAAGACTGACAGTTTTAGTTATAGTTTTCCTTAGTTATGATAAAGAATAAATGAGATATAAAACTTTAGACTCACAAATATAGGATAGATGATAGAATATTTTCCTTAATTTCCTAAATATAAATGGACTAAATACTACAACTATAATTCTTGCTTGATAACTGTTTTGTATATTTAATTTTACTATGTTAAAGTTAAAACCTTACTTTTAATTTAGACAGAAAAGGGAGATGATGTGGGATGTCCTTCCACATATGTGTTGCTTTTATTGATTAATGAAGAAAGATGCTTTGTCCTATGACAGGGCAGAATAAAGCCAGGCTGGAAGAACCTTTACTGGTAGGCCACAGTCTCATGGCAATACACAGATTAATAGAAATGGGTTAATTCAAGATATAAGAACTAGCTAGAAATATACTTGAGTCATGGGTCAAGCAGTATTATAATTAATATAGTTTTGTGTAATTATTCAGGTCTGGATGACCGGGAAACAAAAGAGCAGTCTCCAACTACAGCCTACCAGTAAGGTTCTAGCATCCTTCTCCTTTGACAACTACATGGTGTCTCTCCAACTCTGCCTTCTCTCTCTCTCTCTCTCTCTCTCTCTCTCTCTCTCTCTCTCTCTCTGAGTGTGTGTGTGTGTGTGTGTGTGTGTGTGTGTGTGTGTGTGTGTGTTCAGATTTCCTGCCTGGCTTTATTCTGCCCTGCCATAGGCTGAAAAAGCTTCTTTATTAATCAGTGGTAATAAAACATATTCACAGCATACGGAGGCAAATCCCACATCATGCCAGCTTCCATTGGAACTGACTCTAACATACTGGAATTTATCATTAGCTCTTCCAGGCTCCCAGCTTACTGACCACTCAACCTGCACAACAACATGAATCAGTTCTTTATAGTCTGCATATACATACATACACACATGCAATACTGTTGTACAATGATTCTGTTGATTGTTTTCTTAAAAAGCACAGATCAACAAAGTCTTGAACATCGATTTAAATGCTTAGTTTCTAAAAGCAAAGCAGAAGGGAAATAGGTCATATTTGGCAAAAAGGGGATTTTTGAGAGAAAATGTAAAGCATTAATTATCCCCAGAGACCTTCTCTTTCTATACTCCAGGACTTTTCCACAATATACTTTTTAGAGACATCTTTTTGCCCAAAGGCATTCAGAGAGAGAACGTTCCAATACATTTATGAAAGAATTCTTCACATGTTCACACTTATAGCAGCTTTGGCTAAGAATAAATTTTAATTATCAACCATAAGAAATAGAAATGGCAGGAAAAATACAGTTTACAAACCAGTGAATCAGCCTTTTTTCTCCCCTAAATTATTTTAGTTTTAAGTGCTATGGGGCCTGATGAAGAGAAAAACTAATATTACGTTTAGAGACCTTCAGCTTAAAAACATCAATGACATATAAACTATCAAAGACTTAATATTATAAATGTCTTACAGATATAATGCCATAAAATTTAGCAAGTAAAACAGTATAATATGGTCTTTATGAAGAATCAGAAATGACAGGCTCATGTAACAAATTCCACAGACCTTGTGATGGCTATTTTGGTTCTTAAGCTGAATACTTCTGGAAAGGACTACAGTGCTGAAATGGATGGGACAACTATGGGAAATTATTTTTTCTTAGTTCAAAGTAGGTGAATCCACTTCTAGTAGGTCAGAATCCCCTTCTGAGGTAAGAGGACGCATACCTTTGATCCAGGTATTGAGTCTGAAAGACACACCTTTAATCTGGGCCACTCCTTCTGCTGTAAACCTACGTAAGGACATGGAAGATGGAAACTTTTGCTCTTCGACTGCTTGCCTTCACCTTACTAGCAAGTCCATTACTTCACTGTCATTGGAGCCAGATTCCTAGGGATTCCCACATGAACTGACGACCAGCTGAATCATCGAGCCTTGTGGACTGAGCAACTGCTGGATTCCTGGATTTTCTGTTCAGTCAGCTATTGTTGGATTAGAGACTGCAACTAGTAAGTTATTTCAATGAACATCATATATATATGTTTAGAGAGCAATAGATTCATTCTGTAGGTTCCCTACTCTAGGGAACCATGACTAATACAGACCTAAAGCAGATATTAGTGCATACAAGATCTTAAGTACCTGAAGAACAATAATCTTAAAAGATGCTATGGGTAGTTTAATGAGGTTCTAAGGACAGATTTCAAGTTAGTAATAGAATGTACTGAAGTAACAACTGCTTGAAATGAAAAAACTGGGTAAACATTGGGCAACAGGTCTCTAGGCTTCATAGAACCTTCTGAATTTGAAAAGACTAAGAAAACAAATGTGATTCACGTTTTCGAATCCTGAATGTTACATAATTTTATATCATATGCCACAGAATCAGAACAAATAAATAGGAAAACATGACCCATACAAATGTGTTCTAGAGGCCTTCATGGGAAGCTGAAGAGACAGTAGAAATACCAATAAGCCTGTGAACATGTCTCAGGGCTTTTATTTCCACTGCTGACTAAAATTGAGTGTTTATTTCATGTTTCTTCTTCTTTTCCTGTTTTTCTTTATCTTTCTTTCCACTCTGTGCTGTTGTATCTCAGTTTTCAGTATTAAAATATGCCACTTCTTATGAGAAATGTTCATATGGCATAAAATTGTTTACTATATAGATTGATAAATTTAAGTATACTAAAGTCAAACTGTTCTCTTTAAGTAGCTGTAGGGAAAAAATGAGAACAAGGCAAAATTGGGAAACTTTTCAAACAGACGAATATAACCCTACCGAATGAAGAACTCCCAGAAAAAATACTGAGAAAAAGATACAAAAGAACAAGAAATCTCATACTTGAAAGAAGATATCAATAAGCTCAGTGCTGCTATCTAAGAAAGCAAATTAAAACTTTGATGAGGTTAACTTTCTTTCTGAGTTGTTTTGTCTAAGATGAACACTCTGGCAATATGTTGCTATTGGTATTGGTAAAGATTTGGGACTGATGAGACTCTTCATCATTGTGAAAATGTTTCAAAGACTCCATTAAACAAATTTCCATTATCTTGCAAAGCCCAAAGTGTACAAGGTACATATGTTCTCATTCATCATTCCCACCTGTAGAAATTCTTTCACACATATAAGAAAATTTCTAACAACATTTCTGTTACAGAGAAACTATAAACAAGGCAAATGATCATGAAAAGGAAAAATGGATATATTAGTTTGATATATTTCTGTGCTATTATACCGAAACAGGAGTGAAAATTAACAAACTCATATCATATGCATAATTGAAATTATCTCTCAAAAAACATAGTTAGCTAAAATAGGAAAGATGCCCAAGAACTATTATAGTTCTTTATTCTGAACTCTAGAAATAAAAATAACTCATGATGAAATGTCTCCCTTGTAAATATTTGTGTTCCTTTATATCCAGGAAGCCAAAGACATGGTGAAGATAAAGCTCAAATCATGTTTGCAGTTGAGAAGAACAGTGAGCAGAGGTCGGGCAGCCACACTGAAGAGGCCAGTTGTATGGGTTGGATCATTTTTGAAAACTTGGTGGGTACTTACACACAGATGCTTTTTTAACAGCCTTTTATATATGCAACAGTATTTTATAAATTAAATGATTAAATATATAGTATCAAGGACACAGATAATGTTTTTTAAAGGTTTGACTATTTATTTGTTACTTTTTTAACTTTATTTATTTATTTATTTATTAAAGATTTCTGTCTCTTCCCCACCGCCGCCTCCCCTTTCCCTCCCCCTCCCCCAATCAAGTCCCCCTCCCTAGTCAGCCCAAAGAGCAATCAGGGTTCACTGCCCTGTGGGAAGTCCAAGGACCACCCACCTCCATCCAGGTCTAGTAAGGTTAGCATCCACGAAACTGCCTATTTGTTACTTTTAAAGTCTGTTATTGACTAGACTCAGACTCAAAGGTAGAAGCTCTCGGTGAGGTAGACTCAGACTCAAAGGTAGAAGCTCTCGGTGAGGCCAGCCTATGTCTCTTGGCAGTCTGTTCCTGGTTCTGTTCTTTGGCTTCCTTCATTCTCATAGACAAAAGGTACACATATTCTGCAGCCTCCTCCTTGTTTTACACCATGTGTTATTTCTTCAAGGTAACACATTTTGTTAGTATTGCAGGACATATGGAATAGCAAAACCCTGAGTCTTGGGTGCTTTAGTCCTGGGATTTTTGCCTTCTTTGTTTAAAGGTTTCTAACAACATATTTTCAGACATCATCTTCTTAGAGAGACTAAAAGGTATTCAAGTTCTGGTTGTTCTTTTGGACCCCTTGTGCAACACCAGGTGCACTCTGTAGTGGGTCAAGGTACCTGGCTGTGAGAAAACCTTGTTTGTCATCCCACCTCTGATTAGGACCACACAACCCTTCCACTCTCCACCCACAGCATCAGCAGCCGCTCTGTGACCATGCTCTTCTCATACAGAGTATAAAACTTGGATTTATCATTCACTTCAGTGAGTTTCTGACAGTCAGAGGCTTGGAAAGAGAGATTCAACCTCATCTTGGGACAGTCAACTGCTTAGGAGGTGCCATGAAAAAAGAGTGAGATAATTATTTTAAAAGAAAATTAACATAAGAGAAAAGGAAAGAAATGTTTTAATGTATGAATTAAAAAGTAAACATAAGATATTTAATAAATAAAAAAGGAGCAACTGGTGGGAAAATCTTGTTCACTTTCTTGAACTTAGTGGAGTAAATTATAAAAATTATTGTTTATAACATAATATCTAACATATTAATTGTAACTATGAATACTAAAGGTATAGCCTAGAATTAAACATTGACTTTCTTGTTCAGCCAGTTGTTTTGCTGAATTTTATGATCCAATAAATAAAGCAATTTTGTCATCCTGCCCTCTAGGTACCAGTATTGAGTTGAGCTGCAACCTAATTTAGTTCCTTAAAATTCAAGTCCACACCTCCCAAAGCAGTCATTCTTTCATTTCTTTTGGTTGGAGTTTCTTATCTTGAACACATTTTTCCACACTGTATCACAAGGTCTTTAACTCATGTTTTAAATTTCTAATTAGGTTTTATATGCTTAGATACAAATTAAATATAGCAGAGAGTAAAGAGTACAGCTCCAACTCAAATTCCAGCTCTCAGTATTTGCCATCATTGACCTCCTTATGCCTTTGTTCGCTTTGGTATAAAATGGGAGGAATAAAAAGCCTGTTCATATAGGATTATTGTGGGGATTAAGACAGATAGTGCTCCAGAAGGTTTTGCCTGTGCCATGTAGTGGTTTCCTGAAGAAAGAATTTGATCCATGAGGATGTGGGGGTCTCATGAGTCTCAGGAGGTAAGCAAAGGTGACAGATAAGGGCAAGTGGGAACTAGAGGATTCTTGAAGGCTCCTCCCCCACAATAAACAATTGCTGGGGAAAGAGACTGACCAGAGAGCTGCCCCAGATCAATTCTCAGACTACTGAACTACCTGAAAAATGTGCAGAGAGCTACAGAGCTGTACTTCTGGGAGTCATCATTGATGTTGGGGGCGGCTGGCAGTGACTCTGCTGTCTCTGAGTCATCTCTGCTCCAGTAAGCGAACCCCTCATCCATATTCCAGTCAGTAACCCCAAGAGACACTCACTGGTACCAAGTTAGACTTTAGTGCAGTTATTACTTTGGTCTGTCCTGGTTCCCTTTTCTAGGGTGAGTGGACATGTGTTTGTATGTTGTGTCTCCCCAAGAAAAGTCTCCATCACACACACATCACTATTATTTTTATTACGGTCACTATTCTTTCTTTTATTGTTACTAGTAATGAAAGCTTTAGTGATAAGAGAAGAGGGAAGAAGAAATGCCTCTGGATCCTATCCTTTGTTTCATTTTCCAAAGTGCTATTACTTCCAGTCAACCACAAACTAAGTATATGAAATAGGAAATCAGAAACAACTCATGATTTTCAAATTAGGATCGATTTTAAACAGTGTGGAGGATTTCCCACTGCTCTGGTCCATTCCTGTGGAATATAAGTTATACCTTTGTCTGTCCTTTCATTCACTCCCGTTATCATTCAGTACCCAACTCAGTTATCAGTTTGTATCTAGGTGTCACAGGGCTCACTGTTCAACTAACCCTTATTCTATTTAAAAATCATCTTGAGGGTTAGGAGGTATGCTGGCAATTTGGAGAGATATAAGAGAAGCACAAAGTGTTTCTTTTAAACATCTTACATCATCCAAAAACATAAGGATACTTTAAAAGAAGACTTATAAAGAAGTTCCTATCATTTTTACAGAATACTGTTTTAATTTACTATTTAGTATAAGCCACTTTTGATAGTGTCTAATTTGTAAATTTTTTCATAAATATTTATGCTTAGAAAATATAGCTGTGCATGGTTTGATACTGTCTGGGATTTCAGGAATACTAGTATGTAGTAATTTCTCCATGGAAATAGGGACAACTGAAGAGTGATAATGCTGTCTATATAATAAACAAAAGAGGCATATGCATAGACAATACACATTAACTAACACTTTGTGATGTTTTTTGAATTTCTGAGCTACTAAGATTTAAAATAGGAAATCTGCATTATCAACTTAATAATATTTTCCCATTTACTTCTATTATCTAATTGCTAGGAGATAAAAATTCAAAGGAGGATCTGGAGAGATGGCTCCACAGTTAAGAGTGATAGCCATTTCAGGTCTCAGCACCCATATCTGGTTCTTCATGGTTCTGCACAGCTTTTCACAGTTCCTCAAGATTCTGCAGAGCGCTGCAGGAGTCTGCATATCTTTTACAATTATTTGGAAATGGTTTGATCCAGAACATGGAGTTTTCTCTGACAAACAGCCACGATAAGAATTCCATGCATTACGACCAAATAATCACCAGATAAACAAATACTGAAATATCGCTCTTCCTATTTCATTATAGTAATGGGAGTTAGCTAGGATGTACATTAAGAGACCTCAAATCCAAAGGATAAGGTATTTTAGACGATGACTCAGAATAATGATACCTTTAAAAGTCTTATAATAAGACTAGTGAGCAAAAAGTATTGAGCATTAGGCATCGCTGATCCATATAGAAAGTATCAGTATTTTACTACCATGCACAAGAGCAAAATATAATAATAATAATAATAATACTCCAAGGGAAGACATCAAATCTAAGGAAATATTAAATTATTTCACCGAAGCAAATATTTATGTACAAATATAAAAGATCACCTAGATGTTCTCACTACAGTGTTAGGGTAGCACCCACTGTCCAAGCAGCTGGTTTATTTGGCTCAGAAATTTACTGAAGTCCTCATGCTGACTTCTCATAAAGCTCCTGTGGTTAGTGACAGAAACAATAATCACCTATTTTGAGCAAGAGGGAGAGACTGTCTGCTTCATTCAGCTACCAATTTGCTGGGGTCATAACTGATTAAGTAATGAAATAATGAGCTAAAAATTGCTCTAATAAATTTTCCTGATAAACAGTAAAATCTTGTTTTGTTTGTTTGTTTGTTGTTATTGTTGTTGTTGTTTGAGACAGAGTTTCTCTGTTTAGCAGCCCAGGCTGTCCTGGAACTAGCTCTGGTAGAGCAGACTGGCCTCAAACTCACAGAGATCCACCTGCCTCTGCTTTCTGAGTGCTGGGATTAAAGGCACGTGCCATCACTGCCCAGCACATCTTGTTTTTTAGATTTCTCTTTAACTTTTTCTGCCTTTGAAGGCCCCTGAAATGGGACACATCTGAGGGTAGAATGAACACAAAGAGAGCGCGGAAATTATTTCAATAAATACACTGACCTAAGGCAAAGCTTGGTGAAAATCCTTGCCTAGTACAATCCCAAGAAGCACAAAAGTATTAACAAATAAATAAGTAAATTGGTGCAATGATCTTGACTATGTCTCTCATAACCCCAGGCTATTTCCCAGATGACAAGACAAAACAGAAACAAATAATGTAAGGGAAAGGCTCCAGTTAATAAAACTATAAAGGAAAATATGCCTGAGCTTAGCTCTTTAGAGAGAAGTAACTTTCTCTGAATGTAGGTCACAAATATTGATAGAAGGTTCACAGTCATCTGTACCCTAAGGACAATTATGAACTACAATGATTAAAAAATTCTCAAAAGCTTCCATAAAGAAAAATAAAATGGGTTGTCTACAAAATAAAAAGAGCTCAACAGTCTTTATTTTTGTCTGCAAGATTAATGCAAGAAATCAGTAGTGCAATGTCACCTCATTAAATATAAAAGGATGTGACCATGGGGCTATACTCAGACAAGCTTCTTCTGTGTGTACTGGCAAACAAATAGCATTTTCGGACACCTCGGGGTTCAGACAACACAGAACTCACTCCCCCTCTTAAAGTATTTCTTGAGGAATCACTCAGAGAAAACAAAGAAATAAAGAAACAGCATAGCTATCAACAAACATATTTTAAGACTCTTAAAAGGATAATATAAAATCTTATGGATTAGAATCCAAAAATCTCTACAACTTATTTAAGAAGAGAGACTAAAAAATAAGACCACAGTGGTTTGTTTTGTGAACGTGTGTGTGTGTGTGTGTGTGTGTGTGTGTGTGTGTAGAAGCTATCTGAATTCTGAAGACTGGTATAATTAATACTTCTGGTTGTTTTTAGAAGAGAGTGATAATAGAGAACGGTGACTTCTGCATTGGTAAATACCTACCTTTTAATTTTTTTAATGATTTAATTATTTATTATGTGTACAGTGTTCTTCCTGCATGTATGTCTGCCTTCAGGTCAGAAGAGGGAACCATATCTCATTACGGATACTTGTGAGCCACCAGGTGGTTTCTGGGAATTGGACTCAAGACCTCTGGAAGAGCAGCCAGTGCTCTTAACCATCTTTCTAGCCCCTAGATACCTTACTTTTTCTTCTACTCGTGTTTGATTTAGTAGTAAACAGGCATCATATAACAGAGGATACAAGATTCCTCATGCAGTCGGAGTTAGGGATAAACCTCATTGGCCATCCGGGATTGCAAAAATGGCAGTTTTGAAATCATATGGGAATCTCCTACCGCAGGCTGTCTTTCTTTACATCTTTGTTTATCTATCTCTTTACCTCAGGGACCTTGTGAAAAGACTAATCGTAGCTGAAAATAGTATTTAGGCATCACCAGAACCTTATTTAAATACCACCAAAATGTCACCACTCACAAAATATCAACACTCACTAACACTCTACAGTCTGCTCCCCAATAAAAGCTGGCAGCAGAGATTTTACTTAAGTTCATCTAGAGTTATTTCCAAAGCAAAAAATCATGGTGCAAAGAACAGGCAACGTTTAAGATCGAAGCGTACCAGTCCACCAAGATTCCTCCTCTTTGTGGCTGTTTACACAGGTAATACTGCAGTTTTGTACCAAATGCCGGCTTCACAAAGTCAGGAATATTTCAGCCCACAGCCTCACTGTATTTTGCAAGAGGTCTGTGGTGCAGCGCAAAGGGGGTGCCTTTTCGGGGCCTCTTTGCTGCCAACTCCAGTCTGATTCTGAGGTAGGCCTGCCAGGGCAGGCACACACATGACTTCTGATTGAGAACCCTGCTCTCTCCTCGTTTACAGAGACTTTCACACTTATGACACAATTCTATTGCATGGAAATTTACTCATACTTTTGCATATATATCCCAAAGCAATAAACTAAAAATAAAAATCTATGAATATGAAGATACTCATTGCGGTGTTCTTTATAATATTGAAAGCTGCAAACAGGTTTAATGCTGAAAATATAAAAATAGTTATGTAAATTATGGCATTTAATTCTCTCTGTGGATTATTACGCAGCCATTAAAATTATAATTATAAGAATATATCACAGCTTAGAAATATTTTGACATAATGGGATAGAAATAAAGCAAAAATAGATAACCCAAAATTATACTAACCAAAACCATTTTAACTTTATAAAATAACTATTCAAGTAATCAATAACCACAGAGGACCTAGACATATGGGAACTTATTTTTTAAAAAGGATAGAATTCTTGAAATTATAGTTACTGTTTTATTTCCTTGGGATCATGGAGACTGAAGCCAGGACCTAGTAAATGTGCTAAGTGACTGTTTTACTGTGAAGCCACACACCAGGCCTGGGATTTTTATTATTTCCAATTTGTTTTGCTTTTATTTAGTAATCCAAAATTTCACTCAGATATCTAGTACAGACTCTTTACATTAAAATATAGCATCTGCTGTATGTAAGTCCATTTTATTAACTCTATGTGGCCTTGCACAGATGATGTGAAAAATACCAATTTGGGGTTGGAGATGTAGCTCAGCAGTAAATCATCTAACATATCCCTGTGAAATTTCTAAAGCACAGAAGGTATTCTGACAGAGTTAAAAGTCTCAGAACTAAGGGGCATATAAAACTCACTGGGAACCTAAGATTAAGCCTAAACAAACAGTTATCACAAAATAAAGTCCAGGCCTGATAAGAATGACTGGGACAATTAAATACAATGTGGGTTTTTTGTTTGTTTGTTTTGTTTATTTTGATTTTTATCTTTTTTTAGCTCCTTTTATTAATTAATTATTGTGGAGTTAATTAATAATGGTGAAATTAATTGCATCATTGAGATTTAGTCATAGTTTTGAAAGGAAATTGAAGATTCCTTTCATATCTTTTTACTTTCTTATTCATTTTTTTTAACTTTCTCATCAGCTCTACATTTTTCTCTGCTCCAGAAACCAATTCAACTATCCATTACCAAAGGTACACAGAATGAAGAGGTTAGCACAGTAGAGTTTGGTGAGAGCCATGTTGCCCTATAGAAAGAAACCTATTCCAAGCAAGAAGAAATAGTTCTGAGCCATGCAGGCCCCAGAGTATACAAGGGCCATTCACTTATTACAGTCCAGCACCACATTACACAAAGCTTGCTAAACCATGCCAAAACCTACTAATGATAATGCTACTGTCCTGAGATTTCAAGATGAGAAATGTGCCCTTAAGATTGCTTAGGACAGTTACAAGCATGAAAAGAGAGCTTATAGAATGGAAGAAAGTCATTTTCCAACAATTCATCTGATGGGGGATTAATAAACACTATATATATGGGCACCAAGAGAACCAATAATTTAATCAATGAATGGGCAAATTAATTGAATACTGACTTAAGATGAAGTCATACACGTAGCCAGTAAACACCTAACAAATACAACACACCCAAGATCTAATCATCAGGGAAATCCAATTTAAAACTCCACTGAAATTCATTTGGAACACCTTCCATGAACAAAATAAACACATACACACACACACACACACACACACACAAATGTCATCGAGGGTGTCAGAGGGACCCTTGTTAGTTCAGTCATTACGGAAAAGAGCATGGATGTCTCTAAAACACTACAAGTAGAATAACCAATGTTCCGGCTATACCACTCCTGGGTATAATCCCAGTGGCATCAATGCAGAAAACATTGGAGCTAGCTGCATATTCGTGTTTATTGAGGTACTATTCACAATGTGTGGTCCTGCACATGAGCAGAAATATCACCTGAGTAGGTGGTAGGGGCATACCAGTGAGGTGGGTAATGGGGTAGTAAGAAGTGGTGGTAGGTGGGGTCTTTGAGATCCAAACTGAGGATGCATGGGTGAGTTCCCCCCAGATGGGCCTCTTAACTATTCTGACTTCTGACTAGTGTGACCTGCGCCTGAGCAGTGTGTATCCACCCTAGGTGGGGATGGTGCACTATAGTGGGAGATGGGCATTTCCGTGTATGCTTTTTATAAGTAGATGGCCCTAGCTATATGGCTTTATCTCTCGGTTCTCCACGGGTCAGCATCTCTGTTTCATGCCAGCACTATTCTGTTTCATCAGTATGACTCAGTATACTTTGAGGTCAATTATTGTAATATCTTCAACAGTATTCTTTCTGTAGGCTTGTTTGGGATGTTTGTAGACTTTCCTATTTCCATATGGATTTTTGGGTATTTTGTTTGGTTCCAAGAAAGGTGGCATTGGAATTTTGTTGGGGATTGAACTGATTTTACACTTTACTTTTGGTAATATAGTCATTTTCACACTATGAATTCTGCTAATCTAGGACCACGAAAGGGTTTTTCTATCTTCTAGTAATTTTCTTTATGGTGTGGGACCATTGTCTATATTCTGTCAATTATGTTGTAAATAATGCTGATTGGCCAGTAGCCAGACAGGAAGTATAGGCGGGTCAATGAGAACAGGAGAACTCTAGGGAAAGGGAAGCTCCCTCTACTGTACTGTCCCAACCACAGAAGAAGGAAGATGTGATTGCCCCACTGAAACAGGTGCTGAGCCATGTGGCTAACATAGATGAGAATAATGGGTTAATATAAGTTATAAGAGATAATAAGAAGCCTGAGCTAATGGGCCAATCAGTTTATCATTAATATAGACCTCTGTGTGATTTCTTTGGGGCTAAACAGCTGTGGGACCTGGTAGGAGGACAGAAGCCAGGCAGGACATAAAACCCCATCAACATCTTTATTTATTTTCTGTTTACAACACCTTAACCCTTTTATAATAGGACCCTGAGTTAGATTTATTCCTGGGTACTTTACTTGAAGATTGCCTCAAAAATTAACAAATGGAACTACATAAAATTCAAGGTGCTGCATGGCACCAGAACTATCCAAATTAAACAACAAATAATTTTTAAAAAATGCTGTTAGCAACTATGTTAATGAAAAAAGCAGAATTCTCAAAAGAACCAACACAAATAGCCAATGGGTATTTATTAAAGTACTTAACATCCTTATGCATCAGAGAAATGTAATTAAAACTACTTTGATGTGGCAATGAGTTATTATGATAAAAAATATCTCTTACATTCTAACATATGGAACTTTTGCTGGACCTTAAAGACAGAATTAATAATACACCCTGAGGTCACATAAAATTTAAGAGTACTATCCTACTAGGTACTCAATCTGTTTGTTTAATTTGCCTTTAAGAGAACAATGTAACAATTTTACTTTCCTACAATTTCCATGTAATCAATATTTACACTCTAAGATAATATATAGTTGTAATCTTAAATTTTGTACCCTTCATGCACTGGATCAAAGATTATATATGTTTATACGTACGGTAAGAGAACAATTTGCTAAAAACGGAAAATATGGGAGAAAGGCAACCTTATAAAATTAATATCTACCCTAAATACTAAACATAATATGTAGATATTGTTTGACAAACAACGATGTTTGTTATCTGGGTCAGCTGGAGTCAGCCAGAATCAGTGATGTAATCCCTTGCAAAGCTCCATTAGAGATTTTTCTGACGAGTATTCTTCATTTCTTCCCCAGGTGATACGTTCTGTAATTTTTCAATAGTGAGAAAGCAAAGTCCTTTGTTAGCGACAGACAAACTCAGACAGACAGAGGGAAAGGAAGAGGGGCAGATACACAAGGAGCCCTTCAACCAGACAAATTCAGACTCATACAACAAGCAGACAAGGACGAAGAGAGACACAGGAAGAGTGAAGGAGAGAATTCAAATCTGGGCTCCGTCTTGGTTAAATGACACCACGGGGAAGTGCTTTGATTTCTTTCCTTCGTGTGGCAGTGCTGCACTATTGGTGACTCTGAGTTTATCATCAATGCATTAAAACAGACACACTTTAAGATTCACCCCAGTCAGAATAACTGTCACCAAGAAAATCGAGTACAAACTTGCAAAGGAAAAAGGAATGTTTGCAATGGAATTTCACTAGGCATACAAACTACACTGAAGGGCAGCCCCTGGCCCAGCAGTAGATGGCCAACTCAAAATGAACCAATGCTACTTTTAGAGGGTGGTTTTTGTGTTTGACTAGTTTTTTGTTTGTTTGTTTTGTTTTGTTTTTTGTCTCAATTTTATGGGGAGACACTTTTACCTTGCTTACACATCATGGTTTCTGATTTTGTGTTTTTATGGTGTGTGTGTGTGTGTGTGTATGTCTATGTCTGAGTATATCTATGTGTCTAGGTGTATTTGTGTGATTGTGTATTTATTTGTGTGTATGCATGTGAGTCTGAATCTGTGTGTCTGTGTGTGTGACTGTGTGTGTGTGACTTGTGTGTTTGTGTGTATGAGACTGTGTGTCTATGTGTATTTGTGTGATTGTGCCTTGTGTGTTTGTGTGTATTTGTCTCTGTGTGACGGTGTGTGTGACTCTATGTGTCTGTATGTGTGACTGTGTCTGTGTGTATTTGTGTGACTGTGCATGTGTGTGTGTTTGTGTGTGTGTGTGTGTGTGAAAGAGAGTCTTCATCTTTGTGTCTGTATGGGATTTGTCTCTTTTTCTTTACTTTTTTCTGTTTGTTCATCTTTGTTTTACTCCACTTTGGGTCTTTTCTCTCTTTATGATTGTTTGGTCTCTAAAGAGTGAGAGAATGAAGGTGTGCAGTTGGATGAATGTGGAGTTGGAGGAATCTGGGAGGATATAAAGAAGGAGAAATGTGATCAGAATATATTAAATGAAAAAAAATATTTTTGATTAGCAAAAATTAAAATAAACAATAAATATTGGTAAGGTTGTGGAGAAGGAAAGACCTTTATTCATCACAGCAGGGATGTAAACCAGTTTAGACACAAGGACATCAGTATGGGGGTTTCTCAAAAATTAAAGCTAGAATAACCGAGGTATGACTCGGTTATACCATTCCTGAGCATACGCCCAAAGTGCTATATATTTTACACACAACGTTGCACATCCGAATTAGTTGCTGCATTACTCACAATAGCAGGAGAATAGAACCAGCCTTGATGGCCATTACAAAACAAATGGGTAAAGAAAATATGGCATATATTCACAATGGAGTTCAGCTATAAAAATGAAATCATGGAAATATTCAGAAAAAATGAGTGGATATGAAAATTATTATAAATGAGGTGACTTAAAAGCAGAAAGATAACAAAAAAGTATGTGCTTTTCCATATGTAGATCCTAGCTTATGAGTGTGGGATGGACTTTGAAACGAGAAAGGAAACCATAAGGGTGGGGGGAGGCATGCCAAGGAAGAGAGAAGGGCGATGGGACACACGGCACTGAAACAAGAGTCCGCAAGTGGCGGGGACCACGGGGTTACAGGGAGTTGGCAGAGGTGGGAGAAGAAAATAAGCAAAAGCAGCACTTGGGCTGAAAGTCCATAATGAAACGTAATAACGTGCATGCTAGTTTAAATTTCTAAATATAAAAGAAAATTCATGTGATTTTCAGAAAATGGTGGAACGTCATCATTCTAAGCCAGACACTGTGTATTTTCTCTTGTGCGTGAGAGAAAAAAGAAATAAGTGGAAAGTGAAGGGAGAAGCAGGTGCAGGAGGGAGTGAGTGTGAGCGGTGGAGATGGGCAAACACAGTCAGAGGGCCTTGTCTATGTGTGAGGTGGTCAATTCAGCTTCTCCACAGTGATCTTGTCTGCCTGTAAGGACAGACAGACAAGAGAGAGCCAGTGAGCATGGACATGGGACCAGAAAGATGCATCCAGCAGTCAGGAGTCTGGAGGCCCCTCCAGCAAAAGCCTTCAGACACAAAGGACAGATCACCCTTGTCCTCAGAGAGCACTGCCTCATGACACCACGACTTTGGACATCTATACTCCAGCCCTGTGCAAGAACACAGTGCGCTTGCTAAAAGCCAGGCGGATGGTGGTGGTTTGTAGTGGCGGTTTTACAAAACACTATCAGATAATTCCGTTGCAAAATAGCAACTGTGTTTGGGGCTCTGTCACCTGCCCCAGAGTGTGTCCTTATATACAATGATAATGTTTTTACTTTGGTTGCTTCCGTGTACCTGAGTGGAATCTACTCAGTTCTGTTTCAGGTCACATTCGACTCCACACACAAAGAAACCCTCTTCTTACACGAAGTGCAAGGAAAACTAATCAAAGCGACTATGCGTTTCACAAGCCCGGATCTTGAAAAGATGCAAATTTCAGTGCATGTATATGTCTATAAACCATACTGCAGCACAAGAATTAAGATGCTCAAAATGATTTTGGCTTTGACTAAACCCATGATTCTCAAAAGTTAAAGCCAATAATACTAAGTAAATTTTAGAATCTTGCTCCTCTGTAACGAATGTTTCATTGTTAAACAATGCAGCTTTGTTTAGGGGATAAATTTAAATTCTGCTAATCATTCTTATGCACCAATAGGATACTTCCATATTTTTAACAAATTAACTAGAAGACAGATAATTATTTACTATACCTCTGTCTCACAGCTGAACTATTTGAATGAAACAATAAAAGCTAATATTAAATGATTAGTTAAATGATTTCTTCTCATCAGCTAATTCTCACTCTGATATCATTTACCACAGATTAATTGGCAAGCCCATAAAGCAATGGGAGCTTAAAGGCAGTGCTTACTAAAGTGAAGCCAGGTTTAAAAGCTCTTAGAAACGTGTGTGGCAAAGTGAAACACACATGTGTCTTATCATCCAGAAACTTCACTCCTGGCTAAGGAAACTCTAGACTGCGGAAAATTCGCCCTTGTATTTGTCAGAGATGCATGTAGAAGTGCTCATAGATATCATATTATTGTAAAAAATATTCTAAGCCATAAACAGCTCAAATGCTCAGCAACAATAAAATAAGCAAACTGTAAGAAATCCACACAATGAAAGGGACATAATGTGATCTGAACAGTTCACACGATAAACTTTTTATATTCATGCTGTGGGTTGCTGGGAGATGCATTAAGTGGAGCTGCACACATCAATAGGAATAAATCACTCACAATGGTGAGTGAAGAAAAGCAAACAAACACTGAGTACACCTTGCATCTCTATTCTTGAAACTTCAAAACAGGGAACATAAAGAGTGGATTATGGAGGGCTGCCTACTCTTCTGGTGAGCTGACAAAAGGGAAAGCAAGAGAATGGGTACATAAAATCCCAGAGAATGACTACTCTGAAAAACAGAGGATTGGAGGGGACAACTGGATATTTCAAAAGTAGCAGGTGTATTAGAGTTAACTGTTGCAGTATTGTTCTTTACGTTTTATTTTTTTATATTCATTATACTCTCAGTGAAAAATTGAAAAAGTAGACATTGATCTATCCAGTGTTCCTTTGAGTATTTTAGAAAAGGAAAGATTAAGAGTTTATGTTTAGGACAATTGCTAAAATTGCAAGTTTATATAGAAAGAAGAAATTGTTTTTTAAAAATCCTCTGTGAATCTAACATAGACTCAACATACCTTTCTCTGTAAGGATATATTTCTTTGCTGAGTCTCCATCACTTGGTGGGTCCCCTGAATTTTTCCTGGTCTTCAGAGTCCTGAGTCCTAGAGCAACTTCTTAAGTTTTTGCCTACATTTAGTAGTAATAGTGTGTGCTTTAATTTTACACCATGTTTATTTTTACTTAAAATAATATGTCAGCTAAGTGTGATGGGTATACTTGCAGTCACGGTATTCAAGAATCTATGGCAGGAGCATTAAAGGGTGGAGGCTAGCCTACACTACCAAACCAAGTTGAAGGCCAACCTGGGATCAATAGCTAAACTCTGTCCCAAAAATACAAAATTAGTAATAAAAGCAACAATAATAAATAAAACAACTCTAGTAGAAACGTAAGTAGAAACGCTTACGTGAGGAAGCGAAGCATGGTATTACATTGATATCTCTGGATTTATTAAGTAATAAATTCCTTGTTTTATTTGCTCGTGGCTGTGTCTAGCAAAGCTCTTTTGCCATTTGAAAATGACTTCCACAGAGAGAGATTCTGTTTTCCTTTGTTTTCTCTTCTATTGAAATCCTGAGAACATACATGCTTTTCCATAAGTCGTGACCTTGGCTGAGTTCACATACAGTATTGATGTGACCGGGTTATGAACTTATAAATACTTTATAGATTTAAATGTTAGATTTTTCAAGTTGTGATTTATCTAGAGACACATCAAGAGTTCTGAAAGCCATAATTTGGAAAACTTTCATAAGTTAAGTTCAATCTTCCTGTCACGTTGAAAAGCTATGGTAAATAAAGACCAAAAGACAGAATAGCTTTTCTCTCCTCTTAGTTGATATTAAAAGACATTACTGCTTTCCCTCGGGATTATTTTAGTGTCTTAATTACAGTAAATTAGAATAATTAGAGAGAAATTATATGAATCCTACAATTCCCCAAAGCCTTTATCCTGCCTTTTAGTCAGATAATGAATGTTAATATAAATAATTGATGTGTTCCGAGCACCTCCATGTCTTCACACCTTACATTTTTCTTTTTTAATTTTGCTCCAGATAGAAGGTGAATCATGTCAAGAATTACTATTTCCCTCCAAAGAGTGTTAATTAGGTTTTGGGTGAAGCTTATTGAAAATAAAACAAAGTAGCTCCACCGTGACATAGAGGCACATGCATTTCTTTCTGCTTCATCTCAATAGACTCCAATTAAGCAAAAAGTCTCTCCAACAAATCTAGCCAAAGATTTTTGTATATGTTTGCTCTTATGAGCATATGGCTCAATGCTGAACATCTTTACAAAGTGTGCTTGGTTACTCTTTACACAGGAATATATAGCCAGACAAAATCAGTGGAGACCATGTTCAAACAGGTGAAATATTAATGAAGGTTGAATATTCAATATTTAATGTGAACTAACATATGAAAGTAAATACTATGCACGGATCTATACCAGAAACTGGCAATCCAATGGAACTATGCAAGTTTTCCTGTTAAAACTCTTATTTTAAAAGATTATAGGCAGAATGCAGCTTAGAGAAAGATGCTACAATAAGACATGGCCATGGGATAAGGACCACTCTTGTCTGTGAAGCCAATAGGAGGCCTCCCAAAGGATGCAGTGATTTAATAACGGGCCAGTAAGGCAGTGAAGACTTTCTGGTAGAAGCAACAGTTTGTGGAGCAGTTGTGTTTGTCAATGAGCCTGGACTACAGATATCAAGTACATGCATGGAATTATTCTGTTACGGTGCCTCTGTAGAAGTCATGTTGCACCTCTGAAGGGAAGATACTCTGCTCAAAAATACAAATGAAACTGAAGCTTAGTGCCTAGCATCATTGTGTACCTAGCATTTGGAGGCAGCTACTCTTCTAGGTGGCCACTTACACACGAACATGGATAGCATCCTCATCTTGTCCCCACAGGCAGACCTCAGAGTAACAATTTAAGTCCTCGAATATCATTTTACTCATATGTGTTGTTATTAGAAACCAAAAATTTGTCATTCTAAGTTAAGATAAAAGCCAACATTAAAAGAAAAATCCATGACAAGACGACAGAAACCTGACTGAGCCAATGATGCCAAGGACCACACCTATGGTGAATTCAGCAAGAATGGCTTCGAAAGGCTTCCTTTCCTTACCTTCCTTCACACTCACTCAGGGATGCTCAAGGTACCAGGAGTGTTTTGTGTGAGACCATGATCTCTTGATCTCAGCTCTAGTCAGACACAGGGACGGCACTGCGCAAACAACTAGCCCTCTGGGCCATCCCTCCTTCTCCTCAGAGCCCTTAGAGCAGTGGTTCTCAACCTGTGGGTGATGACCCTCTAGGAATGCACATCGGGTGTTAACATTATGATTCATAACAGTAGCGAAGGTCAGTTATGAAGTAACAACAAAATAATTTTATGGTTGGGGGTCCCCACAGCAGGAGGAACTCTATTAAGCGAATGCAGCATTAGGAAGTTTGAGAACCAGTGTCTTAAAGTATCAAATACTCTTGCTGATGGCAGGCTAGACACCAGACTTTACCTTCTTAGGCACTGAGTCAAAATCTCCCCTGCTATCAACAAGGAAAAATGCAAGGCTCCACACTAAAAAACTCATCTCCTCTTTTAGCTGTAATTTCATGTTTTAAATGAACTCTAATTTGTCACAGAAATATGGATACTTTTGAAAGTTAAAGGAAATTCAATCTATAACCATTGTAAACCAACAGGGAGAAATTAATATAGATGGACATACCAATTATGACACACATCAAAGATATAAAACAAAATGATTGTAATGCACATCCCATCTCAATCATGGGAAGATGGGATTATTTTTTCCCATTTAAATAACTTCAATGCTGAGTCTGGATGACAGTGAACATTGGAAGCCCAGATGATGTGCATGCAGGGCCTGCTCTACCACCTGCCTCTGGTGTGGATGGGTGGGGAACTGGAGAGGTGCCAATGGATTCTCGCTTTCCACATTCCACTGTAGGTATCCTTGATAACCATCAAAATAAAATTTTTAAGGAACAAAATAAGCCTTTATCTAAAAGAAAATAATTTTTAGTTGGCATTAGTGTCAAGTTTTATCTTTTGCTTCATTAGTTCCTAGCAAAAGATCCTAGTGTTGTGACCATTTTTGCCTTCATGAGAGTATTTATTAAAAGAACGCTCATGGTAGACTTGTCTGTGGCCCGTTTCTTTCTATAACACAGAGGATTCATTTTGGTTTCTATATTAATATGTATGGGGTTAAGTGATAATTGCTTCATGTAAGAAGTGTTAAGTAGGTAACAGTCAGAATACAGCTTTTTCAGGTATGCAGAATAATGACTGAGTGCAATGTTCTTTGATGGGGACCATGATGGATACAGGGTAAGAACTCTGGGAATGAATTTGTGGAATGTGTAGCCCAACCTCATAGCATTCATGAGTCAGATTTAGCTGCAGGAAATGCAGGCAATGAAAATGGCCTATAGAACTAAAGGGAGAGTGTGTCTGCCCTCAAGAAGGTTATGGATGCTGTGGGTTCTTGGAGGGGAGAAAGCCACAGATTCTGAGGGATGCTCAGATAAGGAGGTGCCCATGTGTACGGAAAAGGAGTCCCTCATCCCTACCCAGCATCTTTGTCCAGATACCTCAGTATAAGTCACCTAAAGTTCAGCAAGACAATCATGTTCTACATATAATATCACTGAAACTTTAGGATAAAGATGATGCATTTTAAAGGAAATACACAAACGCCACCTAAGCATCAAGGAAATTAAAGATAGGTATAATTAAGATATCAATCAAAAGCAAATTAGAAGGCATCTGGAACGGAACTGACTGACTTAATTGGCAATGTTCAGCATGTGCTAATGAAAGCAGTGATTGGCCCTAAAAGGCCTTGTTAGATATGATCTGGGAAAGTGTTTACATTCTAAAAAGTGTGTCTTCCATAAAATATCATTTTTTTTAGAACACAGTGATTTCCTATGTACTAATCCAGGAATTTTAATTTGTTCCCTATAAACATTTTATTTATAAATATCATGCTTCAATATAGATCACACTATAATTACCTTTGCCTTGAGCAAGCATTCATGCGGGATTTTCAGGGATAAAAAGCAATGATTAAGTGTCACAAAAACACTTAGCAAGGAGTGGCCCAAATAGACCAGGATCAGTTGCCCTCTCGTGAATTGCGGTTTTCTTCTCTCTAACAGGGAGATTTAAATATTTACCTTTCTTTTCCTTCTGAGGTAAAATGGTCAAAAAATACAGAAGGGAATTTTCTGTGAATTTGTTAGGATTGAAGCCTGAAGCATGATTAATAAAAACTCAGAGACAGATATTGGGGTTCAACCTGAAGGTCACAAAAGCAGAACAGTCAGCCCCTGGCTCTTACCTCGATCTCAGTCTGAAAATGATGATCCTGCCTCCAGGAATCCTCAGAAAGAGACTGAGTCTGAGCAATGCCTCATCCCATTCCATAATCCTCTCTAGTTCTGGGATTACGGGCGTGCACCACCACTGCCTAGTTTCTATGGCTAGCTAGCATGGCTACTGGGATTAAAGGTGTGTGTTATTGCTGCCCGGTCTGTAAGGCCAGCCAGTGTGATTGTTTAACTTTTCTGATCCTCAGGCAAGCTTTGTTTATTAAAATACAAATGAAATGCCACTACAAAACCCTAAATGATAAGATAAAGCTAGTAATTTTTCTTTCTGACTTACATTTTGTATCAAATTTATTAGCTTATTTCACAAACATCTATTGGTGCATGTGAAGCCTTGTCTTAGAGATTATAAATACAATAAAACTCAGAATAATTCTACTCCTTGACCTCATGAAGCTCTTAGTGAAGAAGACTAGATTGATCTGAAAATCCTAGACCCAGGAATGCAAATGCCATAAGCTCTTAAGGGAAACTGAGGCACTTGGAGGAATTGAGAGGAGGATGAGAGGCACTGGGTTTAAAGAAGCTGCCTCTGCAAGGAAGAAGAGGGGGTGAGGGACTGAGCAGAGCAGGTCACATGGCTGGAGCTGCAGGAGGCAGCAAGAGGCGGTGAGATGAGGCAGCACCGCTGGGATGGCTGAGGACCTACTCCAGCCTGAGTAGTCTCTCCTGCATGCAGCGAGACTTTCTTCCTTCGGGAGTGTTCAGCAAAGGTTGCCTGTGATGAAGAAACAGCAGTGTATACACGAACTGAATTTAGGAGACTTTGCCAACACTCCTCAAAGGTGGCATGCCAGCAGCGTATCCATGCAGGTGGTGAGGGCTGAGGGCTGGCGTGAGGGGACATAAGACAAGCGTTCAGAACAAATGACCTTTAGTTTTCATACTGTAAAAAAAAATGAGATTAAAAAAAACATCATAATTACAGATTATCAAAAAAACAATTTTATATATATACCTATCTATATATAGTGTGTGTGTGTGTGTGTGTGTGTGTGTGTGTGTGTGTGTGTGTGCGCGCGCGTGTGGTGTAAGCCAGAAGACAACTAGAGGACATAGTTTCTCGCCTTCCTCCCTAAAGGCCCCAAGGATCAGGGCCTTTGCTAACTGGGCTATCTTTCCAGGCCACCACAAGATCAACTACAAAATGTTCTCAGAGACAAATATTTGAAATTATTGGCATATATACCTTAAAAGAAATAAAAATTATTCTTGTTTTTTTATTTACAGTAATTTAACACAAACACTTTGCTGACTACTTTGGTAAAATAGCTGACATCATGCAAATTTAATTTACTATCACTGAAGACGCATCCCTGTTGCCATGGAAACATCCTCAGGTGTAGGGGAACCAGGAACCCTCACCCTGAAATCAGGTGTTCCACCGCCTGAGAAGGTGCAGCCCAGACCAGCACCTTAAAGTCCAGGAAATGCTTTTAGCATACCATAAGTTTTCTACAATATGTGAGGGGAAATATTTTGGTAGATTCCTGTTCAAAAACTTTTTAAATACGAATACATGTATTCCATCTTTCAAATATGATTTAACAAAATAAATGTGCCCTTTATATTTATAACTGGAAAAGAAACACAAGTAGTTCTGCCTGCATTGAAGAACAAGCTCATCCCATTGAACATATTTTGCAGATACCTGAATCTATAATACATCCGTAATCATGTCTGACCTTTTACTGTCTCAAAGGTCACGACGTGAAGATTGTTTCCTGAAGGTAATCAAGCACTCTCTCCTGACTGACACCATGCGCATGAGTGCTTAATCTTCAGGATTTTATGGCAATTGGTGTAAATATTTTAATCTAATTTATTGCACACTTTCAAAATGATTTCATATATTTTATTAAAGGTAAAAGTGAAGGCATATAATATTTCTGTTATGAAGCTTCAGTTTAAATTGACATTTTCTAGGAGATTATTAAAGGTAAATTATGTTATCTGGTAATGTAAGACTTAATGAGGTTTTTTTCTTCTTCATTAAAAATAGATTTTTTATACAATAAATTCTGAATATAATTTTCTCTCCCACAACTCCCAAATCCTCCCCACTTTCCCGCTCACACAGATCCACACCCTTTATTACTCTCTCCTCTTATTAGAATACAAACAGGCACATAGGCAATAATAATAATAACAATTTATAAAAGCAAACAGAATAGAACAAAATAAGAAAACAGAAGAAAGAAAACCAATGGAAAATTTTCAGGAAACAAATATAGACACAGAAATACTATGTTGGCACAGACGGGAATCCCATAAAAATCGCAAAATCAGGAAACATGCCATTCATGCAAACAACATGTAAGATTAAGAAAAATAGAAAGGGAAAGATTTGACAAAGCATTATGAGACAAAGAACCTCCAAAAATGCCATTGGATTTGCTTTGTACTGGCTACCATGTGTTGGACATGGGGTCTGACCTCAATAGTGGTTTGTATGCTGTTGGAATACGGCCGCTTGTTCATTTCCCAGCCACCCAGACTCCCATAATAATCACACAGAAATTGTATTAATTAAATCACTGCTTGGCCTATTAGCTCTAAATTCTTATCAGCTAAATCTTACATCTTAATTTAACCCATCTCCACTAATATGCACATCACCACGAGGTTGTGGCCTACCAGCAACGCCACTCTTTATGCAGCTCAGCTGTACTCTCAGGACCCGATTAGGCCTGATCATACTATGGCCATCTCCATCCATTGGATGATGGATTGCTGCTGTACACATCCAATTTTATGAGCTGATGGGCCAGACAACAATCAGCTCATTGTGAAGAGTTTAAGGTGCATTGCAACTTGGTAGTTCATAATCAAATGCCCAATCGCAGTACAAAAACTGTCTCTCAAAGGGAAAGCAGTTATCGCATAGGCCCCCAATGTAAGTCACCTAAGAGGACCTGCCAAAGGCTTTGAACAAAATCCCTGCCTGCCGCTGACACCTCATGTAATATTAGATCTGCCAGATCATGTGACCCAAGGAGCAACTCAACTCCAGTATGGTGCACCAATATGGCACCTTGTAAAAGAGACAAGGTGACCAAAAATACTTAAAACTTGGTCAGAGCATTAGTATACCCTTGAGACCTTGTCAACGGAAAGCAAGCTGCTTTCAGTAGTCTTTATGAACAGGAATAGAGAATGAGAAAATTGGAGAGAGCAGCAGTTGCATGCCAGGTGGCAGAAGGTACGTTAATATACTCATGCTAGGAAGCCACATGTGGTACAGCAGTTGGAATTAGAATCACTATCTTAGTGGGTTTATAATGATCAACTCTCATTCTTCATGATCTATCCGTCTTCTACACATGCCAAATAAAAGAATTAAAGAGAGATGTGAAAATCATCATCCCTGCATCTTTCAGGCCCTTGAGGAGTGCAGTATTGTTAGTTCGTTATTATTTTTTCCTGGAAGAGGTAGAGCTGATTTCAATTTGGCCTTACCAGCCGGAAAAGTCATCACTCCACATGTAAGGGAAACAGGTCTCTCAGTTCCAGAGCCTATCAAGTTGGCAAGACGTTCTATCACAAATGCCTAAGTGGTCATCAAATTGTTGGACCAAAGGGTAAGAATGTGACATTTTATTTGATGACATAGACAATTTTCCAAAATGTTTTTACTATTTTCAATATACCACCTAAGAAGTTGAATGGCTCCCCATCCTAAACAACTCTTAACAACACTAATTTCTCATGTTAGTCATTCTGGTGTCTATATTATAACTTTTCATTCTGACATGCTTTTGAGCAGCTTCTCTGTTGCTGTGTATAACACCATGAGCAAGGCAACTTATATTAGAAGAGTTTATTTGGGCCTATGGTTCCAGAGGGTTAGTGCTGTGTGATAACGATCTTTGTACCCTGCAAAATTTTGTCACTCATATTGGTCACTCGATTGACCAGTAGCAAGGCAGGAGGTATAGGTGGGGTGACCAGACTAGGAGAATTCTGGGAAGATGAAAGGCTCAGTCTGCAGTCACCACCCAAATACAGAGGAAACAGGATGAGAACACCTCACTGAGTAAGGTACTGAGCCATGTGGCTAAACATTTATAAGAATTAAGGGTTAATTTAAGTTGTAAGAGCTAGTTAATAATAAGCCAGAGCTAATGGGCCAAAGAGTGTAATTAATATAAGCCTCTATGTGCTTCTTTGGGACTGAACTTCTGGGTTGCAGGACCAGGCAGGACAGAAACATCTGTCTACAGGTTGGAGTCCATAATGGCGGGAACAGTCTGACAGCAGATGCAATGTGATATCTACAGCAGTAACAGAAGGCTGAGGGCATACATCTTGAGCCACAGACACAAAGCAAGAAAAGCAAACCTCAAGGAGGGCAAGGTCTTAGGTTATCAAAGCCCACCCCCAAGGGCATATTTCCACCATCAAGACCACATGTCCTAACCCCATCTAAGCAGTGCAAGCAATAAATGCTCAAGTGCCCAAGACTATGTGGAATATTTCTCATTCAAATCACTGCATTTCACTCCCTGTCCCCTATAGTCTCATAGCCATATCACAATACAAAATGTATTCAGTCCAACTTTAAAACTCCCCAGGATAAAGTTAACATCACAATATAAAACATAGTATGACTTAAAAAGTCCTACACTCTTTAGAAATTCAAACACTTAACAGTTCAGGCTCCTTAAGATAGCCAATGTGACGCCTGTGAAATAAAAAATAAGTCACAGGGAAAATCACAGTCAAAGCAAATTCCAGCTCCCACCGTGTCCAATGCCTGGGATTCATTCACAATCTTCTGGGATCCAAAGGTCTTGGACCATCTCAGTTCTTTGACTCTGCCATAAACAGTACGTGTAGCTTTTGTTAACAGGCTTAGGTAAATTCCACATCACACTGTGGTTAACCCTGGTGGTCATCTCATGGCCATGGCGTCTGCAACAATCAGGGGTTTCCACTGCAATTGAGCCTGAACCCTCACTAATATCTTCCCCTGTCCTCTCTTCAGGAACTGCAACCCTACCACTTGCTTCAAAACATTAGCTTCCTTCCATGGCCTCTTCAGTTCACAAGCCACCAAAACCAGTCCACCTGGGAGACCCTTACACATTACCAAGTTCAGCTGCCAGCATGAGATGTAAATTTGGCAAGCCTGGACTATAGTGTTGTATGCTGACCCTGAGGAAATACTTCTGAGAAAATTTCACCTCAGGGATGCTGATCTCTTATTAATAACAACTGAGTTCTTACCCCCAGATAAGCAGCATCAATTGTCCCGGTAAATCAAAGGTTTCACTTCAGCTATGCTGGTCTCTTGCTGATCACAGCTGATTCTTCATCCCCAGCTGAAAAGAAACCACAGATAGTCAATTCAAAATATGTAAGTAACTCTGATAGAGTCTTTCCTTCCCTCCAAAAGTGCACAAGGCAAACCTCCATCATCTACATTTCTTTGAACACTCTTATCTTCCAAACTCCCATGGAACAGCCCTTTAAGCTCTGAGTACACAATGGCTTTTCTAACCCTGACTTCTGTAGTCATCCCCAAACAACATGGTCAAGTCTGTCAAAGCAATAACCAACACTCCAGTACCAATCAGAAAACAAAGGTTATTGGTTTGATAGTGATGTATTTACATAAGAAGCAACAAAGAGTCAACTGTGCTCACTAGTTTTTGTCAGCTTGACACACATGAGGGTCATCTAGAAAGAGGGAACTTTAACTGAGAAAGGGCCTCCATTAGATTAGTCTACAGGCAAGACATTGTCTTAATTAATGACTCATGTAGGAAGGCCTAGCTCACTGTAGGTGGTCCCACTCTTAGGCTGGTTGTCTTTGGTTGTTTTAGAAAGGCTCTAAGCAAACTGTGGAGACCAAGCCAGTAAGTAGCCTTCCTCCTTGACCTCTGCTTCCACTCCTGCCTCTAGATTTCTGCTTGCATTCCTGCCTTGGCTTTCCTCTATAGACTGTGACCCAAGATTTGTGAGTCAAATAAACCCTTTCCTTTCCAAGTTGTTGTAGTCATGATGTTTTACCACAACAGACATTTTAACTTTCATTACCCTGAGGAGCTTTATTGTGGGGCACACTACTCTGTATATTTCGTTCGTGTGTGTAAGGCAGTGGATTTTGTCAATGGGCTAGCTTTTTTTATACTGAGTTGTAGAAGTTCTTTATATAGTCTACATAAAAGACCTTTGTCAAATGCCTTCTCCTTGTCGCCAATTAACATTTTCAGTTCAGAAATACAATCCTTAGAGGAACAACCATTCTTGCTTTGAAATATTAAAAACATTCCTCTGAAAACAAGAAGCAAATAGCCTGCTAACACTATATTTAACATTGGATGAGTGACCAGAAAAATAAATATGGGTGTAAAGATTGGTAAGGAAAAATAAGAATGCCATTGTTTTCAGATGACTTAATTTTGTACCTAGAAATTGTTTTCTACAGCTCTAGATAAAATATTTAAAATTTTTATAATAATTTATTCCTTATTATTTATGTCATACATATTTATTATGACATACATATTTATTATGTATGTCATAATGAATGATACTGCTTAATATCCAAACACTTGGGCACTTGGGAATTTTAGGTTTATCTTTTTGTGACCAATTTATAGCATGCTCTGCTATGATCAGAGACTATCTTTAATATTATTTGAAACCATTAAAAATTTGTTGTGACTAGATTTATGGTAATAATTATTTTCCAAAAATAATTTAGTGATCTATAGAACTCACAGATTAAAGTTACTCCGATTTGTTGATAATTTTGTTCACTCATTCTGAAGTTTTGCTCATCTTGCCCATTTGTCTTATCCATAACTGACAAACACACATTGTAGCCTCCTCCATGGTGTGAACGTTTTCCACTTCTCTTCTAATTTCTGCCAAAATTTTCTTTATACATGTTGATGTTGCATAATTAGGTGAATATAAATTTAGACTGTTTATAGCTTCCAGAAAAAATAACCCATAGAATCTCAATAAGTCTGTGTATCTTGTGTAATGTCTCTTGATCTGGATTCTATTGACTGGTACTAAGCTATCCTCACCAGCTTTTTGCTCATTTTGTGCTGGTTTGGGTAAACAAAGCAAATGTAATTCACTTTACATGTGGAAAGACTAATAAACTTACAACTTTAACTTTTCTTTTAGCACATATTTTATACAGTATAATAAGCAAACTGAAGGGTGGGTGTTTTCTTTTCATATAATAACAACAGTCTTTGTCTTTCAATTAGGATATTTTGTTTATTTATATTTAATATAATTATCAGTGTTTGTATTTAAACTACCATCAAGCAAATCTTTTTGTCTCATTTTGAAAATAGTAACTATTTCTATATTCTAATGACCTTCTTTATTATATTTCCTATTTATTATTCTTTTAATAATGTCTTTGAGATTAAGATGGATTTCCATGACATTATTACATTATATATATATATTAGTATGCATGTTGTTTGTCTAACAATGCTACAACCTTAGACCAAAGAATCTTAGATTACTAGTGTCATATATTTTAATTAAATATGCTTTATAAGTTATATACTCAATACATATTAAACATATATATTAACTACAATGTAGATTCTTTCATTATTCTAAGCAGTTAATTCTCATTTTTAGATAAAACCTGCCTCTTCCTGGGCTTCAAAGAGTTCTCGACTTCTTGTTATTACTGAATTCTACTTTTCAGCTCCCCAGCACAATATGACCTTGAAGGCTCTCCATGGTGGCTCACAATCTACCTGCTTTTGACTTAGCTTGTACCTTGCATGTGGCCAGATACAAATCACCAAAGCTCCAAGGTAAGAAGTAATACTGAGACAGCTTCTCTTGGCTTCCTTTCTCTCTGGAATCTCAGTTTGGCTGCCATAGTAACAAGACCCATCTTTCTCTCTGTGTCTCTGTCTCTGTGTGACTCCTTGATGGGACCAAGCAGATTGTGTATTTACATGCCCACCAAGGTTCAAAGTCATTCTGCCTGCCTGTGTTTGCTCTCAAAATGGAGTCAAAAGCTACTTGTAAATTGGAGTCTCTCAGGACAAAGCAGAGCCTGAAAAATCACATTTTACCCAATATGGAGTAGCTAAGAACAGGGCACAGCCTGAGCTCAAAAAAAAAAAAAAATAGGTTGATAAAAAAAAATGTCTTTCCTAAGTGCTGACAGTGATCTTGTGAAGATTAAAGTTGGTACAGATACCAAATTATGTGCTATTTTATTTTATTTCAATGATATCCACTAAAGATAACAAGGAGCCCAGTTTGAGATACTCCATACCCTGCTGGGATGCAGGCATGTTCGGGCATGTCCTGAAAACTGATGAGCCAGGCTACCAGCAGCCTATTTACAGAGCTGAGCAGCCTGCTAAGGAAACACTAGAGTTCTAGTTCTTCCTGGACCTGTGGCGTGTGAGAGCATGGCCAGAAAACCAAAGGGTCTGTAGGAAAAAAAAAAACTGAGAATCCCCCTGAAGCATGCCCACCCTCCACAAGAAGAACCCTAGCAGGAAGAGTTTAGTCCAGAATATTCTTTATTGTTATTATTGAAAAACAAGGACTTTAGCCACAACGTGATTAGCCCAATTCATTGAAATTTCTTACGTAAAAGTATTCTCTCTCTGAAAAGTAATTGACACATGGAAGAAAAAAGATTAAAGAGAGTGAAGAGCTAGGAACGCAGTTCAGCCCACAGTCCAGCAAATACGTTAACATGCACAGAGAGAACACACATGCAGTTTCAAATGCCGGGGCCCCTCATTGCGCTTTCCACATCATAAATGATTATTTCAGTCTTAGTCATAGCCAGGGAGTAAATTTTGAACCCCAGCTTTTATTATTTACTCCCCTATTGAGTATCAATCCTCATCTATGGTTCAGTATTTCCTATTTCCTACTAAACAAACTTTCAAATGATTGAGCATGCAACCCAAAGCTATCCTATAATCCATAAGCTATCCTAGACTGATTTTTTTACTCATAAAATGATAATAATGACCTTAAATAAGGTGGAAGAATGATAGAGTAGTAAACCTTAAAACAATAAAAATGAATTCTATGATATATTAGAATTCAATAAGAGAGCATACTTGAACTCAAGTCTAGAACACATTTACTTTCATTTTAGATTTCTAGCTTCAAATATCAATAGTCTATTAACGTGGAAAACCACATATCTAGTCATAAATTGTGCTCCTTTTAATTTACAGAAGGCTTTAGCAAAATCATAGTGCCGTTATTGTTGTTCACTTCTCATCTTTGATGCAATTTGTTGTGAAAATGACCTTTTTCTTATTACCGCCTTGATTTTTTACCTTGAGTCTCAAAATTAAATGTGAAATTGCTTCCACCTTAGCCAAAGCCTCCTTCATCTTATTATTAGGCCATCATAAACGCCCCAGTAGTTTAAATGCCATTTGTCATTTTCTCTTGGCCAGGTTCAGATTACCACTTTTAGAAAGATTCTATTTTCTGTTTTGTTTGTTTCAATTTGCTTTAGGATTATTGCTTATTTTTGTTCTTATTGTTATTTTAGATACATAAAATCCTTAAAGAAAAATGGGTTTTTATAATATCCCAGGGTAACTCCTCTATGGAATTTATGTTATGCTGCGTGTTACAGAAACAAAGATTCTTTTCACCAAAAGTATCCTTTTTAATGGAAGGTATTTGTTGTACTAAACAGAATTCATTATTTTAACCTTTTTAATGCATTTATGAAATTTTAATCAATATGTATTTTCCCGTTATATTAAACCTGATTGCATACACAACACATTTATTTCAGCATCTCACACAGGATTTTTTTTTTTTAAGATACCTACAGATGCTTATAGCTGAAGTAGTGATTATCTGTAAACCCAACAGTGAGCTGCAATGCCTGCTCTCAGTTTTGTGTCAGTGGGAATTTTTGTGCCTGCCTGACGGAAGGAAGCGCTGCAGAATGCTGGTTTGGGGGACGACTTGAGCATTGCACCAGTGGGATGAGAAGCTGCGGGACATGCAAACTACGTATTAACGTATTATCATCATTATTAAACTTCGCAGTCAATATTGAATCTATTTTGGTTTGATTTGATTCTATTTGGTTAGATTACATTGTTTTGTTTGGAAACATGGCCTAACTCTGTAGCCCAGGCTGACATAAATCTCATTATGAAGCCCATAACGGTTAAAAATTCACAGTGCTCCTCCTGCTTCTGCCTATTGACAGCTGGAGTTAAAATGTGTTGCTCGAAATAGGCACCAGAGTCATCCTTTCTCGGGATGTCCCCAGATTTTAGTTTGGTTGTAACTGAAATGTGCATTCCTCTCCTTCCTATGGAAATAGGTCATTCTTGTTTTGGGAAATGATGACATGAATGTAAACGAGAAAATGTACGTACTATGTAATTTCTTTTTAAATTTTTAAAAGATGTCTTTTTATTTTATGTGTATGAGTGTTTTGTCTACATGTATGTATGTGCACACATGTATACCTGATGATAAGGATGTCAGAATAGGACATTGGATCCAGTAGAACTGGAGTTATGGATGGCTGTACACTATCCATGAGGACCTCAAGTCCTATGCAGGAGCAGTAAGTGTTCTTAGCCACTAAGCCACCACTCCAGCCCCTTTGTATAATGTGATTCAAGAGTTGGGACAAAGAGATTTCAGGTGATTAGTAGTGAACACCAGAGTCTGTGGTTAGTAATGATTCCCCAAGACTTTGTGATGACAAACTAAATTGTCCCCTTCTTTCTGCCTCCCCTCCCTCTCTCCTGTGTCCTCTGACAACAAAGCAGAAGACCAGGAAACTGGTTCAGTTAGCAAAAATACATAGGGAGTGAAAAATCCCTGGTTTTATGTAGGTGTCACAAAGTAAGAGTATTACATGGGTTATTTGAATCTGATGTGGTCATAGTTTATTCTAGATGTCTGCAAAAGTTCTCTACAAGATAGGCTGCCTTCATTTGCTGCCTCAGCCAGGTTTGGTGAAATAGAAAGCCCATGATCTTGCTGTCTATGCTCTCCACCTTTCCTCTATCCAGAATCTTATGGAAGACTCCTTGGTGATTTCAGAGCAATTCCACTCTCAGCTCAATTGTGCCATGAAAGTGCTTTCTTAAAAATGTACAGTTGTAACAGCTGATGAGAAAAAAGTATTTGGTCATACAAGAGAATGGAGAACCTGAATGAGTGAAACATTTTCAAAAGAAACACTATTGTCTCACTACGAAACACAAATGAACTAGGGTGCACAAGTGAATTAATTAGGCTTGGGATTTTTGGTTTTCAATAAAAGATGGCAACTCTCTCTAGTTCCTTCTGCAGCCAGCTCAGTGACCTCCACTACAGCTCATTTCAACTTCTCACTAAAATATCAAATGACAAAAAAAGTCCCACATCACTAAGAAAAACACCACTATCAGGCAGCCTAACACTATAATTTCAGAGGAATTGACAACAACCATAAGATTGATAGGGCTGGATTTAGAAAACCAATTCAGAATGCAGCAAATGCCATATACTAGCTTCAATTGATGGGAAAATAAAAAGACTTTCTAAAAATAGAGGCAGGAAAATACTTGATCTTCCAAACTGTCTACTTCCTGACCCAGAAAACTAGGAATTTTGTCAATCAAAAAGCTATAAAACATTCTTCTCTATCCTTCAGTTGCCAAAGTGATGGTAAACCCACCTGTGACAGCTTCCACCTATTCAGTGTCTAAGATGAGAATACAAATCCCAGAAAGTGACCAAGCAAAAGTAATGCAAAATTTGGAAGTTCCTGGAAACAGAAAATTCTGGTAATCATTGACATTTGTGCAGCATTAAATTTCTATTTTAATGAATATTAGAAAAGAAAGGTCTGGAGAGATAGCTTACAAGTTAGGAGTACCATCTGCTGTCCCATAGAACCAGGATTCAATTTCTAGTACCAACCTGTCTGCTTGTAATGTCTATCACTTCAGATCTGATGTCTTCTTCTGGCCTTCAAGGACACTTCGCACACATGGTGACCAGATATACATGTAAGCAAAATGACCACACACATAAAATAAAGTAAAATATAAATAAACTACCTAAAACACATAAAAAAAAGGAATTCCAATGGAGCTACTATATAGTAAACATGGTAATTACCCAACTAGACATCATATTCTACCATGTAAACCTCCAACTAGCAGAAATGAGTTACATATTTTGTGTCATTGACAAAGGAGTCTCATAAATCCTCTTCCCCAAAGATTATAGACTATTGACAATACTATCAGTTACACTTCACGACCTGATGGTAAGACTCTAGAGTTGGGGACACTACACACGTCATCAAACAACAGAAGTCAGCTGGTACTCAACTAGAAGCTTTCCCTGTATTGACTAGCATCCATAGTGCTACTAGAGAAGAAAAGTAATCAGCAATCCTACCAAGTCACATAGGCTATGAACTACAATAGCACCAAGCCTCAAGATATACCCACTAGTGCCAGAAATGGGTTACATCTAATCAAATATTAGCCAAAGATGCCCCCTTGAAACCTCCAGACAATACAGGCTTTTACCAAGGCTTTGGTTGTGCTCTACAAACTGATGGTAAAGTCTTATTTCTGATGACTATACCTACATAACTCACTGAACATGGAGAAGTCAAACAGGTACCTACCCAAAGCCTTCACTACTACTAACCAGTGTCCATTATACTAGGAGGTACTCTGTACACTACCAGAGAGGAAAGTTAAACACCAACCAAGCTACAAACCCTAAAATCCATAATCTTCCTTCAAGACACACTGGTGCAATAGTGGCACAAAGGTTGTAGGAGTAACCAACCACTATCTGGAATTAAAGCCTATCCCATGAGATAGACCCCATGCCAGGCACTGCTCATGTGGCTAAGAACCTAAAACTAAATAATCCAGGGACCTAGTGAAAAACTAAATATTACCATTCTGGTAAAGAAATATAGTCATAAAAACTCTTAATGGCATTCTGCTATACTCAGATCATTGTCTTTCTTAGCCTTCGTTAGAGAGGCTTCCTTCCTATATATTTCTGGGAACAAATAAAAAGACTCACAGCTGGACAACATGCAGATAGTGGGATATCTTAGAGCACCCAGTCCTAAATGGGAGGTCTTCATCAAAGCTCTCCCCTCAGGACTCAGGACTCTGTAGAAGAGGAGGCAGAAAGATGATAGAGCCAGTAAGGATGGAAGACACCAAGGAAACAAGACCTCCAAGATACAACAGGATGAAGACCATGTCTAAACCAGATGGAGTCCCAGTATTGAGAGGGAAAATGGATACAAACCCCATCCCTAACCCTAAAGTTATCTCCAGTCAATAACCTCTCACAAAATAAAAATTAGTTATCTCCAGTGGAGTCTCACTGGGTATACAAACAACACCTAATGGCAGGCACCATGCCCAGCCAGAGATGGCCAACCCAAAATGAACTCAATTGCATCTTTGGAGGTTCTTTGTATCATAATGCTTTGTCTGGATATTTTCACTTTACCTGACATGTTTTTATTATATTTTATGGTTTCCAATTTTATTTTTGTAGGCTTTCTGTGAGTCTGAATACATGTCTCTGTGTCTGTAAATGTTTTTTTATATATATATATAAAGTTTCTTTGACTTTTTTTTACTTTGCTTTGTACTATTTTGGTTTGTTTGTTTTTATTTTATTTGATTACATTTTTGTTGTTCTGTTAGGTGCCTTTTTTCTAATGAAAGGGAGACAAAGGGTATGGATTTGAGTGGGTGGGTAGAATCTGAGACGAGTTCAGGGAGGGGAACCATAATCAGAATATATTGCATTAGAAAATCCATTTTCAATTTTAAAAAGTATAAAAATGTAGAATATACACAAAATAGAATTCTAGACATCTGTAAAGAAAAAAGAAATGATGAAACTTGGAGGTAAGTGAATGACAAAGAAAATACTCGTGAGATAACTGATCGCTGTAAAATCAAATGCTGATTGTTCTCTCTTATAGCTTGAAGTAAACACAGAAGTCAGAAGAGTAGAAAGTGATGACCAGGGCTGGAGAGAAGGAACCCTAGAGAGGAGATAGTAGGACATGGGTGCTATGTTTAAAAGGTATAGGAGAAAAATGGGAAGTGGGTTTCACGGAGGAGAAGCAAGGGAGGGTATTACAAAGGGAGACAGAAGGAAAAGGGATCAACAACACCAGCGACGTTTGGAAAGCCACAGGAAAGCTACTTGAGTATGAGCTTAAGGAGCAGAGGACCACTCACTAGCTTTGGAAGGACAAATCAAGCATACAGCATGAGCACTGAACTATTCTGCCATGGTTGTGCATTCAGGTTCTATTTTAAACAAGGAGTTTGTAAGAAAATGTTTTTTTTTTTTTAAATCATCAGTGTTGGATGGGGAAGTGGCTCACTAGTCAGGCAAGCGTGAGGACCTGAGTTCTAATCCCCAAAAATCATGTAAAGTCAGACATAATAGTATGAGTTTGGAATCCCAGTCCTTCAGCAAGATGGGAGGTGAAGACAAGAGAATTCCAGGAAGGTCTTGGATCAGCTAGTGACCAGCCCTGTGTTTGAAGCTGAACCACAAAGAGACCCTGTCTCAAATGGGATGAAAAGGACCTACAACCAAGAAGGTCCCCTGACCTCCACATGAACGTGGTGGCATGAACATCCCTTTCTCATATTCTCATATGAGTGTGCATACACGCTCACACACGTTACAAAAATAAGGAACAAAGAGTTGAAGTTTATGGCTTTGGAAAATTTAAAGTTTTTATGCTTTAGTTTACACTGTGAATCATATCACTAGAAGATTGTCAGGGCAATTCAGCTATTTTTGTCTTTAGATTTTTTTATTAAGAAATTTTAATACAATCTTATTCTACATAGTTATCCCCATTCCCACTCCCTCCCCTCCTCCTACTCCACTCTTCCCTCAACATCACCGCCCCCCATTCACTCCTCAGAAAGGGTAAGTCAGTGCGCTCTCACTAGCTCAGGTCACCTGTTTCCATGGGTATCAACATAACGGTTTTAGCCCCTTTGCTCATCTTACTGCCCCTCCTGCTCTTGGACTTGTCTCCAGTAGTTCAGCCCAGTACCTCGCTGTAGATCTCTGCACCTGCTTCCATTAGTTGCTGGCTAAAGGTTCTATGATGACAATTAAGGCACTCATCAACCTGATTACAGTGGAAGACCAATTTAGGTGTCCTCTCCACTGTGGCTTAGAGTCTTAGTGGGGGTCATCCTTGTGGATTCCTGGGAATTTCCCTAGTGGTATGTTTCTCGCTAGCCCTTTAACGGCTCCATCAATCAAGAAATCTCTTCCTTTCTCTCCCTCTGTCTGTCCCCCTTTCTTGAGCTTTCTGTTCCCTCACGTTCTCCTCCTGCCTCCCCTTCTCCCCTCCACTTCCACCCTCCCTTCTCTCCCTCACCACACTCCCAATTTTCTCAGGAGATCATGTCTGTTTCCCCTTCCTTGTATGTCTTTCTTAGGGTTCTCCTTATTACATAACTCACCTGTCTGACTCCAATTCCTCTCTTGGTATTCTGCACAGCTGGAAGCAGCATGTAGAGAGGACTCTGATGTTATAAACAGCAAGTCTAAGCCAGGCCTTTCACACCTGTGAGTTTCAGTTTGGTCACTGTTAAAATGCAGAAGATTAATAAAAGAAAAGGAAGGGACAAGAAGGGAATGGAAGGAAAAAAGGATCCTACTAACTTAATTGAGTAGGTCTTAGAAGGAATCCACCTATGGCCAAAAATCACTCTTTGAACTACATTCCCAATTTTGTTTTATTTTGTGAACATTAATATTCTCAGTAGCTGCCCAATTGCTCTCTGATGAAGAATTATCTTTGGACCCATAATTATTCTACAAAAACTCATGTTTATGGCAAAAATGTCCTTTCTTATTAATAATATTGATTAATAAGACAGAAGATTTTCTTCAGTGTGTATAAGTGAAAAACATTTCATAACTGCATCATTTTTTAAAACAAGGAGCTACCAGAAAGACTATCTCATATGAAGAAATTATTCCCTAATTCACATTTTTTCAGGCTTCAATATGAGTTGAGGCTGTTCATCTGAATTTGATACAGTTCAGTTCATTTTGCTGGAAACTTATCTTTCGTCACCTACAGTCCCATGTCATCTAGTGGCATGCCTGAGTGTCTGAAAAGATTACTGTAAATTGAATTTTATGAATCAATTTTGGTTGTAAGTGCTCTAGATTACCTCAAAATTTGCTTCGTGAATTTATTTTTAATCCACCTGTGTGCAAGCTGAGGCGAGCTGTGCTGGTTTTCCTAAAGAGGATGGGCCATGGCACAGAGGTAGAGTGAGCAGGAGAGTCCAAACAGTGCTCGGGACTCAGCACTTTGTCGGTGTCAGGAGTCAGAGGGAGAAACAGGTTGGTATTTTAAACAAAAAAGTGGGTGGTATAAATGATTGCAGTAACTGTTAGGATCTCAAACTGAAATGTTATTTGTGGGCATGGTTGTCTCCGTGTCATCCCCTGGTTTGTAAAAGGCAAATAGGGTCCCGTTTTTGAAGCTGCAACCCCATAGAAAACTGTTTTTATAAGAGACCCACAGAAAGATAGTTATCAAAATCATCAAGGGAGCTTCTAGCTACTACATGTCTTGTTTTCTTTACAATTCATTATATTTATTATCATGTTCATGGCATTAACATAAATAATAGCTTCATAATATGTATAACATAGTATTTAACTCATGTAATTAAAATAGATAGTCCCAAATAAAGGGGAAATGACTTTCTAAGTAACAAAATCCAGATAAGATTCTTTCATTATAGAAAAGAAAAGTGAGTGGCATTTTACATTTTTAAATGCCACTCAGTTTTAATCATCTTTTTATTTGATGTTTGACTGAAATAATGCAAATGTCCTATAAATACATGGAGTTTTCCAAATGAAAGTGTTACCAATAAAGGAACTTCATTAAAAAATGTCTTGTGAACACAAGGCAATGAGATAATGCTGTCTTCTAATTCAGCTGAGAAATTTCCAAATTAAAATGTATCTGATAAAATATAAGATACAATATTGACTATGGTAATGCTGGTGAGTTTGGTAATTGGACATGGATACTTAGGAATGTCTTTGAACAATATTGATCAGTGGAAAATTTTTTCTTGATATACTATTCTACTTCATTGTGATTATCTGTGCCACATAAAATTATATAAAAACAATTCCATTGATTTATTTTTTACTTCTGCTTACTCAATTGTATTATCTTATATTTATTTGATTTCTTAAATATTATTAGCAATACAAGAAGGTAAATATTGACTGCAGTGTAGTCCAGATAGCTTTGTTAAAAACCTTACATAATTAGCATATGAGATAAAAAAAACAGTTGGCAAAGTGAAGGCTGGAAAACCCACTAGTCAAAGCTCATTAAACCTCACCACCAGAGCAAACACAGAGAGACACTTCTTCAGTGTCTGGACATGAGCTGGGTCTCAGTGTAAATACTAAAACACATGATACTAAATAAAATATAGAGATGCATGAAGTTGTATGCAGAACTCCATGTAACAGAGCATGTCCAAAATGCTCATGGTATGTAAATGGGGAGCTCCTGCTGTGCAAAAGACCCATTCTTTGTGATCAAAAACTTTAATCCTGGTTGACAGCAAATAATTTGATAATAAGCTCTCTCTCTTGGCTCCAGGCCGCACCCTTGATTGTGTTTCTTTTAATAAATCCTCTTGCTTTGCCTGCTACCGGCCATGTGTCTCTGAGTCCTTACTCCAGAACCCAAAAAGCTGGATGCCCTCTGGAGGTGGCCACTGAACCAGAGAGCAGCCAATGCTGTAACGGTCATCTATTAAGAGTGGTCTAACCTGATGTCTACCATTAATTAACTTACTTACATTCTTTTCTTTTTCTACCAACGGGACTATTGTCAATTTTAAGCAAACCCTACCCACCCTCCACCTACAGACGAACATAACCATGGTGAGATAGTGAAATGAATCACAGAAGACCATCCCTGTGCATCCCTGCGGGGCTTCTTCATCACTGTATCCCATGGCTGTGCACTGTGACTCATGTTTTAAGATATATTTGCTTACATATAAATTTCATATTTATAAATAATAATCGAGGAAAGTTAGGACATTTAAATTTACTTTTCCATTTATTTTGCTTCCACAAATAGCACATAGAATCTAACATAGACTGTATTTACTAAGCTATTACTATGGTTAAAGATTATTTTAAAACCTCTTTGTTACTTTTGACTCTTTATTCAAGTAAAGTATAAAATCAACTTGAATTAATGTAGGAAATTTGGCAATTTGTACAACTGCAACGCACTAGGAGAACATGAGATAATAGTCTCATTTAAAATATGATTAAAATAGATACCTCTGCTCTCCTTGGGTGAAAATCACAAAATATTTATATGATCAATTTTTGCTTATTTTTCCATGAGCAGATTTGTACACTTTAGACAAAGTAAAAGAAACTCAAATTGAGTTCATGTGGGAAAGAGTAAAAACATTGATTGACAGAGACAAAATGGAGCAAGAATTATGCTCTGAGGAACACCTAATACATGAAACAACCAGAATGAGAGACATGAGAATAATTACAACTCTCTTGGTTTCTGTTTGTTTCTCTATCTTTGTCTCTCTGTGTGTGTGTCTGTCTCTGTCTTTCTCTCTGTCTCTCTGTTTCTCTCTCTCTCTGTTTCTCTCTCTGTGTGTGTTTTCATTCTTGTACATGTTAATATCCAGTTATGCCAGTACCACTTGTTAAATATGCTTTCTTTTCTCCATTTGATATTTTTTGCTTCTTTATCAAATATCAGGTGTTCGAAGATGTGTGGATTGATATTGAAGATGTGTAGTCTTGGATTCGGTAACATTGGTCCTCCTGTCTGTTCTTATGCCAGTATCAGGCTGTTGTCAGTATTGTAGCTCTGTAGTAGAGTTTGAAGTTAGGGATTGTGATGCCTCCAGAAGCTCTTTTGTTTTGACTATCCTGGGTTTTTTTTTGCTTTTCCAAATGAAGTTGAGTACCTTTCTTTCAAGGTCTTTGAAGAAATAAGAGGTGCAAGAGGGAAGAGAGTTAATGCAACATGATAGAACATAGATTGTTATAAATGGGTTAATTTAAGTTACAAGAGCTAGATAGGAACAAGCCTAAGCTAAGGGCCAAGTTTTCATAATTAATAAGTATTCTTTATGCCATTATTTGGGAGCCGACTGGTGGGACAGAGAAAGACTCGTTGCATTTAACCACTGAGCCATGTCTTCAGCCCCCTCCCTCCTGTGTGTGTGTGTGTGTGTGGGTACATGTATGCATGTGTATGTGTGTGGGTACATGTATGCATGTATATGTGTGTGGGTACATGTATGCATGTGTATGTGTGTGGGTACATGTATGCATGTGTATGTGTGTGGGTACATGTATGCATGTGTATGCAGACGACAGAGGACTGCCTCGGCTGCTGTTACTCAAGATCTGTCTTGCTCTGTTTTTTAAAGACAGCATCTCTCATCTTCCTGGCCTGCAGCTCTCCATACAGGCTAATTTGGCTAGTTGATGAACTGCAGGGATCTGCCTGTCTCTGCCTCCGCAGCACCGTGGTTACAAGCGTGTGTGATCATGCTGGCTTTTCTTACATTGGTTCTGATGGATGGGCACAGGTCCTCATGGTGAGCTACCTCCCTGGCCTTACCCATTTTATTTTTGCTTCCGTGCTGTAGTCTCTTTGATTTCTCACAGTTCTATCTATGGTTCCCCTCATATCAGCCCAATGTTTCAAGATGTTTGCTGATATGGCTCTAGGACGTTGGAATCCTTGTCACACAGAGAATATGAGTCATGAGTGTCCAAGACTGACACTGTGAACACAACCAGGTTGCACTTAGCACCTATCCTTCCCGTAATGGTCTAAGCAAGTTGTGCCTTGCTTTAAGAAGCATCAAATTGATCCGCAACTTCCATTACTTCAGTTTTGGGCAAATCTCTGTATGTACCTTTCATGATTTATGGACTTTGATCACATATTCCTTCATCTTTCATCTGACATGAATTTTAATTTCCCTTGTCTATTCTCTTAAGGGAGATGATCTAACTTTCAAAAAGCAAAGCAGAAGTTATTCATTCTGTGTCAGCTGAAACTATCTGACTCTTCTCAGGCTTTGCTTGGTTTGTAATACTTCCCAGTCTGTGTTTTAGTCATAAACACCGGGCTAAAGAGAAAGTTCAAATAGATGGCACATACCAAGAAATGTATTGCCAATAAATTTTCATCCTTGGCTCTTAATTGGCATGTATTTGATACATATTCTTAATCATATCATTGAAATTCCCCTTGGTTTTTTAAAGTTTTTTAAAATATATGAAGATTAGTCAATGTCATCTCTCTTAACATTTTTACGTATTAAAAATAATGTATATACATGGTTGGGGCAAAATACCAAACAAAACAATTTAAGGAAGCAATGGTTTTGGCTCACAGTTTGAAAGAACAGTCATTCATCATGGCCAAAAGTTATGCCAGTGCAAACAACCCCAACCGTGGCAGCAGGGACCATTAGGAGGCTCCTGTGACATCATAGCTACAGAGGAGGTCCGGAGAGACAAATGTTGATATTCTCTCTCTCTCTCTCTCTCTCTCTCTCTCTCTCTCTCTCTCTCTCTCTCTCTCTCTCTCTCTCTCTCTCTTTCTCTCATTCTTTCACAGATCAGCCCATGGATGGTGCTACCCATTATTCAGGGTGAGTCTTTCCTTTTCAGTCAGTCCTCTCTGGAAATACCCTCATTGATATACCTGGGAAGTGTTTCCTTGGTGTGTTAACCAAGTCAAGTTGGAGATTAGTCACCGGAGATGTAGTAGAAAGCACAGTTAAGTGGCACATGGACTCTGCAAACCTCAGCAGTAGATTTGCCCAGCCAAGGAATCTGCATTTAACTTTACACCATCTTTGAATATCTGTACTTGGTCAGCTCCAATACTTCCAGACCAAGCCACAAACTTTTTATGCCGGGTTCATCATGCAGTGTTTAAGCTGAGGCAACCACTGTGACTGATGTAACCCATCACACCAGAGCAATAGAGGCTCCATTCAATGACTGCTTGTCATCCCACCAACAGAAGGTATGGGTGAGATTCATGCCTCACATGGAGGTCCTCCTCCGTCCTGCAGTGTGGTCCCTGAGCTGAGATGCTTTGACTTTCTCCATAAAGTACACACACTATACTTCCCATCTCATGGAAAGCGGCTATATATTTTGAATGAGATCTTCCTCAACAAGTTCTAACACAGCTATTTCATACTGGAGACACTGGAGAAGAATGCTGAGAAACAATAGCCGCCAGGGTGCGCTGGAACCAACTTTTACTGGCTGGCAAGAAGCAGTTACGTGCATCTTTTTCCAGCTGTACGTTCCGTGACATCAAGCTGCTAGTTTAAAATGGACATAACGAAAGTCTACATTTTGAAAACTGACAAAGCAAATGAGTGTTTCCCCCCCCCAGGAATTCAATTGTGAGATGTTTATCAGCACTCTACCACTTGAAAAAGAGGAAGCAAAGGCAGAATGGGCTAGAGGAAGAAGGACAGCTGCTTGGACTTGATCTTTTTCATAAAAATTGTTACCCTGCCTATGACAGAAACAGAGGAAATTTTCTGCCACATTCCAAGCACTCCATCCCAACATCACAGACTCAGAAATGGCCACCAGTCTGTGATCCTCAGTGGTGGTACATCCCCATTTATTTGCCAGACTTGTTCATCCCTCATCTGTGACCAGGGAGCCATGATGATCCTCTGGGTCACCAGATACCAGTGTCAGATGGAACCTGATGCCCAGCAGTTCTTGGAACAGCTAGGTGGAATTACCTAGTTCAGCAAAATGTCAAAGGTGAGGAAGGTTTGGTATTCTAGGATAGTCTACAGTAAGCACTGTCGCTGGGCCTGAGAGGGGTATGCCATTGCTGCTGACCTTGAGCTACACCAGATACCTTCATCAGAGACATCTCACTTACAGCATAGACAGAGTGCAGCAACAGGAAAAAGAAGTAATTTTCTCATTAGAGTAACCAGGCAATTAGGGGGAGACCTTGACATATGGATAGTGTTATTAGGAGGATTCAGGGGCACAGTTATGTAGCAGTTGTAATTAGCATCTAACAAGGAATTAGATTTGTTTATGTATGCTTCAGGGGGAAGAAAGATTATGGAGAATATTTTCAAGGCACCAAGTGTGCTGGGAATTAATGAAATATTGAGTGACATCTTGAAAAAAATAACATTTCTGGAACTAATACTCTGGCCTATACAACTACCAGTCATGCTGGGACCGCAGTGAGCTAATGGGTTTCGGGGTGATTTTCTATCCAAACAGGCTTTGAGTACTTGAAGTAATTAACAAATTTCTAGCCAGATTCAAGATTGTAGGGGAGAATTTTGATGTGAAATGCTCTCATGTGGGAACCCTTAAAACCCATCTCTGTGATTAGCGAGTGATGAAGCCATCATCACAAATGCTGGCATCCGCAGACCTCCTGACTCAAGGATTCTGGGAAGCTAATATTCTCGTTAATGGTCTCCTCTCAGAGATCTGCAGCAACAACTAGGGGGGGAAATGCTCTTTTATACATGGTCGTGAAAAATGGGGTCATTGTATGAATTTTACTGACCACAGCTTCATGAAAGATTGGTTGTTCTCCAGGGTCTGTGAGAGAAACAGGAGCAACATAATCTTGAAGGAGCTACCTGAATGAAAGAAAAAGAATTCTGAGTCAGGCCACTCATAAAAGGTATCATTGAATATATAACCTGTTGCATGAAATCTACCTGGACCCCAGAAGGCTGCCTGTATTTCTGATCCTTGTTTCTTCTACAGATTAAATCATACTCACAATCACATCGATGTTTTCTTGTTTGCAGAAAAAAAAAAAACCTGTGACTGCTCTTTACACATTAAAACCAGCTTTAAAATGGCTCGACAAAGATCAGTTAGAGGGAAATACAATGATCTTACAGAACTGAAAGCACTCCAGCTGGTAGCTGCTATGCAGCCCTGAAGAATTTTGTATCAAGGTAATACAGGGATTGTAATGTGAGATTAAAATCCCATGAGTGTATCTTAGGAGGCTCTAAGCTAGAAAATACTTTTAAACATGTTTTGTTCCTATGATGTGACATGTAGATAAAAGTTCCTCTTCGAAGCTTCGGGGGAAAGAACTGCCATGTAGCCCTTAATCAGGCTATGGTGTCAGGATATTATTTTCCATTACTTATACTCAGTATTTGAAATTCAGTCTTCATATACAACAGCAGTCCTCAACCTGTGCATTGAGATATCCTGCATATCAAATATTTACACTCTGATTCATAACAGTAGCAAAATTAGTTCTGAAGCATCAATGAAATAACTTTACAGTTGGGAGTCACCCCAGTGTGAGGAGCTGTATTAGGGGGTCACAGCATTGGGAAGGCTGAGAAACACTGATAGATAACATAGCATATAATATTTTACCATAACATATAACATAATGGTGAGGATAGACATGTAATGATGCTTTCTCGAGACATTTCAGATAGCCTTAGTGATAATAACACATATTTCTCATGTTTTCACTATCATTCACCTTATCTGTACTTCAAGATTCGGGCAACTGCAAATATTTGAGTTTCCACTAATCTGATGGTAACAATAACCAATACACGACAGCAAAAAATGCAACAAAGAAGAGCGTGCAGTCTCATGAAGATTCCAAGACCCCTGTTTGGGAGAAGGGTCAGCGTAGCTGTACAATACTGTGTGCGTGCAGATGAATCCACTCCGTGGGCCTTCTCAAAGGACAGCTCTGCTCACTAAGGCCACACTGAGTCAGCCACAGTGGAGGCAAACCCAGGACAAGAAATGTTCCTCTCCTCCTTCTGGGGACTGCTCGGTTTGCAACACTTTGTTTCTTCCACAGGCCCTTGACTCTATCGGTTTCTGTCTTTAACTCAACTTATGTTCCTTTACCCAATGACACTCTTTGCATTTTGAAGTCTTTTTCCAAGGAAGAAAATTGCTCAGTTGCCACTAGCTGAGAGCCACAATGTGTCTCCTACCACTGTTGGCGTTTCTTCCAAGCTATAGGGAAGCTTCTAAGCAAGCCTGGAGATGAGTGTAATTGAGTTTATTTTTTGATTGCATTATTTATTAATGTATTTGTTTGTTTTTTTGTTTGTGTATTACTAGGGGGCATGTAAGTGAAAGTCGTAGGACAACTAGGGGGTCTTCTCTCTCCGTCTGTCATGTTGGTCCTGTACAAGGTGGACCAACCCAACTATCTATCAAAGGCTGTCACATACCAGTTTGCTCAAATATTCTGTTCCTCCTATGTGTTTTGTATCCTGTATATAGATTAATCTTTTGGAAAAGATTGCATTGAGTGGGCTTCAATTGTTATAAAATCTATGCTTTCCCTCCAGTTTACATGGCTCTCCACAACTCCTCCTTCTATGTTCCCAGTTGTATGTTATTTTCCTATTGCCCAATCCAAAGCCAGATTCTGTGTTCTAAGTACCCAAATAACACTTGCACCCAATTTTTGTTATCAAGTCTTCACAAAGACCTTCTCCCTCTTGAGAAGTTGCATTCAGACACTATTTGTTGGTCTCTTTTTTCTTCATTGACTTGTTTGATGTTTAAAATCTTTGTGACCTCCCCTCTCCTCTGAGAAGCCCTGCAAGTAACTGAAAGCACTTCATTGCATATGCTCAGAGATGACAAATACTGCCTGAATTTTGACTCTTTCTTGATTCTTCATTTTTCCTTCACCTTGTCTCTGCATCACACAAGATGTCATAAGATAGCCATTCCTCATAACTCCCAAGTTTGTAACAAATTATTATTCATGGAGGCCTTGTGACCTCCTGAGATCTTGGCTTCCCTGGTCTCATGTTTCAGATTGTCATGAATTCTGACTATCTCTATGAAGGCACAAACAGCAATGCCTCTCTCTCTCTCTCTCTTCCTTTTCTGTGTCTCTGGGCCTCTGGCCCAGGACTCTCTGGATTCCAATACCTAAGACTCCACTTAACATCCATGCCTCAGCTTGCACAGCCCAAATGTTTAGGAAACTCAGCACACCAAAGGAAAGCATAAGCCAGAGCATCTTGTCTGTCTGTGTCCTTCACATGATGGTTCTAAGGTGAAAAATACACAAATTACTATCAATGAAGCTCCACAGACTTAGCAATCCCTTACACTTAGCAGAGGGACAGTTCCATATTTCCACCTTCTGTCATTCTATTGCACTTGCTCTCCCTTAGTCTTGCTCCTTAAATAAAAAGCAAAACATGCTCTGCTCTCTCAGGTGACGGCTTATTCTCTTTCTCCCTCACTGCTGACTGTCGCTGCTGCTCTCAATTTACAACTCCTCTCTCCTAACGATCGTCCTGATTTTAGTCAATAGTCAATTCTCTTTTTTGAAAGAGTAGCCTTTCAAAATCATAAATCTGTTTACTTTGTTTGCTTTAAAATGCTCAAATAGCTTCTGATGTTTCTCAGAATAAAACCCAGAATTCCCTACTGTGGCTAGCATAGATCCAGAGGAACTGGCTGTCTTTGCCCAGCTCTCGCTATCAATCCATATAACAAATGGGCAATGTCTGAGCAAGAATCCAATTTTATTTTATTTTTAGGCTGTTTCACTTAATATTACTTATAAAAATCCAAATGTTTTTAAACTACTTGGAAGAAAGAAAGTAATATCTTCTGCCACCTGATTTAAAGTTCTCCCCAGTACATATTGGATTACTCAACACTTACAGCTCTCTGCTTTTTTCCCCCTGTCTGGCTTCTATTGGAGTTATCTTTGCCACTCTTCTCTCATTTCTTAATCTTTAGAATGTGCACATCTTGAATTAGATCTTGTTAGTGCTCAATAACTATTAGATCTTGTTAGTGTTCAATAACTATCTTTCACCATTGAACATGTCAATGTTTGCCAGCCCGCTTGCAATAAAGCAAAACCATATAGTAATTCTGACTAAGTGTTTGGAGAGAGATTATGGCATTTATATCCCTTCCAAGTCAAGACAGACAAGAGTAGGGCTAGAGACGTGGCTTGGCAGTTAAGCTTGGCACTAGCTGCTCTTTCAAAGGACTGAGGATCAATTCTCAGAACCCACATGGTTGCTTACAATCACCTGTAATTTCTTTCAGCTTCTGTAGGTATTACAGGTGCGTGGTGCATAGACATACATGCAGGCAAAACTAAACATCCATATACACAAAATAAAAGTAAAGAAAAATTAAGATAGAAAAGAGTAGATGACTTGCTAAGGGCAGCTTTGTCAAGGCTAGGGAGATGGTTCAGTAAAACTGTCTGCCTCACAGGCACGAAGACTTATTTAAAGTCACCAGCACCCATATAAGAATCAACATGGTCTCACACATGTTTAACTATTGTGCTGGGAAGTGGGGAAGATACTTAGATTTCTCCACCCTCTTAGCCAGCTAGTCTAGGCAATCAGTGAGCCCTGGGTTCAGTGAGAAAGTCTGTCTCAAAAGAGAAGATAGAGAGTAATAGTGGAAGATATCTAACACTGACTGACCTTGGGCCTACACACACACACACAGACACACACGCACACACACACACACACACACACACACACAATGAGATGCTTTTTAATAGTTATTTTATTAATGTTTTTTTCACTTATTTTACATTTCAACTGCAATTTCCCCTCCCTCCTCACCTCAGGTTCCCACCCCCTAATCCCAATTACCTCCCTCCCCATCCACACCTCCTGAATCTCCATTCAAAATGAGGCAGGCCTCACATGGACTTGAACAAAACATAGCACAACAAGTTGAGGTAAGACGAAGCTCCTCCCCCTGCATAATCCAACATGGGAAACAGGTTTTCAGCTAAGTACCAGGAACTCACCACTAGCAGCCTTACAAACACAGACCAAGCTACACAACTACCACACACATGCAGAGGGCCTACGTCGATCCCATGCAGGCTCCCTAATTGCTGGTCCAGAGTTCATGTGCTCCCACAAGCTCACGTCAGTTGTCTCTAAGGCTTCCTCCAGCATAACCTTGACACCCCTGAAGTACACAAAACTTTCTCCCTTCATGAAGACTCCCAGTGCTCAGCTGTGTATCTCTGTGTTTGCTTCCAACATTTACTAGGTAAAGGTTGAGTAATGACAATTAGGGTAGTCACTGATACGATTACAGTAGATGGCCAGTTCAGGCACCTGCTCCACTGTTGCCTAGGTTTTTTGGGTTTTTGACACAGGGTTTCTCTGTAGCTTTGGAACCTGTCCTTGAACTTGCTTTGTAGATCATGCTGACCTCAAACTCATGGAGATTCACCTGTCTCTGCTTCCCAACTCCTGGGAGACTAAATTGCTAGGAGTCTTAGCTGGGGTCATCCTTGTGAAATCCTGGGAGTTTCCCTAACCCCACCAGGTTTCTCTCTAACCCCAAAATGCCCCCTCCCCTATTAAGACTCCTCTTTCATGACTCTCCCCCTTACTCCTACCTGAAAACTGCTCCCTCAACATCCCAGCACTCACTCTTCTCTCCCTACACCCAGTTTACCCAGGAGATCTCTTCTATTTCTCCTTCCCAGGGTGTTGAAATAAGAGCGGCGGCGGGGCTGCATCCCCAACACCCCAGCCGCTTGGCTAGCTCATGCCCGAAATAACAACACACAAACTGTATTCATTTAAGAACTGCTAGGCCCATGAACTCTAGCCCTTACAGGCTAATTCTCGCACCTGGACTAGCCCATTTCTAATGATGTGTGTAAGCACCCCAAGGTGCGCTTACCGGGAAGATTCTAGCCTACGTCCATCCTGGGGAGCTTCATGCATCTGCCTCAAAGCGCAGAGCTATCGTGTCTATCCAGCAGAGCTGAGCATGCGTCTCTCTGGGAGCAGAGCAGAGTCTGACCTCACTTCCTCTTCCGCCCAGAATTCTATTCTGTTTTCTCCTACCATCTATGTTCTAAGCTATGAGGCCAAGCAGTTGGTTTATTGCTCAACCAATGAAATCAACAGATTGATATGACACTCCCACATCACCAGGGAAATACATGCAACCAATGAGATACATTTTAAGAAGAAAATGCAAGACTTATAATAGATGACAGAGCAGCTCAGAAAATCATGTCACCTAATAGAAAATGATTACCCTGAAGAGCTGGCTGGAAGACAACAGACTTTATGGGGACAAAAAAAAATATTTTTTTTCCTTGGATAGCAGACCTTTTGCTTAATGAACTTGAGGCTTTATGAGAGGGAGTAGGGACATTAGACCTTAGTAATATGTGTCTATTACTACACTTGTCAATTAATCAATCACGTGAGAAAGAAGAAGGGAAAGGTTTGCACATGTCACTGGATGAAAACAAAGTCCATAAATCCAAGGCTTTGTGGCAATGAAAAGTGAAACCTTCTGTGCACGCCCTGAAATGTCAGACTGGGAAAAATTAGGCTTTGCACAAAAACCTTTCCATAACTATTTTCAAATTATTCATGGCAAAGATAAGAATTTAAAAAATAAAATCAAAATTTCTCAGAAACCTGACACATGCGTTTAGGTTTTGTGTGTGTGTGTGTGTTGTGTATGCACGTGTGCACATTTTATACAGTGTATGAGTGTATGTGCCCATCTCTATGTGTACATAATGCATGCAGGGGCGCACGTGTTGGAGCAAAGACTGATGTCACACTTCTTCCTCAGTCACTTTCCACCTTAGTTTTGAGACAGCATCTCTCATTGGACCTGAAGGTCACCATTTTGGCTAAACTGACTTGCCAGTAAATTCCAGGGATCTACCCTCAATCCCGCTCCAGGCACTGGGGTGCAGAAGTGAGCCACCATGTTCAGCTCTTCATTTGCTGGGAATCCCAACTTTTGCTCCCAGGCTTGCAGGAGCCATCTCCCCAGGCCCATGTTTGAATCTTTAAGATTTAAAGCAATCTTGAATATCTAACTGTCTGAAAGTCAGAAAAACCAATGCAGCTTCCAGGGAAGGAATATTTCCTAATTGCGGTTGAGATAGGATCACAGTGAATGATAGGGATGAAGCAACTTCAATGGGGCAAAACCAGGGCCAAGCAATGAACAAGCGGCCTGTAAGCTCTTCCGGAGGGTGCACCAGTGTTGCTTTAGGAGCGGCGGCAGGGCTGCGTCCCCGGCACCCGGCCGCCCGCATGGCTAGCTTATGCCCCAAAATAATTACGCGGAAACTGTATTCTTTCAAACACTGCCTGGCCCGGCTAGTTCCAGTTTCTTATTGGCTAGCTCTTACATATTAATCTAACCCATTTCTAATATTCTGTGCAGCTCACGAGCTGGCTTACCAGGGAGGATCTTAACCTGCGTCTGTCTGGAGCGGGAGAATCATGGCGACTCCTCCACCAAGCCTCCTTCTCCCAGCATTCTCCTCTGTTTTCTCCACCCACCTAAGGGTGGGCCTTATCAAGGGGCCTAGGCAGTTTCTTTATTA
>NW_026067931.1:9925461-9964813 GCF_014885135.2 Alexandromys fortis
ATTCTTTCAAACACTGCCTGGCCCGGCTAGTTCCAGTTTCTTATTGGCTAGCTCTTACATATTAATCTAACCCATTTCTAATATTCTGTGTAGCTCACGAGCTGGCTTACCAGGGAGGATCTTAACCTGCGTCTGTCTGGAGCGGGAGAATCATGGCGACTCCTCCACCAAGCCTCCTTCTCCCAGCATTCTCCTCTGTTTTCTCCACCCACCTAAGGGTGGGCCTTATCAAGGGGCCTAGGCAGTTTCTTTATTAATAAGAAATCACTCCCACATCACACCAGGACCTAAAAAAAGAAATATTCCTCACTCCAGAGCAGCCTCATCCTACCATCAGGAACTCAGACATCTTGTCTAACAGGAGCTTTTATATGCTACGCTCACTTCCAAGAGCTAGTTCTTATTAGAATGTATTATTTATTATACCAATGCTTTTGCAACCATCATAAGTATTTTCAGTATGGCTATATCTTATTGTCTCTGGATCAAGATAAACTATCTGTGGATATAACAAACAAACTTCTTTGCAGCTTCCAAAAATCATTGATTTGGAGGTCATGGATGTATGGATAAAAGGAACATTGATCTTTTGTTTCAGCTGTTGTGTTCTGGAGAGAATGAACTGGGACGTGGTGACAAGAAAATGGAAGTGTAATAGACATTATAAATACTCACAGTATCTGGCTTACCTCTTCGCAGTAGACGAAACGTAGTATTTCTAAGCCACTTAAATTTCAGAAAAGTTATTGAATAGCTCTACTCAGTGGTCTACAAGAAGTGAGCAAGTCTTTTCTAGCTTGACATAGAGACATAACTGGTTTAAACACTCCATGTCCATTCTTCTGTTCCTTTTTGTCAGGTTTTTTTTTTTCATAGTAGTGAAAAAAGTAACTAATATGAAGTTGTAAACCTATTATATTTTACGCCTATCATGATTTTCCCATTTCAAATATGAGGAATGAAAGCATATTGAGGAAAGACAGAATCAAAACAAGACCAAATGTAGTAGGGCAAACACCAAATGCCATGACTCCATATCCAGTATTTGGGGTTTGCAGTGAAATCATCTGAGCTCCAACAGTCTTGGATAGCTCACACTTCCAACTCTACTGTCTTATTTGACATATTTTAATACCACCAAATTTGTTAACATAAGAAATCTTTAAGTTTTCTAATGTAATTGATGATAATATGGCTTTTGAAATTGTGCCATTTTACCATATATGTCTCCTATGATTATGGTAAAATGAAAAAGATCTTAGATATATATACATATATACATATATATATATATTCTGATCCATGTTCTTTTCTGTTTAAGACTCGATGTATCTTTTCAATTTGAGAATTCACATTTTCCTTTAACTGAAATATTCTTGAGCATAAGTAAGTAAAATTTTGTATATTGTGCATGCATTTGTTCCCATTCTGGCCTCCGTATCCTTTAATAAAAACTTTATTATTAACCAATCCATTCATGGTGTTTCAGTCAAAAAGATAAACCCTTAGGATTTACTTTCTGCTTCACAAATCCTCTCTTCATCTGGGGCTGGGTGACCGTTCAGTCTTTGTATTTAGAATTGATATATGAGTAAATTTACCTGGGTCCATTTTAAATTTTCTTTTTGCACATTTTATAACTGTCTTGTGACTTCTTCCTTTTATCTATCAAAGCATTTTAAAGAAAGGGATGGCAAATTTTTGTGATTATTTTGTTGTTTCTACTTGTAAGCTTCTGAGTTGCCCCACGTGTGGCTCTATGACTTTTCTACAGTGGTTCATTCTATAGGATGCCATCAGCATCAGTGTGAGTTCATCTCTATAATTCTCCATATTAATTTGTAGGACAGTCACGCATGCCCTGAACTATGTAAGCATCTTTGTTTGCAGCTACCTGATCATCATGACATGCCCTAGAGTATGTTCACTGACCTTTAATTTCCTGACCTCACACACACATCTGCTGTCACTCTAAAATTTATATTTTCCAATGGCATTCCCCTTCACCAGACAACTGAATCTGAAGGCAAATATTTATGCTAGTTTCCAGAGGTTGTGGAGGTGACTCGGTGTTGTTCATTTTGGGGTAGGAGATAATCCCATGATTCTGGTTTTTAGTCACAAAGCCTAGTGCTGGTTTCTTGCTTCTGGGATTCATGGACAGTCATGTTTCCTTCTGTGAGTGTCTAAAGCATCAAGCCAAGATACTAATATCTCAATATATTTTCAGTAGCCCCTTGGCAGCAGTCCCTGCTCACAGCTGGGGTATTGCACATTCTGTTTATTTTTGCCTCCCAGTGATTTATCTATTGGTTTTAAGTTTGACTATGTTTCCAAATATTCTTGGGCTTATTTGTGCCATCATTCACTTGTTTGTAAAACAGTGTGCACTCTGTTTGATTTATATCTTGTGAAATTTAAAACTTAATCTTCATCACATTTTAATTGAGATTGAGCCACAAATATAAAAAAACAGAGAGAACAGATATCTATCACAGCCAAGAGAATGTCAAAAGGCTGTGATTACTCATTACTTCTTCTTCATTCTCAATATACCAAAAGCCATTGAGATTTCATTTATAGGCTGAAAAATCTAAGAACATCTGTTATTAGCTTTATTCCTGAGAATTTTTAATGCCATATTTCTCTGTGCACATGGGTAATATATAAAACAGATCTTAGTAAATGAACCTTTATTGCATTTAAATTATATCCATTAGGAGGTTATCATAATAATCCGCTGGAAGAAGAGGAGTATGGAAATAGACAGTAACCATGCAAATCTCAGTTTTCAAGATGTCTAAGTTGACTGAGAGAACTTGATGAACAGATGCAGGGTGCTGATGAGAAAGATACTCAGGACGGTACCTGTGTATTTATCTTGATGAGTGGAGGTGTCATCGATTAAAAAGAGAGATAATTGATAAATACGTTGATGTGGAGGCATAATGGGATGAATAAAAGTTCAGTTCCATGATACACTTGCATTAAGACTCTTCTTTCTAAACAATGGTCTTGGTAAAGGAAGTTACTTGATAGTAGGGTCCATCCCGGTTGAGGCAGGTGAGACACAACTGGAGGGTAGCCAGGGAGAAGAGATGAAGGGTGCTAACACAGCCAAGAACCAAGACAAGACACTGAATGTCCTCTCCCAAAAGTGTCCCGAGGCAACCATAAATACGATGCAGCTATCTTCCTGCAGAGGGAGAAAAGGTATTGAGATGACATTTAGAATATTCCATTTCTACATCTGCTGCACCACGGCCATTACAGCCCTTGATGGTGAAAGAGAATAAAACTTATCTATCATCACAGCCCTTGGGCCAGGAGACAGCACTGAAATAAAATGCCCAGTTGCTTGAAATATTCTGAATAGATTTGGCAGAAGAAAGCTTTTCCTTCCCGGTAGCACTCTGGCATCTTCATGCTGGAGTCTTCCACTTAGTCATTAGCATCTCAATTTAGCTGTGGATACTTTGTGAAGTAGAAGGATTTCCCTGGCTAGTCTGGCTATGATGGAGGACTTGAAAGATGACTTGAAGCATTTCCAGCCCAACCCTGCAGATGCCCCCAAAGAGACAAGAACCATTCCATTACCTGACAAATATGACTGGCAGACTCATAAGCCACATACAGTTATTGTCAGAGTAAATGAGCCGCATGCATGACAGCAAGACTGGAGCCAGGCTTCACCCTCCTCTGCCTTTGCCTGCAAACACGAATGCTCCTGCAGGCACTCTGCCAGTTGTCACACACAGGAAGCCAGCATGGCCTCTGAGCATTCGAATTCAGAGTTGGCTTCTTTCCAGCCTAGGGGAAACTCGTGAGCAATGAACAAATCAGCTCTGTGCTGGGAGCAGAAAAGGCAGCGTGGGTGCGTTTACTGTTTTCTGTCACTCCTTCCCACTCATGGGCAAGACAAAATAAAGACTCAGGCAAGCAAGAGGTGGGGACCCATGAACTGCAACAGCCCTTTCCACTCTGATACACAGAGTTAGCAGAGGATAGCAAAGATGAGAGTCCCCCAGCACATGCGTCTCAGCCACACATGGGGCTAGTCACCACAAGTCTGTCCAGTTGTTCCTTTGGCACCACCAACCCCACTTTCTTCCTTGCTGCCTCTTCCTCCTTTTTACATCTTCCTTTTCCCCCCAATCCATGAATCCGCTTTCAAAGTCTCTTATCAAAAGCTCTGACAACATTCACGACGTGTTTAAACATTCTGTATAAAATAACAGAAACAGGACCCAAAACAGAGAACGGCAAACCGAAAACATAAACTGCAAGCAAAGCCCTGGGTTATACACCTTAGCAAAAATCTTAAACAAAGCAAGAATGCCAAATGTCAACAATTCAAATATATATTTTTAATGCTTTGCTTGTTTCTATTTTGGATTGCTTAATTTTTTCTATATATAATGACTAAATATCAGGAAACAGTTTTGAGTTCGTATCTTGTTGTTTTTATTTTTGAGATTATAATTTCATCATTTCTTCCTTCTCTGTCCTCCCTCCAAATTCTCCCATATATCTCTCTCCTTGCTTTTTTTGAAATTCATGACCTCTTTTTTGTTAGTTTTTTGTATATGCATATATGTGTATACATATCAATATTTTGCATTGATACAAATATTGGGTTATTGATACAAATTTAAAATAAATTTTGTTATATATGTATATTGTTCTTGATTAAGGTATTGTGTTTGTGCAGCTCATTTAAAAATGTAATGTATAATTAAGAAAAAAGGTTAACAGATATTCATCAATAATAATCAAGCTTGCAGTCATGTTAATTAGGTTTTCTAGATGTACAGAGACATATTTCAGTTAGGCATTCTTCAAATCTTTCAAGGACTACAAAATATGGCATTTAAAAGGTTTAAGGACTTAGGACTTTTCATGACAATGAGACACATCTGCTCCTGGCAGCACCAATCCACATCAAGAGGATGATGAGCACCAAAAGCATCCTTATGGCATTGGTTACCATCTGGGCAAGAAACTTCTCTTGCCTGGACTGCCTGTGGTATGCTGTATGAACTGGACATTCAGGACCCACAGAGAAATGACTGCTGAAACTGCCCATATACTTGATACTATACTATAGTCATAAACGGAATCCAAAAAGATTGCTCGAAAGAAAAATACAGGATACTGGTTCTTAAAGGATCCGAGGCTTAGGAGAAAAGACAGGGGAAGTGAAGAGTTTAATCACTTATCTCCATCTGCCTCTTGTAGAGCATCCTGACAGCAGGTTCCGTGACTTGCCTTCCTGAGTTATGTTCTTTCTTTGGGTCAATCTTCCTTGCCCTCTTCACGCTAGGAATGTGTGTTTGCTCTGTTTCACTGTATACTGGAAATATGTGACTTATTTTTATCAAGCACCCATGTTGAATCTCAGAGGAGACTTTGAACATTGGGGACTTCGGAACACTTTTGGAACTGTTAAGATTTGAGGTGCTTGTAGATATTAACAAAATGGATTTGTGTTTCAGGGTGAGTATGAGACTTTGGGATCCAGGTGTAAAGTCTCATGATTCAAAAGTGGTGTGTTTGAGTCAAGTAGACAAGGACAGGACAAGTGACAGTTAATATTCATTGTCAATGTGACATCATTGTCAACTCACCCTGAAAGTGGGCAGTACCAAATCATGGGCTGGGTCCCAGACTCAATCAAAAGAAAAAATGGAAAAGATAAAAATTAAAAATTTCAATTTAATTTTAGCTGAATTTATCACAATGTTAAATAAATGTGAGCACTTGAGAAAAACAATGCAGAATAAGACAAGCACTTTTGTTCTTTGAAAAAGCAAGATAGGATTTCAAAAGAAACCAAAAAATCCTTTAAAAACAAAACATCAAATTGCACATCCTCCTTTCAGTGAAATAGTCCAAATGAGAGAATCAAATCACTGTTACTCTCATAGAAATGGCTCGGCGACACCCAGAGCAGATGAGTCACAAGCTTGTTTTCGTGTCAATTATCTCAGATCTGCCTTTTCAAGAACATTTTGGAAAGGAAAAATAATGTCCATGATAGCTTCATCTCATGTTCTGAGAAAATAGAGCAGAAAATTACCCAGCCCTAGTGCATTGGATGGAGAATGCCTAAATTATTCAAACAAACCAAAGCACCTAAGCTTGCACTGACTTTTGAATGATTCTCTTTGATATGAGATGCTTCTGTACAGTGGGGAACTTGGCTCTAATTTTCAGAATTCCATTTCTCAGAGTTTTCTGCTATACAGTTGCCCGTGGTATCACACAATTGTCAAAGCCCTAGTTGATTTCTTGACTACCAGAATGGGAAGGCGTATAGCTTCTCTATGTAAGTGTATCTACCTAGACAAAAGGAGTTAGAGGCATTTGTTCATTCAATTATTCACAAGCAAGCATTGATTTCTCTGTGTGGTGTTATGGTGCTAATGACAAAGGATACGGAGAAAGTCATAGCATCTGCATTTGAGAATATCAAAACCTAGTAAGTCTGGACAAAAGGGAAGGCAACTGTTATCTAGGTGTATGAAAAAGTTTTTCATCTACACATCCTAAGACGGGTTGAATGCAGATCACTAAACACCCTGAGATCGGGATGAACCCAGATATCTAAACACAGAAACATAGGTCCTAGCTCAAAGTGAATGAATATCCATTAAACCTTGGTGGAAATAATACTTGAATTGAGTCTCAACAAGGGAAAATTACTTCCCCAGAGGATACATGGCAATGCCTGGGGATGCTGCTCATTGTCATAACTGGAAGTGAGATACTGGCACCTAGTGAGGAAAGAAGAGGGATGCTGGGAAATGCAGGAAATGCGTGAGGGGCTCCACAAGAGAGGATTATGTGACTCAAAACACCAAACTGGAGAAACCTCTTTTTCAGGATGGAAATACAAACCAGGGAGTCAAGGCTAAAGTAGGGAGCTTGTGGATTGAAGGCCAGCCCTGGTATGCATTGTTGAAGCCCTATCTCAGAAAAGAAACAAAGGAAGAGAGAGAGGGTTCATATATTTGAATAGCCCAGGACATGTTCATTCACTAAGCAGAAATATTGAAAACTCCCTAGGTGTTCAGTGATGGTGTAGGTATGAGGGACACTGGGGAAGCGTCTCAAAACAGGAACCTGGAGCAGAAACCTTAGGGGGAGGCTGCTTATTAGGTTGCTCTCAGGATCATGCTTAGCTAGTTTTCTTATACAGCCAAGGTCCCACCTGCCTCCAGATGGTGCTTTCCACGGAAGGAGGGGTTCTCACACATCAATTAACAATTGAGACAGTCTCCCAAAGACATGGTCACAGGTCAATATGATCTGGACAATACCTCCGTTGAGACTCCGTCAGACGACGCTAGGCTGAGTCAAGTGACAGTTGAGGCTAGCTAGGACAAGGAAATGTGAAACGTGTCATCAAACAATGACAGTTTTAAGGAGACAAATAGAAGTATGCATGAGCAGTCAGAGAACCAACGGATATGTATCTTCATAGATCCTTTTGGCTCGTCCATGGAGAATAGATGGATGTCTATGGTCAACAGAAGCTCTACTACGTGGAAGAACTTGGTGGTCTAAGCAAAAGAGGATGAAGAGGACAGAAACATCTAGAAGAGACCAAGCTATGTTTTATATGTAAATCCAAAGGTTTTAATGATGGATCTAATGGGAAGATAAGGGAAATAATGTTATGAGGATGATTCAAGCTACAGGTGGGTTAACTAACAGTAAGGCATCAAATAGAATTGATTTCTACCAACAATAGTTTATTTCATGTCTACTTTAAAATAGTTTCTCAAAAACTCCTGTTGATTAACACTATTAGACATATGTTAAATTAAGTAGTAAACATTCATTAAATATCAAGATTATGTCTAATCAGGATAATTAAGTACTGAAATATTAATTACTGAGACTAAATCTAACTTTATACTTAAAACACTTTTGTGAGGGAATGGGAACAAATCCCAGGGCCTTGTTCATATGTTAGGCAAGTTCTGCACCACTAAGCTATAGTCAGCCTCAGATTTTTGTTTTTATATGGTACAGAAGTGTACGTACATTTGAATCTGTTCATATAGCTGTGTTCTTTGCCACAACGAGAAACTATGTACCACTAGAACAAATACAATAATGAATCTATTAAAAATCAATAAGGACAAAGGGAAACAACTTTGTTGCACAGTATATAAGAAACATAGAATGTGGATTTATTGGGGGAAATGCATTTAATCTAAAATTAGATAACTATAATGGAAAAAAAAGAAGAAAACAAGCTATACAGCCTGTGTGTGTGGATGGGGAAACAGTACGCAGCCTGTGTGGATGGAGAAACACAGTGCACAGCTCATATGATGGGGAAGGTTGCAAGGGTTTATAGAGACTCGTGGACTTCTCATCATCATGGTTGACCACTTAGTATTGGAAAACCAAGTTGGGCCTTTTCAAAAAATTCAAAGATAACACAATAGCATACAATATCTAGATTCTCTGTGTATTTTCCATCTTTATGTGGAAATATTATTTTTACTATTTTTTTTCATTTTTTATTTTTTTTTTTTTGAGACAGAGTTTCTTTGTGAATCTTTGTCTGTCCTGGAGCTCACTCTGTGGACTAAGCTGTCGTTGAATTCAGAGATCTGTCTGCCTCTGCCTCCTAAGAGCTGGGATTAAAATCACATGCCACTACACCTGACTAATCTATTTGTGTTCTTAAAGGATTTTTGCTATCCTTTTTCTTTTCTCTTCCAACTCTATGTATATTTTTAAACACACTGTAAATTGTTTAGAGATGTTTTATCTGAATCTCTCTTGGTTGTATCTCTATCTTTTTCTGACCACATAAGTCTTAAATCTGCTACATGATTTGTTTAGAATTAAAGCTGCAACTTTGGTGGCTGACTCTGCCCCATTCGTTAGCTTTTTGAGAGTTTAGCCTCAAGATAGAGTTACTAGTGAGAGCAAGGATTATTGCCACACTCTGTGGAGTTTCTAGGTCCATGCCACCACCAATAAGCCAGATATGCCAGTTGCTCATAAACACCATTTAAGTGTTTGATGACAGATTCTCTTAAAAGAGCTGTGAGTTTTTTGCTGTTAACACTGAGTCAGGAAGCCTCTCTTAAAGAAGCCATACCTCTGCTCACCACCAGAAAACAGAACCTACAGGAGAAAAGATGGTTACCAAAAAGCTGTGTATGACTCTGTTCTTGTCTGTCTAGAATCCTTTTTTATTTTAAGCTTTCTAAAGCTTTATGTGGAACTTTGTGCACCATTTACAGAAAGAAGTTTCTGTCATGTCTGATGCCACAGCCATTGAGTCCCAATAAACACACAGAGTCTTATATTAATTATAAACTAGTTGACCTATTAACTCAGGCTTATTACTAACTTGCTCTTACAACTTAAATTAATCGATAATTCTTTAATCCTGTGTTTAGCCACATAGCTTGGTACCTTTCATCTTGCTTCCTCTGAGTCTGGCTAATGACTCTCTGCCTTTCTTATTCCCAGAATTCTCCCATTCTGGTTACCCACCTATACTTCCTGCCTGGCTACTAGTCAATCAGCATTTTATTAAACCAATATGAGTGGTAAATCTTTACAGTGTACAAGAACTTTATCCCACAGCAGAAACCTAACCTTTTCCATGAGTAATAGGGATCTGAATTCCAATCCTGACACTTGCAGAAGAGGTGCTCTAACCACTGAGTTCTCCCAGGCTTTGATTATTTGGTTAAATACTGAATATTCTCACTTTCAAAAAAATATAGGATTTTTTCTACAATTAGTGACCTCCTACATTTACTTTTGAAGTCTGTTTTTGCTTTATTTAATTGTGTTTCAGCTGTGCCAGACAGTGAATTGAAGTCTTTGTTATTTTATTCCATGTTCTGATTTCATGAAGTACTGAAATCTTCAGGCAACATCTGATATTTTTCCTTCTAAAATCCCAACTGCAAATAGATTTGTTTGTTTGTTTGTTTGTTTGTTTTTTGGTTTGTTTTGTGGTGGTCATGGTAGTGGTACTAGGAATTTAATCCAGAACCACACACATGCTAGACAAACATGCCACCACTGAAGTCCTAGTCATCTGTTTATATTGATATTATTATTATTATTATTATTATTATTATTAATTTGATTTGAGACAATGGCTAAGTTACCTAGGCAGACACTGAGCTCACTTCTTAGTCCAGACAGACCTTGAATGTGTGATCCTCTTGCCTCAGATCTCCTAAATGGTATCATTTACACTTAAAACTGACTCATATTTCCCAAAGGGCCCCTGGAAACTCAAGAATTTTTACCATGTAAACACGGGATTCAAAAGATAATTGGATTTTGCTGAGAAGCTGAACTTCATGAGAAGTGTTGTTAAACAGGAAAGATTCTCAAACTTTTCTTTGTTATATTTGTGGGGTAAAAAGTCACTATAAACAATCAGAAACTGCATCATATGTACAGAAAATGTCAGCCTCCTCTCTGGCCATCGTATGGTCTGAGGCTAAGCCTGACATTAGGCTAGAGAAGTGCTTTGAGTTTTCGTCCTTATCTGGCGTTTTTCTTATTTGTTCATTTTTATGTTGTTGTATACCAAATATAAACTAAATACCCTGCTCAATCCATTCTTTTTGTTTTGATATTTCATTATATATTTAACTTTATGTTGATTTTGGTATGCACCAACATAGTTTTGTCTTGTCATAATTCTCTCAAAGTGATGTTATCCAACATCCTCCAAAGTACTGCAGACAGACACCCATGGACAATTCTGCTGTGTTCTGGGAAGCAAACTCCTTGAAGTATTTCTTAGAAAGCACTTATTGCTTCTCGGCCTTTTGGCTAAGATCAAGTGTAGAAAGCTCTGAGACCATAGTACTGGGCTGTCAGTGTGTCCAGACTTCTAGAAACTTGAAGGAGAAGCAGATAAATTCATGAGATAACCAGTATCGGACAAGACAACAACTGATTTCTTAAGATTGACTGAAATAAGAAAAACTAGTATAGGTTTTGTTTGGCTTGTTGGTGCCTTGGTTTGCTGTTTGCATTGTTGGAGATTGAACATAGGCCCAGTCCTTGTTAAGCAATCTCCCTACCAATGAGCATTCTACTCTAGCCCTCTACACACTGTTTAATCTGAGACAGATGACGCATGAACTGGTTAGACTGGTCTTCAACTCACTCTGAGGCCCAAGGAGGCCTTGAATTTACAGTCTGTCAGGCTTAGACTCCCTAAGAAACTAAAATGACAGGCCTTTACCACAAGAATTGGCTTATGGCTATGGTTTTATCTGGAATACTCTTGATGTTGATAAGTGCTGTTTTCTTGATACAAGTAATTTTTATTTTCTCTTAAGCTATCTATGTTTATTAAAATTAGGTAGATTATAATTCTTAATCATAAATGAAACATTTATCTTTTGCTTTTTGCTAATCTCTCAGTGACAGAAACTTTAAAATACTCTTGTTTTCATGGCAATGTAATTATTTGCATAGGTTCAATAAGGATCTGTCCTTCTTGTGACAGAATAATTAGAAATATTGACTCTTCCTAGAACATCACAGTTGAGGATGACAAGCACAAATCAGATGTGAGCAGACAGTTTCTAGGAACTTGAGTCAATTTTCTGGGACCAATGCTTACAAGGCTCTCTTGTACAAAACAACAACGTCACTTTTTGGCAGCCCCAAGAACTTTAAGATAGGTCCAGAGCTGGAAGATGAGAGGAATTCATCCAAACATGCTGGCTCTGGGGTTAAATCTGATGGTAAGGTCTAAGCTCTATTCCCAATCCCAAGGGCTTTTTAAAGACGACTCTTAAACCCTTCTACAAGTTCCCATGATGACACATGCCAATAACTCAACACAGTTCAAGGTCAGCCTGGGCTTCATAGGGAGACCTTAACCTGAAGAAAAGAAAAGAAAAACAATTTGAAAGGTATTTATTAGTCTCCCTTTTTCTAACAAACAAAGATTATACTAGTTTACTTTGTGATATGAATAATCTTACCTTGATTATCATTGATCATAAGTAGGGTGACTATACACGGTCATTGTTTAAAAAGGAAACACAATCACTTTGGATTAACTTTTAAGGAAGGGATCACAGTGTGCCTCCGTTCTCGACTAGAAAGCCTCTAATAGTAAGACCTTTGAGATAGTTAGAATGCATTCTTTATAGCCAGAACCAGAGACACCGTGAAGATCCCATTGTTTGGACCAGCTATTGGAGTCCTGCTGTCTTCACTCCTGATTTTACAAGCTGCTGATTATAAGGAAAAAGGTCCATCCCAAGTGATCTTCACCTTCTAATACCTGACTAGCTACAGAGCAGTGGGGCATGGATCAGTGCAGGATGCTTGGTTACCATGCAGAAGGCTCTGGAGCACTTATTTCTCTCTCTCTCCCTCTCCCCTCTCCCCTCTCCCCTCTCTCTTCTCTCTTCTCTCTNCTCTCTCTCTCTCTCTCTCTCTCTCTCTCTCTCTCTCTCTCTCTCTCTCTCTCTCAATAGATGTACGGCATAAACACCCCCAAAGAGATCTGCTTCCTGCATACACCATCTGGTAATCAGAAAGCAGCCCAGAGCACAGTGCCACTGAAGAGATCCACAGACTACAAGTGTGTGGGCTGAGCAGAAGAGCTCAGTGAAATGCAGACCGTGCATTTTCGCAGCCCTTCCCAATATTAAAACTCCCTTAAGGCCCAGTTCCACTTCAGGTACCCAGGCTATCATCTCTACCCAGAGTCTCATCTGGAGGCCTTTTCCCTAAGCCACTGTCTGCCCTCTTTCTCTTCTAAGTCGTGTATTGTTGTGTGCTAATAACCTACAACCTACATTCATAAAACATTTCCAGTAGATGCGATCTTCGGGGGGAAGTATCATTTTCTAAAATTAACTCTCTCCCTTTATTAATACTTGTTCTCTCGTACTGGGAAATGAGAACAGCGAGTGCCCTTTTCATTGGTTTCGTTCATCTGTTAAGTATCTAGGGGCCTGCTCTTGAATCAATACTTGCAATCTCTCGGAATTAAATTGCCCTCTGTTCGAGAGCCAGAGGAAATGTCTTCCAATGATGAAACGCTCTGTGTTTATCTCCGTTTTTCTTCCTTGTTCTATTGTTTGGAAATGAATACATGTTTTTGAGGAATTTAAATATCACCTGTGAGTGTTTATTTAGCATCCTCCACAGGGTGTGGTAGGGCAGGAGTTGAGATCAGAGTGTCCCCTATTTACAAAGCCAGTACTGCTTCTAAAGGTTTTTTTTTTCTTAGTTGACTTATTCAGCTGTGTGGGAAGCTCTATTTAAACAACAACTCTGGCAGCACTGGATTGAGGGAATAATTTGCCTTCTCCAAAGTCAGATTTTACTCACCTGGATAAAGGTACCCCAGCAGCTGTCACTCCCCCCATGCCCCACCCCCACCTCACAAGATGGCTGCTTGGTTTCCACCACCAAAAAAACTTGAGAGACAGAGCTGCACTTATGGATTTGACACTTTGTACTGTTTGAGCAGAGAAAAAAGGGAGAATTTGTGAAGCTTAACTTCACGCATCCAGTTAGAGCCATTTGCCTGGGCCACCACGCTGTCAGACTGAAACCAGATGACTGGTTGCCCAGCACTCACCTTCTTTCTGTGTCCTTTGTCACTTTTTGCCTTTGTAGTGGATCAAGGCATTTGAATATTTATCTAATTTCTCACTACATCGTAGTTTTATTGGGTTAACTCGAGCCGGGTTAGTTAACTATCAATGTACACCTGAGGGACTTTTCTCAAAACCTCCCTAAGAAAACCACATCTATCAGTCATATTAACAGAGAGAGCCAGGGAAAGATTCCACACAGAGGCAGCACCAGACCATTGAGGACAATGATAATCAAGAATGACAGAGGTCAGCAGTCAAGTTTGAATTCTATCACAGTGATATAAGCACTCTGACCAAAGGCAACTCAAGGACAGAAAGCGTGTGTTTAGTTTCCACTCCAGCCTATCTTTCAGGGAAGTCATGTTAGGAATTCAAAGCAAGAATTTGGAGCAGAAACCATGAAGAAAGAGTGCTTGCTGGCTCACTTGGAGGCTCATTCTTAGCTGCTTTTCTCATACAGTCCAGGACTACATGCCCAGAGAATGGTGCTACCCACCACGGGCTGTGCTTTTCTATTTTAGTTAATGATCAATATTTGTGGTGTTTTGAAAGAAAATGGCCCCCAAATGGAGTAGCACTATTAGGAGATGTGGCCTTATTAGAGTAGGTGTGACCTTGTTAGAGGAAGCACGTCACTGTGGAAGCAAGCTTTGAGGTCTCGTATATGCTCAAGTTGTGCCCACTGTACCAAACCACTTCCTGTTGCTAATGAGTCAAGATGTAGGGCTCTGAACTCCTTCTCAAACACCACATCTGCCTGCATGCCACCATGTTGCACCATGATGAACTAAACTTCTGAAAATGTAAGCCACCAATTATGTTTTTCCTTTATAAAAACTGCCCTGGTCTCTTCACAGCAGTAGAAACCCTAACAAAACGGTATTCTACAAATAAGCTGACAGACCAATCTGACGTAGGCAATTGCTGAGTTAAGATTCTCTTCTCTGATGGCTCTAGATTGTGTCAAGTAGATGGTTAGAACTAACTATGGCAATCAGTGATGATCATCTGCCTCGTGTTCATTCCTGTTTCCAACTCAGGACCAGGCAGAAAAAGGTTAATTTGTTCTCCAAAGCAATCACCAAAGCTCAGTGCTGATCAGCTTACCCTGAGCTTTCCCATGCTATCAACATATGCTCAGCACTGACCAAAAGCCCCCTCCAATTCCACTGAGAAACGTTCTACCCACAATTCAAATGGTCATAGAGAATTCCCTGAGGATAGCAACATTTCAGTAAGTGCTGTCTAGGTTCCCCCGTGAAGTCTTTGTTATTTCTACTTTATCTAAATGACAATAAAGGGACACTGATCTTTACCTTACAAGTTGTGCCTGCAAGAAATAATACTGGACCGAAGAGCATTGGTTAAAATTAGAAGCCTGTACAAGGGACTTTCCTCCTAGATCTGGGTACCCTTAGGTTCACAGGCATGCATATAACCTCATTCTGCTATAAAGTTTGTGGGTCATCACAATGGAATCAGGGTTCTTTACTAAGGCTCTACTCTGAATTCAGCCATGTAATTTCTAAAGCATACATTAGCAATTAAATATGAGGTTCAAGAATGCCAGAAATCCTCAAGACCCTTTTAGAAGCTCTGCTGTTTCAAAACTAATTTGCTAAGAAGTTCATATACTGGGTTATGTGTTCATGATGCAAATCCATCAAGGCTGAGTGCTAGCAAGCACCAGTCAAGACAATGGCACCAAGTTAAACATGTACCAACTGCGATGGTCCTTTGGGAGGAGTGGGGAGCCAATGATGGGATCAAACACAGATCCCTGAGTTACCAGCCCATCCCTTCATTCTCTGTAGACACGGATTTGCAGAGGAGAAAAGAAAAGAAGAAACAAATTCCCATAAAAATGTGCTTAATGATGGAGCAAAGCTAATTTTAAGAAATTTTATTTAAGTGTGTAGATTTTTAATCAATACTTGAGTGAATGCGTTGTAAGATTTGATACAGAAATAAAAGTGCCCAGCTAGGGCCTGCTGACAACAGGCCCCTTGGCAAGGACTGGTGTGCATGAGTTACAGGCCAAACAGCCTACTTTTCTGCGGGACACCGGTTTGATTTGGAAGAAGGTGGCTGACAAATTGTTTTCAGATAGGGATATTTGACAGATAATTGTCTCAAGGATGAACACAGTAAAGCTGTCACTTCCAGAAAACAACCAGCAAAATCTGTAACTGCTGAAAACATTTGAGCGTTCGAGAAAAAGAATTAGAATTTCGAAAACTTCCATCTATCACCATGGGTTTGATAGCTTTCCAATATATAAAGACTTCTCCGATCTGAAGGGTAGTGACAGGGCGGGGAGGGGGGGGAGGATTTTTAAGTGTCCTGTAATTAAATGTCAATTCTTAGAAGGGCTGATAACTCACTAGATTATGTGTGAGTGAAAAACTCACACAGAGTGAAATGAATTTTAATGTTACAAAGTGTAAAATGTTCACTAATAGGGCTTAAGATTCTAGTTTACGGGCCTGGAGAGATGGCTCAGTGGTTGAGCGTGTGCTGCTCTTATAGAGGATCTGAATTTGGTTCCTAACCCCCAAGGCAGGCGGTTGACAACTGCCTGTAACTCCAACTCTTTGGGATCTAATGTCTTCTTCTATACTCTGCAGGCACCTGCATTCACACGTGAATATGCAGACATGTGTGTATACACATGTTTTAAAACAAATCTTTTAAGAACGTATTTTTAAATGATTCTAGATTACAGCTAATCTTTTATAAACCATATTGATATCAACTCACATGATTTCCACTTTTCCAGCAATATATGGATATGAGACTGAATCCCCCTTGTGTGTGTCAAACAAACCAGCTCATGGCATTAGTTTATTGAGGTAAAAAATTACCCAGATGTCTTCCAATTAAAAAAAATTTGAAATGTTGCCACTCTTTAAAGCTTCTTTGACAAAAACAGTATTTTATTTTAAAAATAACCTTTATGTTAACATAATATACATATTCTTATTTTAATAATTCATAAATATTGTTGACATAAGAGCGGCAGGGCTGCGTCCCCAGCACCCCAGCCGCCTGCTAGCTCATGCCCGAAATAACAACACACAAATTGTATTCTTTTAAATACTGCTTGCCCATTATATCTAGCCTCTTCTCTGTTAACTCTCGCACCTAGACTAGCCCATTTCTAATAATGTGTGTAAGCACCCCAAGGTGCGCTTACCAGGAAGATTCTAGCCTGCGTCCATCCTGGGTCGGAGTTTCATCGCGTGTGTCTCTGAGAGCAGAGCTATCTTGTGTCTGTCTGAGGAGTCTTACCTCACTTCCTCTTCCTCCTGTTTACTCCTCCCACCTATGTTTTAACCTATCAGGACAAGCAATTTCTTTATTTAATTAACCAATGAAATCAACAGATTGATATATGACACTCCCACATCAAAATATGAAAATACCTGTTTTAATTTCTAATATAGAAAATACCTATAGCTATAACCAATGTGTTTGTGTGTGACATATATGTTTGTGTGTGTGTGTGTGTCTTAGTCACTGTTCTATGGCTGTGAAGAGACACCATGACCAGACAAATCATAAAAGAAAGTATTTACTTGGGACTTGCTCCAGTTTCAAACTCGTAGCCCATTATCTTTATGGGGGAAATCATGGCAGCATGCACGGTGCTGGTAGCTGGTAGGTACATCATGGTCCACTGACAGAAAGAAAGAAACTCTGGGCTTGGCATGAGATGTTGAAACTTCAAAGCCCACCCCCAGTGGCACATTTCCTCCAACAAGAACACACCTTCTAAATCCTTCCCAATCTGAAGAAGCCTGGGTCAAAACTGGTCTCGCTGAACATAGCGGACAAGGAGGACTACTGAGACCTCAAGAACAATGGCAACGGGTTTTTGATTCTACTGGACCTATTGGTTTCGTGGGAGCCTAGGCAGTTTCGTAGATGCTCACCTTACTAGACCTGGATGGAGGTGGGTGGTCCTTGGACTTCCCACAGGGCAGAGAACCCTGATTGCTTTTTGGGCTGACGAGGGAGGGGGACTTGATTGAGGGAGGGGGAGGGAAAGGGGAGGCGGCGGTGGGGAAGAGACAGAAATCTTTAATAAATAAATAAATAAATTAAAAATAAATAAATAAATCCTTCCCAAACAGTTCCACCAACTGGGTATCAAGCATTCAAATGTATCATCCCATGGGGGCCAGTCTCATTCAAATCACCATATATATATGGAGGTGAACATTTACCTTAGTAGTTCAGAAACTGATAGCATTGGCCTTGGCCATAGTTTAAATCCCCAGCACCACATAGATAAATAGATGATAGATATATAGATAATTAGATAGATAGATAGATAGATAGATAGATAGATAGATAGATAAACAGACAGACAGATAGATAATTTGTCTTAGGTCCTAAATAAATTTTGAGTGAAAAAGTTTCTAAAACAAACAAAATGGTTTGAAATCTGGTATTTTAGATTTCCCAACATATTTTATCCTCACTAAGTCTTGAAACATATACTAATGAACTTCCTAATCTTCAGAGAGGATCCTTACCTTACAGAAGGTTTAGGAAGCTAAAATAATGCCTGTACTTTGGTAAACAAAACAGGAAAAAAGAAGAGATGTTAATTGAAAAATTAATGAGCAAGGAGCTGACGTCTCCAAGACACCTTTTTGTGTGGTCAGTTCTTTGCAATTTTTACAAGCTCTTAAGTTCAACTGGGGAATCCAATTATCAATCCACCATCATGCTAGCCTGAGCAAAGGATCCAGCACATTTGCCTGAGATGTTCTTTTCTGCATTGGTGGAAGACTGGAGTGTCTAAATGCTGGTTAACTGCCGCGCACCGCGCCCCCGTGTCTGTGCTCTGTGCGCTGGCACCCAGTTCGCCAGCTTCGGGCAAGGGAGCTGGAGGTTAAAATACACAAACACACACAGAGAGACCGCGACACGGGTCCTCCTTGAATTCCCCAAAAATGCCCCCTTTATTGTGTTGAGGGGCAGATTATATAGAGATAGCCACGCCCCAGCCAAACCCACCAGAAACCACTCTCCTGCCATCAGGAACTCCTGAAGTTCTCCTGCTCAGAGCAGCTGTAGGCACTAAGATCAGGGGATTACAAGAAAGTCAGGATCTGGGGTCTCACTACTCCCAAGAGTTAACCAGATTAGTCACTCTTAGATTTCTGATTATCATACTATCTTGGCATCCCCCCCAATAAATACCTAGACAGAGAAGGGACACTGTCGGAGCTCGTGTTAAGTGCCTGCCTTCAGCGTGGTACTGCATGTGTGACAGGTCATTGAATCCTGTGGCAGAGCCTGCAAGGTAAGGTCTCCTTATGTTTAAGGTGGAACCAAGGATTAGGGAGGCATAAAGAGATCTGTAACCTACACCAGAGAGGAAGAAGAAAAAGAACAAAGTGAATCCTCGCTTCAGAGACTAAGTCTGATGAGACCAATCCCTGAGACTGAGAGGTCCAACTGCTCAGCTATCAGCAAGGAGATAATTAGAGCCTATTTCCAAGCTAAAATAAAGTCCAGCATCCAGGTAGGGCTGCTTTGTGGGCACCTGCATAAGTCACAAAGATCTGGGATAGAAGTTTTCAGGTGTGGGAAGTAATGAGGCATGGAGACAAGGATTCAGGCAAGACCTGAGAATGAGAGCTGTTATCTAGAAATGAAGATATTGCCTTTAAGGAAGATTAACATTCTAGTGTGCTTACCTCTCCACTCAATATGAATTCTTAATATGTGAAATTTGCATAATTCCTAAGTCTAGATCTTTGTCTTTTCACAATCTCTAAATATTGTAAGAGAAACTAAAAATGCCATTCAATTAGATTGCACATTCTTTAAATTTTTACCTTAGTGAAAAGTCACATGCTTTTTCTAATTTGATATCTGCTAGAATATTTCTATATTTGTTTAGTATCACATTTTGGCACTAAAAATCATTTGTTTATTTTTGTGGGGAGATACTAAACACAAGAATTAATGGATGGCTTTTTTGATTAAAGGAACTTTTATATTTTTTCCCCTCTAATTCTGAACAAAAATATAGATCTTCACATGATTTCAGGACATTCTGTCCTGCTTAGAGAAACTAACTTCCTCAGGCTGCTCCTCATGCTATAATCTTATACCACATGGTTCCACAGGAAAACTGGGTGTGCTGAGGTCTCTGCCAGCTTTCTCACCTTGGGCCACAAAACTCCAGAGTACAATTATTAGGAAGACAAAACAGAAAATACATCGCATTGATGTTAATATCCTGTTGTACTTCATTTGCAGACTATGTTTGATACGAGATATTTTATGAACTACTAGATGGAATTAGCTTGTTTGTAGGGAAAGGAGCTCGTTAAGAGGAGGTCAGTGAAGCTGAAATTGGGATGGTAGAATTGAGGCAGGGCTGTCTGCAACTTTTCCACCAAAGACGTCCCTGGGAGTCCCTGCTTTGTTCTGTATTGCCCAGCTTCGGTAATCTGATAGGAATCATGCACATGCACGCAGCACACAAACTCCATCTCATCCTTTTTACTTTCTTCACCACTAAGGCTACTTACTGGGTTTCTTCTCAGTTATTCCTGTCCCGCTGCTGTAAGAGAACACCTACTCAAGAAGCATCTCCTTGTTGGAGGAAACCTCCTCTCTCGTGGAGAGAGAAGTCCCTCAGATTAAGAAACTTCCGTTAGCAGAGCACTCTTGGATAACTGCTAACTTTGAGATAAAGCCTAATTTTGGCTAGCCCAACTTCAAGAAGCACATGCTATGGTCTGTTCCTCCAAGCCTTCTGTGCTACAGAATCCTGCAGCTTCCCAATCAAGCACTGCCTGTGCTTTTAAGATACCTGTGATGGGCCAAACTTGCATCTTTTCTGAAGCATTTTGTGGTTGGCACAAAACCGGGTCATATTCTCAAAAAATTAATGGGGGAAAGGTCTTTTAATTTTTTCATAAAAATTTTAAAAAATAAAAATTAAAAAAAATATGTTTGCTTTTGTTGATCTTTCCCCGGCCTCTCTTCACCTTACTTCTTCCTCCCTCCTCCTTCTCTTTCTTTGTTGTGTGTGACTGCAGGTATGCTATGCTGTGGAGGTCAGAGTACAACTTTCCTGAGTCCAGTCTCACCTTCATCTTGCTGAGACTGAGGTGGATCTCTGTTGACAGAGATTTTCCTTACGCCCGGTCCCACAGCCATTCAGTCCCAAAGAAACACACAGAAGCCTACATTCGTTATAAACTGGTTGGCCTATTAGCTCAGGCTCCTTATTAACTCTTGTTAACATCTTACATTAACCCATAATTCTTGACTGTGTTAGCCATGTGGTTTGATACCTTTTATCAGTAAGGCTTTCTCATCTTGTATCCTCTGTGTCTGGGTGATGACTGCAGACTGATCCTTTCCTCTTCTTAGAATTTACACATGTGTAAAGCTGTCATGCAACTCATCATTTTGCACAATTAATCTACATCACTAATAATATCAAGATTAGAAGGTCCAACTTCCACTTCTCCTGAATGTCTTAGTCCCAAGAGAGATGCATGAAGCAGCCATGTAGCATTGACTCTGACCCCAGCAAAAATGATTAAATACATAACCTTTATACCTAAAATATGTTCTCTTGGGCAATGCCTCTTCACTCAGCTACTGGTTTTGATACATTTAGTATTTCAAAATGATCTGTTTAATATCTTAGCAATTTTATATCCAAACATTGCTCCCCAGAGTGAGTGCTCAAGTAAGACGTGCAAAGTTAAGGCTGCAGATCATCTTTCCAGGAATTTCATGACTTAACAATGTGGGAGACCCGGGGAAATAGGCATTATAGCAAGAGCAGAATAAATAACCCACAGACAGTAAACCAAGATGCTCATTGTGCTTAGTTTTTAGAAGCTGATAAATGATCAGAGAGACGTGAAAGAAACAGAAAAGATTTTTTTATGTAAATTGCTTGAGACCCAGTGAACAGCCAAATCCTGTTCAGAACAGTCATGTAAATCCTTTCTTCGGGCATTGGACAAGAACATTAAAGGTCCCTCCAGTATTTTTTTCTGGCTCCCCAGGCCTAATTGCAAAGAAAGTGCCAATCTCCATCGTTACATTCTGCTCAAAATACCTTCCACAAGGCAGCATCCATCCCTGCATAGAATGGAGACATTATTTCAGGGGACATACACCCAGATCATCTCTTTTTGTTATGTGTTCTCTATTATCCTCTATTCTAAGTCCCAAGCACTTTTTCATTTTTCCCGTTGCATTGGCTCAACCTGAATTTCAAAATATTCTTTAAAAAAAAATTTAAAGCCCATTCCACTTTTCATATATGCAAATGAAGCTCACCCTGGCTTTTTAGAATTCCAGCATCACTCCCTTTCAACCACAAATGTCTTGTCACGAGGCTATAGCTGGACTCAGCATTATCATCTCGGTTCCTTTGGTATTCAGCACGCAGATTATTTCCATTTAATGACAAGTTTTAGTCCTGAATTTTAATGGGACATATTCTAACTTTTAATTGCTTTGAAAAATGAGAGGTTCTTTTTTTAAGGAATCCACACATATTTGGCACAATCATAAATATTTTAAAGAGAAAAATCTCAAACTGGCAAAGCATAAAGGACTTGTCAGTTAAAGCAAATGGGAGCGTGCAGTTCCGGGATGAAATTTGCATTATTTCACATCTGATTGGGGCAATTAGTGTGTTAAACTCCAGGTGACATCAAAGGCAAAGGATATGTTAAACTTGTCTCTTAAATTATTAATTGACCAAAATGATTTAATTATGAATTCTCTATTTCCTCTTACTACAGAAACATACTTCCTGTATGTCACACTGTTTTCCTTTGGTCACTGAAGGCTTTCCCTCGTTGATACTGAAGAACAGTAGACTCTTCACATGGGTTCATCCCATCATCGCTGGAATCCCTGAAGCTCTTGCAGCGGAGCCCCAGCACTTACCAGTTGTCGCATGCCACTCTGAGCCATAAAAGAAAAGTGAAAAGGATGTCTCCATGTGACAAGTCAAAGATGAGCGCTTGCCCATCAGGTGTCATCATCTCCATCCTTCCTTTCACTTCTGCATCTGTTTCTGCTGGCAAAGGTTTGGTGATGATAGGACCAATAAAGGTGGTGATAGGACCAATAAAGGTGGTGATAGGACCAATAAAGGTGGTGATAGGACCAATAAAGGTGGTGATAGGACCAATAAAGGTGGGGTGGGCGGGGTGATTGGAGGAAGATAAACAAAAGCCTTGCATTGAAAAAAGTCACTTTCTCTCCCCTGAGTGGATAACACTGAGCTTGGGAATTTTTTTTTTCTGCAAATGATAAACCCAGATCACTTCCAAGAATCTCCCGTGGAAGACAGAGGCACTTCCCTGTAGGGGAGCAGACAAAATATCAGATTTAATAAATCCCACCTTCAAGTTGCTTGAGTTTGTAATTTTCATCTATCTTTATAATTTTTCATCTACTTTTAATGTTTTAATAAAAAGACTTTGCACACATGAAAGAATTCTGGTTGTCATAACAAATGCTGACACCTGTTCTCTGCGAGTATTAATGTCTTTTTAAAGTTTTTTAAATAACTAAAAGATCACAGATGCGACTCAAGTTTCTACTGAAAATGGCTCAGAAGCAACTATTTATACACTATCTGAGTATATTGTCTCCATGTTTTTCATATTTAACTCCTTATATTTTCATGATGGTATTGTGTTGAGTTTATCAAGCTCCCATGCATGGTATCATAGGCATCATACTACAACTTGATTTCATTCTCAGTATGATGCTTCTGGATGCTACCTGTATTGTTCCCCAGTGATCTCAATAACTTTTTATCAATCATTTTTGACTACTTGACAGTCTACCTGTGACAGTCTGTCCTTTCGCCTCATTGATAACTATTTGACTCACTAGTTGTTCACCTGTGATTATGATACATTGACCCACTTCAGACTCCCCTTGCTTTATCCCTATTAATAGCAGCTATATTTCAGTTCCATATTTCCCTATTTAACTCCAAGATCCATTGTTATTGTTATTATTTATACTTCTGCTTAGCCCTTTTAATGTAAATGTTTTCTTTTTCCCTCATGTCCTGCTTATGTCTCTCCCCTGGTCATCTCTGATTTTATTTCACACATTCAAGTCTTTTCTCAGTAGCCTTGTGGTGATTGGGTGCAGGATTCCCATGGAGGGAGAAACTTGTGGGTTCCCAAGACCCTTAAATGAGACAGCTCACTTGCATATAACTCATGCTCACCCCTGTGGGTACCAGGGTTGACTATGTCTACTTCAGTCGTCTCTAGATAGCTCACCACTGGAAATATTCTTAAGCTATTGTGCCTCCACTTATACCCTGAATGGACTTTCTCAGAGTGGTTTTTCCTCAAGAACTTGATACTTTCTCTCTCTCTCTCTCTCTCTCTCTCTCTCTCTCTCTCTCTCTCTCTCTCTCTCTCTCTCTCTCTCTCTCTCTCTCTCTCTCTCCCACTCCCCTAAGAAACAATCCTGTGGATAAGTTCCATTTTTACCTTCTGAGTCTTTGACACATTCAGTTGTTCTGAGTTCCTGGTGACTGGACATGAAGCTTCTTCCATCTCTTAGCTTTGACAATGACACTAAGTTACTGCTTCCTGTTCTGTGTCCCCCACATCTCTGTGTCTGGGTGGTAGAAGGATGTTTTCTCCCTTTCCACTTCACCATAACTGTTCCCGTGCCTTAGAATTGAGCTCTCAAAGCCCTGCAGCCAATCCCATGCCTACAAAACATTCCTGTCATTATAAAGTGAAAGGAAGAAACTATTGTGACAACTGCAATGTTTTCAAATTTTATTTGCCCATTTAATCCGGTTCAATACATTTTCATCCTTTAGACAATTTATTTCCCCCTGAAACCTGAAATCCTTTCCCACATCTCATTCTTTTGATGAGATGTATTGAAAGGTAAAATTATGGCCTCTAGAAAATGTGTAAGGTTTGGTTCATAAATCTAACTTCCATGAGCATTTTATTTGAAAGCAACTACAGAGTATTACTTTCTAACTTTATATTGTTATTCTTTTCTTAGGATTGTGTTCTTTCACGAAATCCAAAATAATCTTTGTAAATACCTTTCAGAAAAGTAAATCTTGTGAGAATGTTCAAGGAAAGAATTGAAGTGAAATATGGAACAAATAAGAGATTTGAAAGCTATAAATACATGTGTGTGTTTCTATGTATGCATGTGCGTATGTGTGAGTATATGTATTCCACAACAGAGGTATAATAGAAAAAGCACATTATAAACCCAGGTTGGTATTACTTCTTGATAACACCATTAAAACAGGGGGAGATGAAATTACAGAGTATGTTTGCCAGGGTTTTCCTGACATCAAGTGACATTTGGGAAACTGTCTCAGTACATTCCAGGAACTGGCAATATCAGGCTATAACCAGTCTGGACTGTATTGATATCAAAAGCAATTAAATTAAATTTTTAAATCTTGCTTAAACTGAAGCACTTACAATATTTCAAGATAAATTGATATCTATTTTACTTTTTCTTTCCAGGGCAAAAGAAAAGTTGCAATCTTTGGGTATTCCTAGAAAAATTAACAACGTCAAAATGGGTAACAGAACTCATCTAAAGACATTAACAGGTATTACATTTTTGCCATTTATTCTTTTACATAGTGTTAGCTAATTATACTTGATTTTCTGCCCAGTGCTTTAAGGTAACAGTCTTACAGCCTCTGTTAATGAGAAGCATCTGAGAGATACTACACGAAGGGCGGAACACTGAAAGATACCTCCACCTAAGCTATGTCAAGCGCTTGCCTCAGAAGCACCAGGGCTTCACTTATTCCAAGAACCCATATGTATTGCCATCTGTAATAGTATTTGCTTGTACTCCTAGTGCTGGGGAGGCACAGAGAGGAGGATCCTTTGGCCTCCATGACCAGACACTCCAGTCAAATTACCCAAAGAGAGATCCCAAAGGAAGTGGATTACATTCCTGAAGATGACACCTGAGGTTATCCTCTGGCCTACACACACACACACACACACACACAGAGAGAGAGAGAGAGAGAGAGAGAGAGAGAGAGAGAGAGAGAGAGAGAGAGAGAGAGAGAGAGAGAGATTCTGTCCTTCTACAGAAAGTCTATGTGACCAAGTTGTTGCTCTCGCCAATATTAGACAAGGCTTTCTTCCTTCTTTCCTTTTAATTTCAAAGTAACTTACATGAAACAACTTTTGAAATGTATTTTCTATAACTACAGAACCATGGCAACAGCTGTGACCTGACACTGTGATGCATGACGGTACACTCCCATGGTTTTGTTGTTGTTGTTGTTTGTGACATGTAGGTTTCTGTGATTATTACCATGGCCGATAACATGAATCACATGACCACAGTCTCTCAAGTCACTCCACACTTCACATGTGTGCCCCTTTCTCCTTGACACCTGTATCTTCTTTGACTCCCCAGGATCCTGAAGTGTTGAGCACATGAGCTTTGTGTGATCGTGGCTCTCCTGGGCCCTTTCCATTTCAAACCACAGTCCTGCAGCTCTGAGTCATGCTATTGGTAGCGTAGTAAAAATGCTTTCTTCTGCACATTGTCTGAGCTTTCTGAAAGTCATAATTTGTTGGATATTGGTTTTCTGGGACACAATTATCAGAATCTTTATCTCCAATCATGCATCATTTTGTCAGTTGGGTTTTCTGTCTTAATGATTCCCTGAATGCTATTTTCCAAAGCCTCTACTGAAGTTTTCAGTTTGGGAAAATCATTTTCAATTTTCTAAAGCACTTACATTTTCATCAATGGACCACTTTTGTCGCATTTTATTGATGATTCAAACAAGAAATATATTGTGTTATCTAATAATAGGTGTATCTCTGTTTTTAAAGGTTTGTTTTCCTGATGTCCCCAGTTTCTACTGCATGTTGACATTCTTTTTTTTTTTAATTCTCAGTCTTTCGTTTGGAAAGCCTTTCCTAGACAGCTGATAACTTAGCAGTGTTTTTGCATGAGTTCAGCCTTAAAGGTTTGTTCTCTGTGTGTATAGCAGGATGGTGCCTCATTTTAAAATTATGTAGGAGCTGATCTGCTTTGTCTTAGAAGGACCCTAAATGTCTTCTGAGATTCTTTGCCTGTTTGGGGTTCCAAACTGGTAGGGGCTGATCTGCTTTGTCTTAGAAGGACCCCAAATGTCTTCTGAGATTCTTTGCCTGTTTGGGGTTCCAAACTGAGCTCAGGGAACTTCTGCAGTCAGGGCCACCCAGTATGCTTGTGTCACAGCCCTGTCGCTTCTCTCTTGCTTCATTCTACCCTAGATTCATGAGATGCCTTTTATTTTCTGCTAGACTCAGCCCTATCCTCAGGGGCCTGTCTACCTTCACCCCATATCTGCTCTGATTCTTCCTAAGGATGACAAAGAGGGTGCTTTCTGTCACCTGGCTGCTCTCCTAAGCCCTAGGTTAAATGAAGTCATTTCATTAAGTTTCTAGAAAGATCTTTTCTAGCACTGTGAAGAGTTTGTTTCTCAGAATGGTGTCCATGGGATTACAGAAGACCAATTAGTCCTTATGCTAGGAAACCCTTCCAGAGAACATGGTCTCTGATCTCATAGGAGGAGTAGTCATTCTCCCCAGAGACAGCGCTGTCTTTGCTGTTTGAGGAGTACATTTTGAAGTTTCTAAGAAACTAACTTTAGAGGAGGAGTACATGAATCCATACAACCATGGCCATCTGATATTTTACAAAGGTGAAAAATACACACACTGGAGAAAGGATAGCACAGTCAACAAATGGTGATGGAAAACTCAAATATGTAGAAGGATAAAACGAGACCTTTATCTCTCAACGCAACTCCAAGTGAGCCAAAGACATCAACACAACCAAAAAAAAAAAAAAGATTTTTTTCTTTTTCTTTTTTCTTTGTTTTTTGTTTGTTTGTTTGTTGTTTTTCAAGACACAGTTTCTCTGTGTAAATTGGGAGCTTGTCCTGGAACTTGCTGTGTAGACCAGACTGACCTCATACTCACAGAGATCCCCCTGCTTCTGCCTCCCAAGTGCTGGAATTAAATGCATTTGCCACCACTGTCCAGCTAGTGAAAAATTTTTTTTACATTTTAATAGTATTTTGTTAATTCCTTGAAAAATTTATACAATGTATTTTGATCGTATTTACTCCCCTCCATAAGTTCCTCCAGGATTCAACCCCACCTCCCTACTCACTCAACTTCATACCTTTTTTTCCTTCTAAGACCAGAGAATCCAATTTCTACTGCCCAAATTCTTTGTGGAGTTGTGTCAACCCCTGAAGTAAGACCTACCTGTGAGGAGTCACATCCCTGAAGAAAACTGATCCTTCTTCTCCCCCCAGCAGTTAGCAATTACCAATATCTCCTCAGCTAAGGGTGGGACTTCATTCCCACCCCTCTGTTGGGCTGCTTCTGGCTTGAGCTTGTATGGGTCTTGTGTATTCTGTCATAACTGCTGCGAGTTCATACATGTATTTACCCTGTTGTGTCTAGAAACCACTGCTTCCTTGTCATTATCCACCAGCTCTGGCTCTTAAAGCATTCCCATGCCCTATGCTACAAACACCCTTGAGTCTTGAGGGGAGGTGTGTGATATAGATATCCCATTTAGAGCTGAACACTCCATGATCTCTTAATCACTGTGCCTTGATCAGTTGTGGATTTCACTCTCTATGGCAAGAAGAAGGTTTCCTAATAAGGACTAAGTGATATACTAAAATATGGGCCTAACTAGAGTCTATAACTTATGTGTCCACAGGTTGTTGGCCCCAGTAATGGTGCCAGTGATGACTTCCGTCTTGAGGAGTCTTGAATCCAGTGAAAAATGAGTTGGTTGTTACAATAACCATCATGTCACTATTGCACTGTGGGTTTATCTTGCCAGGCCACTTATTGTTGTAGCTCTTAGGATTCATAGCTGGGTAAGACTGATAATTACATTTCTCCTCTGATAGCATACATAAAATCTTCCAGTACTATGAAAGCTAGCTAATAATAGTGAAGAGAGTTCCAAATGAGTTGACTACCAGCTTTCTTTGTATATGTCCTACAACTCAAATGTGTGATGTCTTTAGCAAAATGGCCTTACTGTCAAGTTCTGGTCATAGCCTGTAATGTTTGGATTCTGTGCAGCTCATATAAACTTTCAGAGTCTGTGGCAGTATCCATAGGGCCTGCATAAGGTCTGCACCTATGAACATATTATAGCTTCCAGTTTAGTGGTCTTGTGGGATTCCTTAGTGTGCAGACCTAGTGGGTGTCTGATTTTTGGGCCTTCTCTTGGGCTCTTTCCATTCTGTTTTGTTCAATTCAAACATGTTAACCTTTTTAAATCTTATTATGTTTTTATTATATTATTTTATCATATTATATTATGCTATTAGCCCTTAGAAGCTTTTTTTTTCCTTTTTCTTTTCTTCTTTTTTTTCTGTTTGTTTTTTAATGAGAGGCAGAAAGGGAGTTCACATAGGAGGGGAGATGGGGAGAAGCTAGGAGGTACAGAGAGAGGAGAAGCCATAATCAGGGTGTATTATGTGAGGAAAAAATCTAATTTTAATAAAAGGAGGAAAAGAGTAATGGTCTTAGGCTATCTATACAGAACGATGTTTTAATTGCCTTTCTTTGGTTTGTGTGTCAGATGGGTGGGAGGCTGCATCCTTGGCTCATGCAATGGCCAGAAAACAATTAGCAGGAGTCAGCTCTCTCCTTCCACCCATGGAAATTGAATTCAGGCAAACAACTTTACCTGCTGAGCCAACTCAGGCTGTATGTGAGGTTTGAATTCAGAAGTTCCAGAAATACAGACTCATTATATAAATAATCCTGTAATCTTATATGCAAGCTTTATAAGATTTTTTACTACTCTGTGGTTTTAGCTATTTTACAGCAATTTAAGCATGGCTGTACAGTTTGGGGCATGGCGGATTATAAATTGAATGTGGCTAAAAGCAACTAAGTGATTAAGTTTTACTCCTACGATTGCAATGATGAAGTCAGTAAATAATAAGCAGTTTAATTATATTTCTGACACACATGACATGTCACTTATGCATCATAATAATTATTTAGTTCAGAAGCTTTATTCTATTTTTTGCTGAAATTGGCTGAAATGATCATTTGGCCTTAATATGTTTTTATTAAAGAATGAGCATCCTTGTTGCTCTAATTGGAAGTAGTTTATTTGCATTTATTACATTTCAATAAAGACATGAGAGGAAATGATCCTAGGAAGGGAAGAGGTGCATATAGAATATCAAATGCAAGCTGACTACTGTCCAGAAAAAGAAGAGCAAGAAGAAAGCATCGTTTTTAAAGGGAAAACGCCTGCTGTGGGACTCTGTCCTCTGAGCACAATGACCATTCCCTTGTAATCAGCGTAGCTGTGGTTACCCACAAGAAACACTCAGGGTATGACAGTTGGCTTTCCTTATACGAAGTGATGGGGAGGGGCATTAGAACCTCACCTGAGATGCCAACCACTCCTTTCTGGGCCCCCCTTCCAACTGTATGCAGTTCTCAGTAGCTGCTAGAATATGTAGAGGATTAAATGGTCCTGAGGAGGGCTCTCCATCTGTGCAGCTACGGGGAAGTTGACAGCCACACTGGGAAAGACATGTGGGTGATGCCACTGTTCTGAAGTCACTCATGCTCCAGTAGGTTGCCGTACAGCCATGCTTCTGTAGGCAAGCCCATCGAGATAGACTTGGGTAGAAGCATTCCTTTGGTCTTCCTCTCATCGCTGCCTTATCTGGAGTTAACAAATGTTTATTCATGGTTCCCCAAGGGAAAGTTCACACAATAGAACTGTAACCAGTAAAAAAGGAGGAGAAGCAAATTTTAAAGAATAAGTTACTAATGAACATTTAATAGGCAATGAATTAAGATGACCTTTTGATTTTTGGAAACAAAGACATTTCTCGGGAAATTACTAAAGAAATCCTGATAAAACAGCAGTGATGGACTCATTCAAGTGTTTCTAGAAAGTAGATATCTCCTCACATCAAAGATCATTTTAAGTGAAAAGTTAAGTTATTCTGTTTAGTGCACCTGATACTGAAAGTATCAATGGATGTTGCTTCCAGTTCGCTGCAGCTGTGGGGCAGTACAGGGATCAAGTCAATAATTCTAACTCTACTGGCTCCTCTATGAATTACTTTCTCTTGATTCTCTTTAGTAAGATAAGAATTGAGTCAAAGTGAACATTACTGTTCACTTTCTTACTGTTCTTACGATTTCCCCCAGCTTTAGGACTTCAGTTTCTGGGTACAATAAAGAATCAAACAGAATAACAGAACCTTGTCTACATACAATGCTACTGATATTGGCATTTATTATAGTTATTAATTTTCACATTGTCTCTTCCAAAACATAGAAGACCTATTATTTTTTTCACTTATAGTAACAGAAAATTATAAGAATACAAGTTTTAAGGTTCAAATCTGGGATGCTTTTGAGATTCTTGATCGAGTTGACTTTAGCATCACTGTGGATTAGTTAGAAGGCAGGGTGACAGACAGGCTAACAGGAGAGCTGAGCCGCTTACCCCAGCTCTCTGGTGTACATCTACCAGAAGACCAGTTACAGAAGCTTGGAAATTCTCATTGATATGTTAGCTTTTCCTGTGAAACAAGAACAACTTGAAATTTTACATTTGTTTGCTTAATCATTGCCTGGGCAGGCTCTGCTTCAGGATGCTGATGGACCTGAGGTCTGCTCTATAGGTATTTCATTCTTCTTGAACCTACAGTCATCTGTAATATGTCCTCAGAGAGCAGTAGTATCAGGAGAAGCACACAAGGCCTTCTAAGCATCTCCTTCGGGCTGGTATACTGGCATAAGCTCAATGGGGTAAGGGAAAATATTCCATACCTTCTAATGAGACATTTTACTGATAAAGGGCACAGACATATAATGATGCTAAAAGAAAAGCTGAAGAAAATGGGAACCATTAGCCAGCCTAAAACCCTGCTTCACATCTTTCTGTATAAAGCAAGTTCTTAGAATTTTTGTAGTGGTGATATGCATGTGCGTATATATGTTTGCGTGTGATATATATATATGTATGTATGCATGTATGTATACATATATGTCACATTTGAAAAAGAGATATACCCCTGAGATCATAGAAATCCTGACTTGATCCCTGCCAGTCCTTCCACGTCATAACAGTGAGAGCGAGTGTTGATTCCAGCGGAATTGACTGGAGGCTGGGTGTCGTATAAACTGTGATTAGCTCCTGGGATCCTAAAGAAAACGATTCAGTTCAAATAATAGTGAATTCTGGAAGGAGTCATTTAGTGGCACACCTAGCAGAGTTTAACATTCATGCGAAAACGAGATTGCTTTTAAATTCCGAGTGCTTGCAAACTGCCATGCCGTATACTCCCGAACAAAGATCACGCTCACTGCTGGGTGTTTGGCGCCCTTACCTATCTACTCATGTGCTCAGAACTAATCAGCCAAGCCCCCATGCAGTGAGGAAACAGCTTCTCATTTCACATACACGTGTAAGAGGATCCCAATATAAAAAAGTGGAGCAGAGAAAGGAGGCGCTTCGGCTTTTTTAAAACAGGAGTTCAGATGGTCCAATTCACTGTGCCATTTAAATTCTTACACCAAAAGGGGAACATTAAATTGGGCCAATGTCACCTTCTGTTCCTTAGAAAGAATGACTAAAAACTTAAAATCTGAAAATTGTCCTTTTGTTTCTGAATAATAGGGTACCTGGCTTGGTCTGAAGTGTTGATGCTGAAGATAACAGTCCCATTTTCCACCTCCGTCAGACCTGCTAATAGATACAAAGACCATTCTTCCGCCTACTTTCTGCAATTCAAGCCCATTTGTCCCATATCAGCCCTGTTTGTTGCTAGGAAGAAAGATTCTGCTAAGCAAGCACCACTGGCGAGCCATGCCGCCATGTGAAGGGTCTGACATTTGTTTTCTGCAAATAGCTCTCACCGCCACAGCCTCCCCCTGGCCTAACTGCTGCGGTAGTGTCCCCTCTCCTCCACCCAGCAGTTCCTTCCAAGCCCTGGGTCTGCCACTCTCCCTGAAGCTCAGCCCTAATCATGTCACTCTGATAGGACAGCTGCAGTTCGATGGATTTCTCCCTCCTGCCCTTCCACGACTGCCATTTCAGTAACTCTGAACGGTCCGGATGAGAAAGGCCACAGAAACCTGGGACAGCTACTTCTCCTTCTCGTAATTGCATCAGTGTGTATGGTGCTCTTGGGATGTAGCTCCTACCTGGCAAAGCCCAAAATCGAATAGCCTGCCTTTGGGTAGCATGGCTGGGACTCCCTAGAACACCTCACACTTCTAACTGCACCTTCAACATTCTCTCTTCTTTCCTTCCTTCCAACATGTAATGTCTTCCAAGCTGCTATCCTTGTTCCTAGTTTCTATTCCGTGCATGTGTTGTATGCATGTGTGTGTTCACATGTGTGTGCACAGGTCTTTGCTGGAGGCAGTAAGTTAGCTTTATGTCTTCCTCGGGTGCCTTCCAGTTTTGTGTTGCTGTTTGTTTTATTGTTTTAATACGGCGTCTTTCACTGAAACCAGGGCGCACTAACTGGGCAAGACCAGCTGACCAGCGATGCCCCAGGAGCCACCTATGTCTGGCCCAAAGCAGTGAGATGATATATGTAGTATATATATATATATATATATATATATATATATATATATATATTACATGTGGGCGATTAGAACTCAGGTCCTTGAACTTTCCCAACAAGCACTTTGCCCACGGAGTCATCTCCCCGGCCCATCTCTCTCTTCTGGTTTCTCTTTCTCTGTTAGAATCCTACATGGCTCAGGCAGCTTTATGATTCTTTATACTGAGAACACACAGACCAAATATCATCTTTCAACGCCTTCAAAGTGGCTGCTCGTCCTGACTTCCTCTTCTCCAGAGTGGCCGTATAAGTCCCTCAGTCTTCGTGAGTCAAGATCTTGTAAAGCTGTTTAACCAATCTTTGCCCTTGACTCCGCAATCAAAATGAGATCTGCCTTGCCGGTCTCACTGACAATACCTGCAGTACATTTCTGTGCCCTTCATGACCCTGTGATCCGCTGCAGTGAACACTGAATGAGCCTCTTTGCCTCTTCCTTTCCTCATTTTATCCCAATACTTTCACAGCCCCAACTGATCTAGGCTGCTCAGAGGTACCTTCGTCTCCAAGGCCCTGTTCATTTCTCCTACTAAATCTTTGATGTACTCTGTGGTTCTTGCTAACTAGACTGCTTCCTCTTCCCCTGTATGTCCTGAGCATTTGTCTCCTAAGCTTCAGTGTTTATGCTCTACAGCCTTACCTGTGTGAACACTCTGCCTGCCTTGCCTTGACCTTCAGTGTCCGTGCTCTGCAGGGTTACCTGTGGGAACACTCTGCCTGCCTTGGCCATGAATTCCTCCTCCTTCAAAGACAAGTACAATCTCCTTCTCAGCACTGACCCAGGGCTTGCCACCTGCGTCATACTGCTCAGTCGCTCAGATAGCATTTGACAAGAATGACTGGATTTATTTTCTTGCCTGCCTGATTGAGCGGTGGCTTTGTAGCATGGAACACATGGTAAGGCCAGCAAATACCAAGAGAGAAGTATCGACAAAACAGAGTCCGTAAGAAAGAACAATTCTGCAGAAAGGGATCCATGCATGCCATGATTCCTATATCCATTCACTGAGAGCATATAATGCCATATGTGTCTAATCCTCTTTTAGATCAAAACACAGACTAGTCCATAGGAAGACCATGTTGGGGCTTCATGCAGGAGTTGTGCTCTGTGCCTCTGTATAACTGCCAGGAGCCCTAGGCATTTTATGTGCCTGTTCCTCCATAAACCTATTTAGATCAAGCCAGGCCTTGTGACTCATGCCTATAATCTCAACACAGAGCTTAAAAGATCAACCTAACCTACATCATGACTTCTAGGCCAACCTTTGCTACAGAGTAAGACTTCGTTCAAAAAAAATGGGATTATATTTTATGACTATGTCTGTATAAATATCAGTGGTCAATATTGTTTACTAAAATATTTCTTAGCCTTATGGGTTCACTTTTTATGTTTTGATTTTAAAAGATGTTAAAACATTTTCATGGAACCTGAATAGTATAATGGACTCTAAACGCAGGCTATAACTCATAGGGAAGATAACAAAGAAAGTTTAACACAGAAAGAAAATGTCCCAAATGATTGCAGATGTCAAAACATCACATATAAAATAGTTCAACATGAATCTCCTAAAAAAGGCTATTCTCTTATGTAAGCACAATATCTTACAATATTACAATATTAATTACAATATTAATTCCTTGACTATAATATAGTGATTATTTAGTCTTACCTCCTATTCTTTGTGCTGTGCCTTGATACTTCCATTTTGAATCAAAGTTATATTACCAACTTGAAAAACTCATGTAATTTTCCAGGAGTCAAAAGATAACTTTTGACTCTTCTACAAATAATCTCCACACTTTTTTCTTGTTGTGTGGTATGTCTCTCAAGATATTTCAGACTCACACAAATTCAGGACCTTCCTGCCTTGGCCTCCTAAATACTGGGATTACAGCTGTGCTTTGCTACTCTCTGCTATGGGCTCTCATTTGATCATTTTCAGTGTTTCTATGGATACACACCTGGCGATGCTTATTAAGACACAAATTTCTCTGTATCATATTTTTTCAGTGTCCTCCCTTGATTTTTTTTCCTCCAAAGCATCCTTAGCCCAAGCTCATGTTCAGAGAGCTTGTTATTGATCCAGAGACCTGATCAGGAAAATGTAACTTGTATAGAAAAAGTACAGAGGACATGTGGGGTTTGATAGCAGCGCACTTTCAGGAATCTACTGAGGATCCTGGATCCCCACTAAATTAGAGAAGACTGCTGTGCAGACCACTTATTAAGAAGAATGTTATTCAACTGAGGTTTCCTGATTTTCCCCTAATTAGATTCAGGTCACACAAATTTTTGGGGGTAGGAATATAACATAAATGATATCATATCCTCAGGACACCACAGCAAGAGATATGTGGTGTCAGTTTGTCCCAATGACCATCCGCAAACTCCACAAGGTCACAAAGCCTTGAAAACTAGTTTTCTCGTGCATCTTTGGAAGTAAAGGCTGAAACATCCCCTTTCCCCTTTTAATATGCTTTGTTGAAAAGTGAGAATAAAGGGAATGAGATCCCACGTTGATACAGACACTTACATATGACACTCCCCAGCAGTTTCATTTGAAACTACCAAAGAAGAAGAAAAGGGAAGAGGAAAGGGGAAGGAGGAGAAGGAAACTGGCTGAAGACACACAGGTCTCTGTTGTTCCTTACAAGTGTGTGTTAACTTATAATTAAATGTATGGTAAGTTATAGTATGGTCATTGATGAAAACTAACCACCCTAACACAATTACACATAAAAGTTGTTTGATGAAATTTATGGTAGTTCTTCAATAATTTAGTCAAACTTGCTTTTCATAGGATATTTATATTTACAGTGAACATGTTGACTTTTGGGGGTTTCTATATACACACACATGTGCATGCAGCGCCTATCATTAGCATTTTCTTGATTATATATAATAGTTGGTCTGTTCTTATTACTTCATCATAAATGAATAGAAGAAATCTATAATAAAGTTGCTTTCAAAACAGGTGGGAAATGGATACAGTTTATTAGAGAGAGATGTGGAAATCCTAGCCCAGGGCCCTTGAATGTTCCTTTCAAACCTTTAAGCACTAGTCTGGCTGCTAAAGGCACAGCTCATATCTTTAACAGTAAGTTAACAAAATTCCCATCACCACAAGAATCAAGGTCACAGTCACCTGCATTATAAAGATGGATGGACAAATAAAAATATTTCATGCGACACTACAGACCATAGAAGGAAACATATCCAGGCAATTATTGACAGAATGAAACGGACATTAATGTCATCAGAGTAGAGGTCTGTCGGCTGTTCTGAAGAGCTGACGCTGGATCGCCGAGGGTGGCACGGTAGAGAATCAGTGGTGTGTTATTACTTAGTCATTCAGACATAACCAACTTTCATTCTTCCAAGACCTATGCTGTTTATTCTTGATTCCCAGATCCAATCAAAAGAGCAGTAAGTCCTTAACCAAATTTCTTTAGCTTTCAACCAAAAGCCTGAGACATTTGGTTAGAAGTCGGGGGAGTGGGGGGGGATTGAGTACTTAAACCTGCTCTTGCATTCTCTGTGCTCTGATGTTTAGGCTTCTATAGATCTAACAGGAAAAGATCTTGCCATCTTAATGAGCACCGCAATTAGGAGATGAACCACCTGGAACTCAGCCCCCTCTAAGTAGCCGTGAGGTCAACGTTTTCCTGATCTGAGGTCAATGAAGTCTGGTGTTTGTGTCTCCCTGGGAAAATTCTTCTATGTAAGAACATTTGACTCACTCCGGCTACCTGAATCCTCCCAGGGAGCTCAATCTTCAGATCAGAGCAGGCCACTCTTTTCCAATTAGCCGTCTTTCAGACCTGATCATTGTCCTTGTCTGCTTTCATGTCAAATGGCATTCCCTGTAGAGAGAAGCAGCTGTTTATCCTAGGCTAACTCAGATAAACCTTATTGAAGTAACGCTTCCCTTGTGCAAACCTATCCATCACCTTTGCCTTGCCAGTCAGCCCAGTGCCCTGTACGTCTCTGGGTCCTGGAGGGATGAGACTCTTCTCGCCCAACAAACACTGCACCATCAAGAGCTGCATGTGGATATTCTGAGCCACTTGCTCCTTAGATGTTTTAGTAAACATTAACTGACAAAATTGTAAATCGTAAGGGAGTGGGTATGTGGAATACGTCTAAAGGTTTCTTGAAGACTGTGGGGCAACGAGGATGGTTTGGGGTTCTAAACTCACACAATGTTCACATGTCACACAGAAAGTGACGTGGAAAGCAATATAAGATTTGAGCTATGATGAGCCTTAGTCAGCTTCAGCATGACACCTACATGGAAACTATCTAGCTGCTTTGGCTTCTAAATTCAGTCTCATACTAGACTAGCACAGGAAGTAAATGGGCCCGAGAGGTTTATAAGAAGACTTTGCAAGAGCCTTCATGGTATCTGCTTATGCACAACCTTCAGTAGGTGTGGTAAAGTGCTGAGGCCAAGAGAAGCCAATGAGACTTGCAAGATCTTTATTACTGATGAGATAACTGAGAACCATTCACCTCTCATATGTGTGTGTAATCTACATATAAATATGAATATATATACATGGATGCTTAGCATAATGAATCCTAAGGAAGACTGGCAGATCCAACAAGCAGAGCCAATCACTTTGGCAAAGTAAAATCAACCTTATTTGAAAAGTCAGCAAAGGGCCCATAAGCCCAGGATGGCACATATACCATATCAAAGTCCCAAAGAGGACAGAGAACTAAAATAAGGGACAATGAGAGGCAGACAACAGAGGGTTTCAAAGAAGGAAACAAATTTCATGTTGAGGCATGTAAAGACCTGAGTGTGCAAGAGCTTATACACCGACTCCCAAGAGAGAGAATCTTCTCCAGCGAGAGTGCAGGACACATCTTAACTGCTCCAACTGGGAGGTTTGCCATAGAACTGTGGTCACCAGCCAGCACCAACAGGGAATTTCAGACTCAGAAGGAGCTGTTCATTCCCTCCCACAAGAAGGGAGATGTCTACACATCTTCATGTGTGTCACCTCCCCAGAGGCTCTTACATGACGACAGCCAAAGGGCTGCCGCATCATGGCTCAGAATTCGCAGTCCATTCCTAGTGGCCCTAGCCTGTTATCAGGCTTGTGACTTCCCATGGAAGTGTGCTGCAGCCATGTCTGAAATTCATCAGAGCAGAACTAGAAGCATCAGCTCCCAGCAACAGTTCTGGCACAGACTGCTGCACAGAAAGAAGAAATTCATCACAAGGTGAACAGAGGTAGAGAACACTGTTGTACGAGCAGGGCCAAAGCTCCAGTGACTCGGTGAATAAGAACTTCCAAAGCCGAGCTCCTCGGTGCTGTGTGAGACTCACATGTCTTCTGTGCCCTGATCCTGAGAAGATGAAAGAGAGCTTGCCAGAAAGGTAAATAAAAATAATAAAGTAAACATTTTTTTAAAGGTTGATTAACGCAAGAAAATAAATCCTACACTAAAACCACAGGAAGTAAAATTTTTATTTAAAAATAGTGTTAAAAATTAAAATACAAAAGCCACCAGATCAGTAAACCTCAAAAAGGATGCTAACATTTTAGTTCTGATGTGTCTTAGTCACTGTTCTACTGCTGTGAAGAGATACCATAACCAAGACAACTTATAAAAGAAAGCATGTAATTGTAATTTGGCGCTTGCTTACAGCGTTAGAGGTAAGTCCATAACCATCATGTCAGGGAGCATAGCAACAGGCAAACAAGCAAGGCACAGGAGCAGTAGCCGAGAGACTACATCTGATCCACTAGCAGGAGGCAGAGAGCTGGAGACGGGAACCTTTGTGGGCTTTTGAAACATCAGACTCCCAATGAGACACCTCCTCCAATAAGACCACACTTCCTCATCCTTCCTAAACAGTTCCTCCAACCGGGAACCAAACATTCAAAGACATGAGCCTATGGGGGCCATTCTCATTCAAACCACCACATATTGCTCACACACCCTCCTCAGAAGCCACCCAGCTCAACTAGAAGATGCCTCGTGCAGAGATGTTTACAC
>NW_026067931.1:9964852-9974090 GCF_014885135.2 Alexandromys fortis
GAGAGAGAGAGAGAGAGAGAGAGAGAGAGAGAGAGAGAGAGAGAAGAGGGCAGGAGATTCTTCAGTCTTCCAGCAGCAGTGATCAAGGCTCACACAGACCAAGTCACAAAAGGTTGTGCAAAGTTTGAAGAGAGTGCAAAACAATAGACTAATGTGTACCCCACATTTGCAGTCAGAACCTGCTCCCTGACTAAAAGACATTTTCAGAAATAATTTGGAATGAGTTATTTTCCCACAGCCCCACAAATCTCCAAGCCATGTTTAGCTTATTACAAAGAAAAAAGGAACTGTACCTAATTTCTAAGATGTTGAATGCTTCAGAAGAGAATCAGATGCTGATATCAAGTACTATTTAGGCCTTTCTTTTTTATTCCCTTTTAGTGGGTGGAATTAGGGAAGTCAGGGGATAGAAAGATGAGATTAGTACTATGATAAAGTACATGCAGTTTTATTCTTTCTACATTATAAAGCAGCAGTTGGGACATTTTTTAAGATGTCAGGCTACACCTGCTTTCCCTTGTGATAATAAATTGGTCATAATTCAATAACGTGACTTGCCCCTGGAAGTAACGGCTCATAATTTTGAAATATTAAGGTTTTGTCGAGCTCCTGATGATTGTTAAGCAAGATAGCCTGGGATTTCTGGGGCAAATAGTGTAGAGGAGGAAGCTATTTTAACTACACAGGATGCTTGAACGCTATTAATATCCTGTGACACCTCCCTTCATTCAGATAGTTGGTAAAGATTTTCATTTGTATTAAACGTCTAAAGCAGAATCAAGGCTCCTCTGGCAACATAGCAAATCTGCCGGACAAGTGGGATCCTACATGATCAATTCCAAAGCATCATCACAGGGTCAAAATCCCACCATTAAAATGCTGAACAAGACAAATAAAATGCCCTGGTCTTCAGCGTGGCACAAAAAAAAAAAAAAAAGCTACTATTTCTTGGGGCATGATCCTTATTCTAATTCATGTATTTTATGTGTTGGGTGCTCTGTCTACATGTATGTATATGTACCACATGATGTTCAAAGAGGCCAGAACAGGGCCTTAGATCCACTGAAACTGAAATTACAGACAGTTGTGAGCTGACTTTGTCAAGTTATCTATAATGAGGGGCCCTAGCTCACATCACTGTAGCCATGATAAACATCATGACCAAACCCAACTTGGAGAAGAGAAGACTTATTTCATCTTACACCTTACAGTGCATCATCTAGGGAAGCTAAGGCAGGAGGCTGGAGCAGAAGCTTCAGGGGAGTCCATGAGGAGCACTCAGACTGCTTATCACCAGCTTACTCTCTTTCTCATACAGCCCAGACCCACCTGCCTGGGACTGGCACTTCCCACATGGACCTGGTTCTCCCCCATCAATTAGCAACTAAGAAAATGCCCCCAACAAACCTGGCGTGCAGGTGCACGCCTTTAATTCCAGCACGCTGCAGATAGAGGCAAGTGGATCTCTAAGAATTTGAAGTCAGCTTGTTCCAATCATGAGTTCCAGGGCAGGAAGGGCTACATAGGGAAACCTTGCCTCAAACACTAAAATCCAGAAATTATACCCCACAAACCTATCCATAGTCCAGTCTAATGGACATAATATCCCTATTGAGGTTCTGTCTTCCCAGGTTTGCATCAAGTCGATCAAAACCACCCAGCAGCAGTGGGTGTTTGGCTTGTTGTAACTTCCTGGGCATTTATGGGTATTTTCATTGACTAGAAGAAATGAAGGCTTGTGTTCTTGCTCAGTTGGTTGGTTTAAGTTTGACGTCTTTCTGTTGGGCTTCCCAAATACAGAGGCCTGTCACTTCAAGCTTGTCATCATGGGGAGGGAGGAGCAAGTGTCTGCCTTGGAACAGTGTGTGCTAACTCTAACACTGGCTTTCAGAAGCAGGATGGTGTGACGATAACCACTGAGCTGCATTTTCTGTGCATTGTATAGTTTTATTGTTCTTCATCATCTAAGCTTAAAGTTTTGTATTTCTTAGGGGAACAAGCTTGCATGCTACAAGTCACCACATGCGCAGACAGCACAATGGACTGCACTGGCTCTTTCACAGCCTTTGAGGTCTGTTATAGGAGCTCAGCCACTATTGCCCTCCGGAGGACACTTTGTGTTTTGGCTGAAGTATTACTGGCAGAGTGTAATATAACATGGATCCTCTGCATTTATTTATTTATGTGTTTATTTCAGGGTTCATTTATTTATTTATTACTAGAACTCAACCCCAGTCTTCTCTCCACCCCACCCCCACCTCCCTTTCCCTGTGGAACATGCTGTCTGTGTATAGCCATGTATTTTGTATGACTCTATTAGAACAGATGAATCTGGTTTTTTTTATTTTTTCATACTGTTTGGTTACTATGATCCAAAAGTTTGCTATGGGGCCTTGGAGATGAATCATGAGTTAAAACACATGCTCCATGGCAACACAAAGACCAGAGATTGGATCCACAGAACCCATTTAAATGCCAGGTGGATGTATCCTGCCACTGGTCATTCCAGCGTTAGAAAGGCAGAGACGGGCTACCCAAAACAAGATGGCTGGCCAGATTACCTTGAAGCTCTAGCTTGTCCCTCTGCTGTTGGGACCAAACACTGACAAGTACAACTGGGGAAGGGCTTTATTTTAGCAGGAACTCAAGGCAGGAGCATGAAGCAGAAACCATGAAGGAACAATGCTTCTTGACTTGCTCCCTCTGGCTTGCTCAGCTACCTTCCTGCCACAGTCCAGGTCTACCTGCCTAAGGATAACACCATCTACAGCGGGCTACCGAAGATTGCTCTATCAATTTACAATCAAGAAAATGCCCCACAAACATGTCCACAGGCAAATAGTTACTCAATTGAGGTTCCTTCTTCCCAAGAGTGTCAAGCTGACAACTGAAGCTATGACATCAGCAAGGTCCAGGTTCACTTGTGATGCTCTGCATGACTGGATCAAGTAAAAAGCAAACCCAAAAGACTTGTGATTGCAACTGACTTCCACATTCATGTGTACACATTCATTAACCCCCCCCCCACACACACACACACACACATACAGAGACACACAAAGAAAGAAAAAAGGAAAGAATTTACGGTGGTATTAAATAGTAGTTTCAATATAGAAAAGGTAATCCAACAAATGCTAGTAGCATAGTGGTGTCTGTCTTGGAACTGGATTAATGGAGGATTATACTTTTGAAACTTAGAAACGCTGAACTTTGGTGAGCAAATCAGTACAATTTGTAACAATTTTCTCAAGTCCTTAATAAGCTAAGAGTCCTTCTGATCAATTGTGGCTAAAGTGGCAGTTAGAAATCCCAGGCTTGAGTAGTTTGGGTGTGGTGGTATCCTTTTCAAATTCTCTTAATTCTATATTATTAATTATGCACACATTATGTAACACAAGCTTTCCTTCATCGTTTTTGTTCTAACAATTATTCAGTAGCTTTTCAATGCAATGAGAAGCAAGCCCAAAAGTGTCTGATATCACTCCTGATGCCCTAACTCACATCTCTTCTCTGCTTCTTTACCACTGCCAATTATGTAGACCCCTGCCCATCAGTGGCACAACAGTCCCCTTGGATGACTCACTTCAGACTGAACCATCTATCTGGTGCCCCCAGTGCTTTACTGAGTAGGCTCCCCTCCAACCTCCAGGTTGCAGTTTGGACTTCACTTCCTCCAGAAGGCTCTCCTAAAGCCGCACCTGCATCCTGAACTGCTCTCTGTGGTCTGGCAGGATCTGATTCATCCTCTCATGGTCCTTAACATACATTTACAGTCGCTTGTTTGTTCAAATCCCACACCATCTGCAAATTTCTCATAGCAAGATATGATATCTAGCTCATTGTCACGTCGTCCGCCAAAACAGGATCTCTTAGGAGGATAAATGAAAGAGAACTCTCATTCTCGCTAGCAGACAGGAGGCCTGCAGTTCAGGGCCACACTCCACCTATTACCTTGGGTCTTCACCAAATCATAAACTTTGTAGAAGAGAATCTCAAAAGAAACTGTGATCCTCTGTCTTCAGGAAGCCAGGTGGCTGGGCCGAGCAATGCCCTCCAGGTCCTGCCAATGCCGTACTCAATCGCTCCATATGCCGAAGGTCGCAAGGTACATTGGGTTGCTCTAAAACACATGCAAGACAAGCACCCCTGAGCACTCTCACCCTGAAGAAGAAAGGTGAAATTTCTCTGTAAATACACATAAAAAAAAAACTCTACTCTGTTGCAATGGGAAGAAAGGAATTGCCTCAAAAGACAAGTTCAGAAACGTGAATGGTGGGGCCCCATGATGCCCAGCTCTGCCCTCTAAGACCCAAATGTTAATTTAAACATAAAAGTTAGATTTAATTAGAAAGGGTTATATTCTTTGCTGATTTGAACTTATTTATTAATTTTTAGCATACCTCCCAGTTCTCACTTTGGGTATTTACTGGGCCTCTTCCCTCCATGAAGAAACACAGCTGTGTTATTGGAAGCCTCCCTGGTGTTAGGCTCCCTTTCGCCTCTGTCACGGAGAGGAAGGAGCTGTGTTCTCTCTGCTCTGGCAGAGCCTTGGCCGTGTTTTAGCTGGCATGCAAATAGGGAGTGTGATCCATCATGTTTTATTTAATAGAGTCGCTGAGAGAAAGGGAAGAGGAAATTGTTGTGAATTAAATGTCCTTGTCTCTTCAGGCAACAAGATAAAAGTTCTGATTGATGGCTGAGATGGCTAGAAACGGAAGTATTAACACAAAACTATGATTCTGTTATATTTCTATTCTCCAGAGTGTTGCAAATGGCAGCAAAAATTTTATTCCAGAAACAGATTAAAGGAGGCTTTCTCCCTCACTAGAACAGAACATTGGTGAAGTCAGGAAGAGGAGAGTGGCTAGCGAGGGAACAGAGCTCAGATCTGTACTCTGTCCTAGCCTTGCTGTGTCCCCTTCAGAGCCTTGAACAAGTCATTACCATCCCAGACTTAAATTTCTCAAAATCTCAGTTTGCCATGAAAAAGGATCTAGTCTCTTCTTGAATTTACACTATAAGATTTCTCCTGAATTAATCTGAGCAGTAGTTGTGAACGCACTGTTTTCTGGGGATCTCTCCCTTCTCTGTTGGTTGAATAAAACCACCAGCAGAAGTTCATCCCCTTCTACCGCTCCTCTGCAGTGACTGATGGAAAACTATTCTACCGAGAGCCTTACAGTTTAAAAAGCTCTAGTGTTGGGTGACTCCAACAGTGGACTTCGCTGGCCACTTGCCGCAGTTAGCTTGACCAGAACTGTGTACACACTGAACTACGTAGAATGAGTGACAAGGGCTTGGTGTTGCCCTCTATTTCCTCCCCACTATCAGAATGGGGAATCCTTAGCTGGATGTGAACTGTGGGAATAGCTCTGCCCTGAGATGGGTTAGAGCCTCCCTCCTTCTTTGTGTTTCTGAGCCTGTGGCTCCCTGAGTCAGGGAGTCTTGTGGGCAGAGACATGGGGTTATGACTGTGTACAGGGGTGTAAGAAGGGAGAGGATTCGATACTTGACTTCCATTCCCCAAGGTGCGTTTACTACAAGTCCTTATCCACACACAGGCACTGCCGAAAACTAATGGAGATTTTTGAGTTTCTCAAGGGGGGTTTATTCTGCAAGCCACAGAAGACAGTTCCCTCAGAAATGGCTCCTGTCATTTGAGTCTGTAGTTCCTGTTTCTATCTATCTATCTATCTATCTATGTATGTATTAATGTATGTGTGTGTCTGTCTGTACATCTCTCTGTGTGTATGTGTGTGTATGTGTCAGAGAGAAAGAGAGAGAGAAATAAACACAAAGAAACCTCTTCTTTGAACACTACCAGTCTCTACACAATCATAACAATGTCTGATATTGCTCTCTGTGTCAGAATTTGGCTCATATTTTGAAATTAAATCCAGTCATTGTTCTTACAAACAAGAAACGGTCCACTTTCAAAGCTCACTTCAAGGGAGGTGAGCTCTCGCAAAGTGCTCTTGAAATATTCTTGTGTTTTATCTGGGCTTCGTTTTGTTCAGAGTCTGCTGGACAGAAGACTAGCACAATTTGCATTCTGAAAATGTTGAAAGATAATTCTGCTAGAACCACAATGGATGTTGGCTTGGCTATTACTTTGCTCAAATCAATTATTTAACGATTTGATGCTGCAATGCCCATATCACAATACCTGGCCCCTAAATGTGCTGATTTTCTCCACAGCCTTAGTGGTTTTGTTTTATTTAAAACTTGTTTCTAGATACATAAAGTCAAGTATAGAATGCTGATAGTCTAATGTTATGGGTAAAATGGGCAAAATCAAATTCTACTCATTGGTAAAACTCTCAGATAATAAAGAACGATCTCTCACAGGCCACTAAGGCATAGCCACACACACACATACAGTGTAAGCAATTCCCTGGCAGAGTAAATTAACAAATGTAACTCAAATGAACTTAACTTGTTAGAGTATAGAGTTAATGAGCCTGAAACATGTGAGATTAGTTTAGGAGACTGAGCTTGGGCAGGCTCCAAAGCAGCACACTGCATCCCAAACAGGGGGAAGTTCAGACTGGCACAAGGATTGAGAGCGAACGAGGAGGCAAGTGGGTGGGTATCCAACCACCTTCCTCAGTGACTGATAGCCAGAACGGGCAGGGACAGCTTTAACCTTCATAGCTGGATATATGGAAATGGATAAAGCATTTTCAAACATATTGAATGAGTTGGGAAGACCCATTTAGACTTGCATTTGTATGTTTATATTTGTACCTACAGGAGTCTCTGTATTAGACTCCTTGGGGATCGCTTTAACAAACTCAGTTTTTATAATATAGTCTGAAAGCACATTAAGTTAACCTTCATCCTGCCTTTCAATATTTTAAAAAGAAAAAACATAAAATATTATTATAAGGAAAAGGCTATTCTACTTAAATCTCTGAGAATGGACCCTTAGGCCTGTTCTCAAGTGAGATTACCAGTTAAAAGGTACTAGCTTCCATGGCTCCTCAAACCAACAAAGATTTTTATTTGGATTTCATGAGTTACATAACATAACATTTATCTGCCATTATTTCTTGCTCTAGAAAACGATAATAAAAAATACCTACCTCACAGAGTAAATTTTCTATGTGCCTGATTACTTACTGTGTTTATTTTTATTATTTCAAATGCTTAATTAGTTTCAAAATGGAATCAAGTTAGACCTGTACTATGTAACATAAAAAAAATACTTTGAAGTTTTTAAAGTAATCAGGGCAAAACATCCTTAGGCAGAAAATAAAGGAAAGTATTTTTTAGTCTTGAAGTAAATAAGTTTGTGTGAGAAAGACAACAAAGCAGAAATAATAATAGATACATATTCACAAATATGAAAGTGTGTTATATAGAAAACCAAATTTTCAAATAAACTGGAGAAACTGTAAAACTACACTTAAAAACACAGGAGACATTTGACAGTGTAGTAATGCGCTCAGTAGAGGAGCTGATAAAGACTCCCAAGGGAGGAGTACTGGGGGAGGGGTATGCGTGGGCTACCCACAAAGCAGATGATTCCTCTGGAAATGCTTGTGTCACTAACCAAAACAGATTAAACCAGCAATGAAGGTAGCATCTGAGGGGACTGCCAGTGGGGGACGTGTGTGGGTCTGGAAAAGGAAGAGATAAAAGAGAAACACGGGGCGCTGGGGACTTCTGGCATAATTAACTGGAGGAATGCTCCAAGGTCTTCTAGGTGTTGGTACCAATGGACCTGAGTCTGAGTCTTGTCTCTAAGTCACCTCACGAAGTTCCTGGCTGTTCTCTGTTTCTTCATCTTTGATTTAAAGCAGTGTTGTTAAGACTGAAAGAAAGAGACATTGGTTGCTTTCTCTCCTAAGGCTGTGTCACCACTATTGCCCTAGCATGTTTTGCAGGCAGGACACCATTGTGGATCACAGTTTTAACACTGGAACATATATGTGGACGGTTCTGCGGGCACCAGCTTGACGTCTCCATGTGCAATCCGTTGTGTAGGTGTTATCTTCAGCAATGGGGCCTTGCCATCAGTTTGTGGAGAGCCACCTGTAGTCTTGGCAACCGCTGGGGATTCCTCTGGGACCTCTTTGACCAACAATTCTATTAGATGTACCCAATCCTTATACTGGAAGCTTCATTTGGTGACAAGAAATGATCAATATAAGCAAAGCTCAAATGAACTCAGAGTCTGAAGTAGCATGCACAGGTCTGCACCAGGTCCTCTGCATATGTATTATGGCTTCCAGGTCAGTGTTTTTATGGAATTTCTGAGTGTGGTGTAAATGAGTGGATCTCTGGCTCTTGTGCCTTCTCCTTAGACTCTTTTCCTTCTGTTTGTTTGTCATGTCCAACCCCAACACTTTTGGGTTTATCTTATTATGTTTTTATTTTGCAATGTTTTGTTGTTATCTCTTAGAAGCCTGTTCTTTTCTAACGAGAGACAAAAAGGGAGTAGATCCAGATGGGAAAGGAGATGGGAAGGAACTAGGAGGAGTAGAGGGAGGGAAAACTGTCATCAGGATGTATTATCTGAGAAAAGAACCTATTTTCAATAAAAGGAGGAAGAAGATTGAATGAAACAATATATTCGGTCCAGTCAAGTCTGTTCCACCAGGAGCTGGACTCGTGGGTTAGGGAAGCCTTGTGGAGCATGCTAGCACTGTCCTTGCAGCTGTGCAATCAGCAATCAGACCAGGAGAGCCACCAGACCCCTCCCTAGGACCTGTGAAGAGACCTGAGGCAGTGTCAGAAACAGGAGTTTCCTTCAGAAGTTGAAAGCAAAATGGACAGGCATGGGTTTTCAGATCTCAGCCTGAGCTGTCTGCTTCAGACACTTCCTGGTGTCACCTCCTAGTGACCAGGGAGCAAAGCAAGGTTGGACAGGTGCCAATCCAGTTCTTCCAGGAAAAAGGCAGGATAGAGTCTCTAGGGATTCTGGGCAGACTCTATGCACATTTGGGTAGGTTATTTTATGTCTTTTCCTTTTACGATGAGATCTTGGTAGCTGATGCTGAGGTTTGGTCACCATGGTGTATTTTATGTGCATGTATCTGCCATAGCAGTACTGTACTCTGTCAGAGCTGAAAAGAGGGTTGTGGCTGTAAGAACATTAATATATGATAAATTCATTCGTGAAATGATAAATAAGATGGATCTTAGGAGTGAAAACCATAAGAGAGAGACAGAGACAGAGAGAGAGAGAAAGAGAGAGAGAGAGAGAGAGAGAGAGAGAGAGAGAGAGAGAGAG
>NW_026067931.1:9974110-9980336 GCF_014885135.2 Alexandromys fortis
GAGGAGGAGGAGGAGGAGGAGGAGGAGGAGGAGGAGGAGGAGGAGGAGGAGGAGGAGGAGGAGGAAGAGACAGTGAGTGAGGAAATCAGATGGAGAGAGAAAGCAGTGGTTTCAGCTAAGTGGGTTTTGTTTTCCGTATCAAAGACTGCCACCTGGTGGAACTGCAAGGCAGCCTGTCCCTCCCGCTGCTGCAACTTTGGAAGGCAGCCAGAGCAATCAGATGCAGCTGACCTGTGAGCCTTCCGGGCTGAATAAAAGGCAGGTGAATAAATGTCGGTGCATCCGTAGATTCTGAATCTTGACAACACAAAGCCATACTTAATTTGAGCCCTGTGCATCAGAGGCTTTAAACGGCCATTAGTCGAGCATGCTGCGGCTCTCTTCTCAGTCACAGAAGGTTGGGGCTGTTTACAGGGCATAAACCCACGATATTTCTTGTGAGTCAACAAAAGGAAAGGAAATTTCTTGTGATAAAAAAGGATAAATATTCCCAGGACAGACTCCAAAAGCTGCAGAGAAACCCTGTCTCAAAAAACCAATAATGATAATAATAATAAAGAATAAATATATACATCATTGCTTTGTTCTACATGAACCTTCATGAACTTTCTTTCAACCTATTTAAATAGTTTTCTTTTGGGGAAAAGATATATGTAGTTGAATTTTTTGAACAAATGAAGTGACCACTGACATTTTTTAAATGGCCAGTGTAGTTTACCTTGGGTGGGATTTTAAAGAGGTCATTTCTATCTAGTAAGAAGCGGTATTGACTACTTCTTATGCAGTGTGTAGTATTGACAGGAGAATAAATGGCATGTTAATTTTTTTCTTGTTCTACCAAAGGTAACAGTAAGATTGTATGTTGTGAAGAATTTATCCTTAACATCCTGCCTCCATACTATGTTGCTGACTTAAACAAGGATTACTGTATAATATGCCAGAAAAATCTATTTAAATGTCAAGAACAACTTAGCATTTCTAAGTCCTTGTATTGCCTTTTTTAGATAGTAAAGAAAAAGCAAATGAAAGTTTTCTTTAAAAAAAAAAAAAAAACTCCTGCCTGGGGAGGGAAAGTCGTTAGAAGCATTCATATTCTTTTTAATCATATTCTCTACCTCTAGTCTCCAAATCAACTACCATTTATGAATGGGGTCTTCATTGCTAAAGAACACCATTGTGTATTTCTGTCCTGTGAATGGAACATTCTGGAGTCATCTGTTTTAGCGCAAAGATTTAATGGCCACCTAGCTCTGTGAATATAAAAGCAGATAAGCAGTTCCAAGAAGACGCTTTCTCTGTTGAGCTAGTGTAATGTCAAAATTAATTGGATAAAATTAGAATATGTGACCTGCTAAAAATTGTTTAAAGTTAACAATAAGGTTGTTATTTGGATAGCCAACCTAAAAAGCTTTCAAAAAACAACAAGAAATAGCTACAGTGAACATGTGATTTTTATAATTCCTTTAGATACGTCATTTTAATTCCTTTGAAAACAGAGCAGATTTGCTGAACAGCCAGACAGCCCAATCAAATAGTCTGAGAACTAGGAAAGCCAAGAGTAAGATTTCATGATGTCCAAAGGGGCAGTTTTGGAAAACAAAAAGTAACCATGACTGAGAAGTTCAGTAAAAAGGCCTTGGAAAACATCAGTGTCATTAGCTGTGACCATGAAAGGGCCATTGGATCTCAGGGACAGCAGTCCCAGTGGAGTATTGGGGCAAAAGTCAAGACAAGAAGTTAGGAGAGTAACAAAGGAGACAGCAAGGTTACTCCTTCCAAGACATGGGTATAAGAAAAAGCAGTTGGGCTCGCAGTCCACCTGAGGAGGCTGTTTTAGGACAAGATAACCAACAATATGCTCATTTCCCAGAAGAAGGACTCAGTGAGAGGGTAAATACAAAGGTGCAGAGGGAAGGGCTACAAAGGAAGCCATGTTGTACGTCAGGAGGATTCTGGGTGGCAAGGGAGGAACAACAGAAGAAGGGTGGTTTTCTGACAATGCGGGGATGTGTTCAAGAGGATAGATTACTGAGGAATAAGGTGTTCGTTAGGAAAATTCTTAACTTCGTGCACAGACAGACATAAACGACAGCATCACCAGGATCCCAAAGAGAGTCCAGGTCCCAAGCCAAGGGACAGCAAAGCAGGGAAATCTGAGCCTACCTGGCAGAGGAAGCTTATCCTCACAGTTCTTGGAGGTAGGAAGAGGTTGCACATCAAGAATCTGCAACCAGGCTCTCTGACTCCCAAGAAGAAGGTGAGGAGGGGGATTCCTAAGACTCACAGACAACTTCCCAGTTGGATGCCAGTGGATACCTGTGAAAGAGGAAGAGGCTGTTGCAGAGACTGCAGCCTGAGCAGAGATGAGAGTCTAACATTACATTCTTACATGCGACTTTTGTCTATATTTTTAAAAAAATAGAGAAATGACTTTACAGGAAAAGGAGGATGCAGAGGAAGGGCCTTATGAGATAATGGATTATGGAAAGTATAATCTCTGAATGCATATTCTGCTTGGGTCAGACAATCTACCAGCTGCAAAGAGGAGAACTTGTGGCCTTTCCAACCACACCCCTTCCTTTGCTGAGTAAAGGTGTGTGGAAAATTGCATACAGTGCTCATAGAAAAATAAGAGTCTAGTCATTCCTCATAAACTCTGCTTTCGTTACAGGATGTCAAGCTCAAGAGACTTTCAAGATATCCATAAATAGAGAGTCCCTTATCAAACCACGCAGACCTCCTCTCCACTCAAAGGTGATGGGCTTGCACCACCCCCGCACTGCATGCCCATTGAGGGTTGTGCTCAACAGACCTCACACATGGCAGAGATGACTCTGGGCACACAGAGATACAGACATGAACTGCTTTGAGCTCCCCAGAGGACTGACAAAAGTGGTCTATACTCTCAACTTCTTTCTTATCACCCTAAGCTGTCCTTCTTCACGGGTAATAAACTCCCTGGTGGAGATGACAATAATTCTCCTGGAAAAGCAAAAAGAGTTCAGTCTGTCAGCAGCAGAATAGGGAGCAAATGCCTCTCACAAGGGCCAATGCTATCTTAACAATTGCTCCACTAAACAGTTTACAATAGTATAAGAAAAGCTCTTTTCCACAATGATATGACCCAAAACATCTGAGCATTAATGTCAGACTGAAATGAGAAAAATACACCCAACCCTAAGATTAATCTTGGGAAGCAAAATAAACAAGTAGATTCCTAAGTTATTATGCTACTTACAGAAACATTCAGATGGAGAGTGCTCGGGGCTTCGGAGACCACTGTCTCCAAGATTGTTGCTTAACAAACAAGGAACTGAGACAAGATTGCTTTATTGTTTTTAGTTTAAAACCTTTCTAAACCCCTAAACGGTCAGCAGAGTGTACCCATATTTATTTCTGTCTCAGTGCCCTGATAATGGCTTTGCAAGACTTCCCAACTACAAAGCATTAAGGCTTTAAGATAGAGACAATGGGATGCTCTAGATCAGAGTGGCTAAACCAAACAGAGGATACAAACAAATTTTTATCCCACCGTAAGACAAACCAACTACTGTTTCTCCGTTAAATTTTCCTGAAATTCATGATAGAAAAAAAATTAGTCCTAGAATTTGGGGGTCCTTTCATGTTTACCAGATAATAGAGGGAAAATGGGGAGTGCCTTTTGTGTGTCTTAGTGTTATTAATTAAGAATTTAATTTAACTCAAACAGAAGCTTGAGGACAATTTTATTAGAGTTTTAAAGAAAATCTTGCAAGGCAGACACACTGTAAATCTCACAGCTGCCTGGGGAGGAGACTGGAGTGGGAGACGGAAAAGAGTCATTCAAAGGGGCATGGCCATCAGACACAAGGTAGACAGGCAGCCACATGGCTTGAAGGGAGGCTTCGGAAAAACAGTAGGAATGCCCAGATGTTAGAGAAAGCCAGAAGTGTTAGGGAAAGCCTGAGGTGTTCAGGGAAAGCATGCTTAGAGAGGAGAAAGAAGAAAGGGGTAGGCTACACTATTTGAATAACACAGAAAAATGAGCAAACTCATAAAATTTCATGACTGCTCTGGGGTCAGGGACTTGGGGAAGGAATTGTACAGTATTTCATTAGAGGAAATATTAACCCACACAGGAAGGGAAAGAAGAGGGTAAAGTAGAGGATAGTGTATAGGGATGGGTAATAACACTAAGGACCTTTCAAGAAAGATCTGTAGAAACCTGCCACTATAGAAGCTTCCTAACACAAACACACAGAGTTAAAATGGAGTCACTCTATAACAGAGCAATAATGTCCCTACTAAACACCAGAGACTAACTAATAAAAAGCCCAGTGCCAGGAATGCATTAGTTCTTTTGGAGTTGGTGCCAGTGGTCCCATAGACAATACACCCCCACACCTGCAAACATTGCATGCTTGCTCTTAGTTACTCTCCAGAGCTTGACAATAAGATAGATATTGTTGCAGAAGACAGCACATATTTGAATCCTAGAATATAGAGAAATCAAGCCGGTATGGATCCAGCATCATTCCTAGTAGCTAGCTTTCACAGTGTTAGAAGGTGCTATGCAAGTTGCCTTTGTTAGGGTTTCTGTTGCTGTGGAGAGACACCATGACCATGGCAATTCTTATAAAGAAAAATATTTAATTGGGTGGTTTACAGTTCAGAGGTTTAGTCAGTTATCATCATGATGGGACACGAAGACATGCAGCAGACATACTGCCAGAGAAGGAACTTAGAGTTCTATATCCTACAGGCAACAGGACGACGACTGTCTCACTGTGTTGATGACTGGCCTTGACAAAATCACCTCTTACCATGGTAGGGCATGGGAATTGAAGAAATATAAGTAAAAGATATGAAGATTCATAAAATAACAAGGCAGAAACCATAAGATAGTACAAGAAGAATATTCCAGGGATTACTAAAATCCTGAAATCTGCCAGCATTTATTTTTCCACAGCTTTTATTCCCAACAGAAACTGGGGGAGAAGTAACAAAAGACTTTATTAACATGATACAAAGGGTAACTCACACGGTCAACGCTGAGATGTCAAATCATTAGCATTCTGATAGGTCTATCTTTATATGTTACTTGACCTTTTTCCTTTGTAGCTCTTACTATGCTTTCTTTACTCTGTATGTTTAGTGTTTTGATTATTATGTGGCGAGAGGACTTTTTATTTGGATCCAGTCTATTTGGTGTTCTGTAAGCTTCTTGTATCTTCATAGGCATATCTTTCTTTAGGTTGGGAAAGTTTCTTCTATAATTTTTTTCTGTGCTTTTGAGTTGGACTTCTCCTTCTTCTATACTCATTATTCTTAGGTTTAGTCTCTTTATGGTATCCCATATTTCTGGATATTTTGTGTTAAGCTTTTGTTAGATTTAATGTTTTCTTTGACCCATGAGACTATTTCCTTTATTGTATCTTTAGCGCTTGAGTTTCTCTCTTCCATCTCTTGTATTCTGCTGTTTATGATTGCATTTGTGGTTTCTGATCATTTTCTCATAATTTTCATTTCTATAATTCCCTCAGTTTGTGTTTCTTCATTGTGTCTATTTCAATTTTCAAGTCTTGAACAGTTTCTTTCATATGTTTTATTGTTTATTTCTTGCTTTTCTTTAAGGGCTTTGTTAATTTCTTCCTATTTTTTGTTTGTCTTTTCCTCCGTTTCTTTGAGAGAACTTTTCATTTCCTCTTTAAGGGTCTCAAACATTCTCCTAAAGTTATTTTTTAGGTCATTTTCTTCTGCTTCATCTATATTTAGTTGTTCAAGTCTTGCTGTTGTAGGGCCACTAGTTTTTATTGGTGTTGTGTTGCTCTTTGTGATGTTGCATGTGTTCTTACCTTGTCTACTCATCTTTTACTCTGATTGGTGTAGCTGGGGCTGTCTGTGTCTCTGTGATCAATCTTCCAGGTGCCAGTTGGTCTCCATTTGGTAGCACTGTTTGGCTCAGCTTATGAAGTATGGCCTTGTGAGAGGAAGTATGTTGCTGGGGATGGGCTTTGAGGCTTAAAAACCATGAGCCATTTCCAGTTTGCTCTCTTTGCTTCCTGCTTGTGGTTAAAATGTGTGCTATTAGCTTGTTGCTCCAGCTAACATGACTGCTGGCTGCCACACGTCCCTGCCATGATGGTGATGGATCCTCTGAACCATAAGCAAAATTAAATCCTTCCTTCTATAAGTTACTTTGACCTTGGCATTTTGTCACAGCAAAAGAAAGGGAACTAATAGACCA
>NW_026067931.1:9980697-10130049 GCF_014885135.2 Alexandromys fortis
GACCACCCACCTCCATCCAGGTCTAGTAAGGTGAGCATCCACGAAACTGCCTAGGCTCCCACGAAACCAATAGTTCCAGTAGAATCAAAAACCCATTGCCATTGTTCTTGAGGTCTCAGTAGTCCTCCTTGTCCGCTATGTTCAGCGAGACCAGTTTTGACCCAGGCTTTTTCAGACCCAGGCCAGCTGGCCTTGGTGAGTTCCTGATAGAACATATAATTTCTAATCAGGACTTACTCATGTTTTCTGAGGCTTAGCTTATTTGAGGCTTTCTTCCTTGGACAGGCCTCTTCCATTTTTACCCTCCCAAATCTGCAGTAGGAAGTTCCAATATGAACTCCCAATAATCCCCAGTTCCCAATGCCCATGTTCTTCTCTCCCTCCCTCCCCCCATACACACACACACACACACACACACACACACACACTTACACATACACGCACACACACACATTTAGTATTACTCAAACTCATACATACATGTGTTTAGAGCTCACCACTTGAGACTGGAAAACGTATCTGGAAGTTTATCCTTTTTAAAGATGATTCCAATCGCTGGAAAGTGAATGAGTCTTAGAAAAGCACAACTGTAGGTAGAGAATGCAAGCAGAAGACCCTTTGTGCCACTGAGACAGCATGGTGGAGTGAGGGGGTGGCCATGGGCGTGGAGAAAGACACATCCCTAGAACTAGCCAGTGGCTGAACCAATAGAGCACACTGAGGAGTTCAGTGTGGGAAGTCATCTGACAGTGCTGGCAAGGCTGTTGCCTCTTTACAATTCCTTATACAGAGGAAGAGGCTGACTCATAAGCCTGAGCCCTGGGATGCCATTGTCCATTGTAGAGAGGCAGTGCTGCTTCATAACCAGAATTGCTCTAAATACCTCAGGCTTTTCTCACATTTTACACCTAGCTTTGGTCTCTTGGTTTTTAACCAAAACTGTAATGTGTACCCTATGAGTTGTGCCCAACCTAACTAGATGAGGGAAGAAGAACAGACTGCTGTGTACATGGTGTTGGTGCCCGTATGGACTCCTTTTCCTTCTACCTTTACAGGACTTTCAATGTCTGAACTCAAGTTTCCGGCTTGTGTAGCAGTCATCTTTACCCCACTGAGCCATCACCAGGGTGAATGTGGATATTTTAAAGAGAGAATGACACATTCTTGATAGTCTCCCCTTGGAGCTCTAAGTCCCCTCTGTGAATACGAGTTTAATCTACATACTCTGGCAAATAGAATACTGAACGTGATAAAATAAGATTTCTTAAAATATAAGATTCTCTCTCTCTCTTTCTGCTTGTATATGTGTGTGTTCCTAACCCAATGTGTGTGTGTGTATACAACCCTAACCCTAGTCCTAACCCACTGTAAATATATATATTTTTATATAAGTGTGTGTGTGTGTGTGTGTATATATATATATATATATATATAGAGAGAGAGAGAGAGAGAGAGAGAGAGAGAGAGAGAGAGGAGAGGAGAGAGAGACTTAATGGAAAACCAGCTGCCAAGACATGAAGACATATAGGCCACCTACATTCAGGTCCATGTGGCGCAGAATTATGGCCTGATCGCCTCCAGCTGTCAGTATAAATGCAGCTACATGAGAGATCCTGACGTCTGGGCCATGGAAGCTGTGAGATAATTCTTATCTACTATTTCGAGCTTCTGAGTCTGGGGTGATTGCTGCATAGCAATGATGACCGATACAACTATAGAAATAAAAGTAGTGGTGCCTAGAGTTACACGGCAGGGCCACCCTTCCCACTTCTATCACTGCCCTGCTACTGTGGCTCCTGTTCTTCCTTGGGAGGCTGAAAGAGGAGGGCAGCTGTGACCTGAACGCAACTCTTGGCTACATAGCACCAGACCAGCCTTAGCAATGAAAGGAGACCGCTGAAACTCAGAAAATGGGAAGAGAAACAAAGGAAGAAGAGATTTAGAGATAAAGGAGGAGGATTGCTCTTTTGCTCCAGAGACTCACTGATCATTTTTGTCCTAGCAGGATCCTAGTGTCTACTGAGTTCACATCTCTTGGCTTGAGGCCAGAAGTGCTCTATCTCCAGCCACAAGACCCTCATGAGATGGTTCTGGATAGACCCCACCGTTTGCCTGTGTTTGGCTTCAGTGGTTCTATTCATCTCTACCACCACTTACCCCTTGTGGGAGAGTACTCAAAGGAAGAGCTCTCATGACCCCTAGAGAGTCTGATACAAAAAGGTTACTGGGCCTCAACACTACAGAGGCCCCTGTGTCATTCTGAAGCAACACTGTGCTTGAAAACTCTGGGACCCAACTTGCCCTAGTAATATCCATAACCTGAACCAGAAAGAAGCTAGTGTTCCTGTGACCTCTTCAACTTAACTCTCAATTTCAAAATCAACTTTTCCTCTGTGAACTTTCTTGAAAATAATAGCTGGATGTCTAAAAAAAAATTTGCTGAATGTCTGCTAAGAAATAACAATCAAAGTATATTAAATCTTATAGCGATATTTCATTTGTGTTTTAATAAATAAAGCTTTCTTGAAGATCAGAGAGTAAAATAGCCGCACTGACCAGCCTTACAGACCAGGAAGTGGGGACACACACCTCTAATCCCAGTAGCCACACTGATTTGCCATAGAAACCAGATGGTAGTGGTGCACGCCTTTAGTCCCAACACTGGAGAGGAATATAAAGATGGGAGGAGATAACTCTTCACTTACTGTCTCATTTTGAGATCCCTAGAGGCAGGATCGCCATTTTGGACCAAGATAGAGGTAAGAGCCAGTAGCTGGCTGTTTTGCTTTTCTGACCTTCAGCTTGAACCCCAATATCTGTCTCTGGGTTTTTATTAATCATGCTACAGAATCTGCAGAATTTGTACTTTTAAGAAAGTGGAATTCAACCAGATAGAAGGTCAGTGCAATGAACGCATATTTATTTTCCGTGGTGCTCACAACAGCCGCGGTCAATTTACCCGGTCTCTTCTCTAACTGTGGAGAATGTGTGAGTAGCATCTCAATAAATTGATAAGTGACAGCTTTAGGTTAATCAGAAAGTGAGGCTGAGAAACTAACAGCTAACAAGAAAAATAGGAAAGCAAAATCAGAGCCATTTATTCTGCTAAAAGTTCAACTCTAAGAACAGAGCAGTCAGCAGAATTGCCGAGCAGAGTTAGCGGTGTTACCTGAGAAGGTTTCTAGCAGGCAAGGAGGGAACTGCGGCTTCCTAATTAACACTTCAGCGAATACTAAAATGGCCTTAAAGTAGAGCTTAAAAGGTATTTTAATGAGTTTTCGGCAGGGACTGCTGATGAGCCCTTTTTCATAAGTGAAGGGAAATGTCTCAGAATTAACTGAGGCTTATGATCATCATATTGGAATCATATTTCAGGGAAATAAAACCTTTTGCCGAAAGTTAAACAAAAGGCCCAGCAGGAATACTAATCAAGCTTGTAGCTTGTTCTAATAATTCTAAGGGGCAGATTTCTGGAGCCTAAATAGTCCAGCATTGTCTCTTCTTAACTGTCCTTCTGAGAAACTGTTGGTGTGCATCAAAATGTTCTCCTCACAGATGACTGAGATACACGGGATTGCATACACACATAATACACATGCACACATACACACACACACACACACACACACACATACGTGTGTGTGTACAGCACTTTTGCTAGTCTTTCCTTCCAAGTGCCAACTAGTCACTTCTGCTCTGCTTTACTTCAGTCTCCCCGTCTGCCTCCCATGTCCACGGAAATGTTCGAGCCCTCCCTCTGGCTCCCCTCTCTTTCACTGCTGCCCGTCCTTCTTACCATTATCTGTCATTTTAGACAGAAAGGTTAAAAAGAAAATCTTGGAGGTTCAGAACCTTTACGTTTTCTTTTTTTATTAAATAAAGGACTGGCTCCTTGTCTGTTTCTCTGAAACTTTAATAACTTTGGATCCTCCAAGAGACCACAGTGGTTGGTCTGGAAAATCTATATTGATGTTCACAGTTGCCTGGGGGAAAGAAAGACCCTGTATGTCTCAATTTGCTTAGGACAGTACTGGCTTTTGATCATCTTTTAGAAGTGCTTTGTCTTCTGGGAGAAGAAAGATAAGAAAGTTAGGAGTAGCGTCTGGTTTGGTTTATAAAAATAAGTTATGTGAATTGTTTCATATTCTAAAATAAATAAGGGTTTCATCATCTAACAAGGTGGAAGTGGGCAAGATTAACAAATGACCTCTCATTGGAAATTATTCTTAAAGTCTCTTGAAAAATTTAAGGGTGCTTGCCTAGACCCTAGACAGAGGCTGAGGAGCAGGGTGCAAAAACAGTAAAAATGGAACCACTGTGTCAGCCGTAGAGTAAGCAAAGCCTGGGGTTATCAGGGATAATAGCTGTCGGGAAAGACTGCCAAAGCTTTGACCTTGCACAAAAACACTCCCGCCAGAGCAACTGCCTCGCAACTTTACAACCTCAGCCTGGTGCCAAAGATCATCCTTTCAAAATACAAAATTATCCCATTGCTTTTAGACACTTCACCTTGCCTCAATTCCCTCAAACTGGGAGACGACTCAGTGGGCAAAGAGGCTTGCTGCCCAGCCTGATGACCTAAATTCAATCCCCAGAAGTCACATGTTGGAGAGACCCTGGAAAGTTATCCTCTGACCATCATGTGCTGTAGTACACACACACATACACACATGCACACACACACATGAATGAATGAATGAATTGGTGCACACAGGTATGCATGCTCATGACTTACTGCAATATTCTCATTATCACTCTCTGATTTTCCTGAATAAATACCACTATTCTTTAAAGAAAAAAATTCTCTCTCCCTCTTCCTCTCTCTCTATATATATATGTGTGTGTGCTTGTATGTATATACATATATTTTTATTAAGTTGGCTAAGTAATATCTATTTGCTTGCTAATCAAAAATTTTGTCCTTAGACCAGTAAAATACAGACTACTTAGAAACTTATCACAGACACAGAATCACAAACCCTTTCCTAGGTGTTTTGAGTCAGTATCTACCTTTTAAGAGATCCTCAGCTGTTGAGTGTACTTCTTAAAGCTAAAGAAGTCTTGATCTGGAGATCAGACTTGGAGGGATCTTTCATAAGGGGACAAACAGAAAAGTGGAACTACTGAGCCATCACTTTTCCAACTTTCTATCATCCAGATCCTCTGCCCCCCCTCTTCCCAGGGTTACACAGAGGAAGGCACCTGAGGTGATTTCAGCAACCAAACCAAGTTCCAAGGTCCTCAGAAGGAAACAATGTGCAGACTCAGCAGGCTCAAGTATGCTGAGTTGTTTTAGGATTGATTTTTATTTTCATTATGTGTATGCACAGCAGAGGAGGGCTATGGACATAAGAATTAAGATGCTACAAGCAGTCAGAATGAAGCACCAGACTCTAGGGTATCAGATCTTCTGGAGCTAGAGTACAAGTGGTTGGTTATAACTAAAAATGCAGAGGACATGGGACTGAACTATGGTCCTCTGCAAGAGCACTACACATTCTTAACTGCTGGGCCACCTGAGAACCCCTGTCATGAGTTCTTAATACAGTAGAATGTGAATTAATCATAGACCTCTCAATAATTATATTACAGAGGAGGCTCAGACTTTCTGAGAATCCTGTAACAGGATTTTTGAGTTGCAGTAGTAGGAAATCCAAGTCAAACAAGATTGAACAAAGGGGTAGGGGGATTTATTGGCTTTGTAACTGAAAAGTCGAGGTGTGGACAGACTCTCAACACAGCATCAGTCTGTGTTATTCAAACAATACTACAGACTGTGTCTTAGTTAGGGTTACTGTTGCTGTGATGAAATACCATAGCCAAAGCAACTTTAGGAGGGAAGGGTTTATTCATCTAATTCTTTGACATCCATATAACCATCAAAGTAAGTCAGGACAGGAACTCAAGCAGAATAGGAACCTGGAGGCAGCAACTGACACAGAGACCATAAAGGGGTGCTGCTTAAAGACTTGCTCTACTAGCTTGATCATTCTGCTTTCCTATAAAACCCAGTGTAGTAAGGAGTCCACTTGATCATTTCGCAGATGCCCAGACTCACAAAATAGTCATACAGAAACTATATTATTTAAATCACTGCTTGGCCCATTAGTTCTAGCTTCTTATTTTCTAACTCTTACATCTTAATTTAACCCATCTCCATTAATCTGTGCATCACCACAAAGTCGTGGCCCACCAGCAAATTTCAGCATGTCTTTCTCCCGCAGCAGCTCCATGGCTTCTCTGTGACTCCACTTTCTTCCTCCCACCATTCAGTTTAGCTTTTCTGGCCTAGCTCTGCTCTACCCTATCACAGGCCCAAAACAGCTTCTTTATTAATTGATGGTATCCACAGCATACAGAGGGAAATCCCGCATTGCATCCCCTTTTTTGTTTAAATAAGAAGGGAGGTTTTAACTTTAACATAGTAAAATTACATATAACAAAACAGGTATCAAACAAGAATTATAGTTATAATATTTTATATCTACTTTATCTTTTATCATAACTAAGGAAAACTAAAACTATCAATTCTTCAACTCCATCAAAGACCACAGAAGGATATAATATTACCTAAGTAAACAGGAAGTACATTGTAAGCAAATTCCAAAACTCTAGAATTGACAATGACATATCACTGCCTGGACAATCACCCAAAGTTCTTCTGTACCATTGGGACATCCATCTTTAGCCTACAAGCCCAACAGACTTTTTCCTGAAGCAGTAATTTCAAAGACAGTTTCAACCTATGTTGGAAGTTTGTCAGTCACTTTCTTCTACATCCTACAGAATGTCTAGCAGACTCTTTCTATTAACCTATATTTCTTAATTATATATTACATTTTTAAATACATAAACACAATACCTTAATCAAAAGCAAAAGTATACTTATAACAAAATTGACCTAGAATTTGTATCAATAGAGCAAGATCCATACCAATGCAAATTTTTATAGTATATCCCCCTTAAATATAAACAAACATTTATAAATAATATTTGGAAATATGGGGTAGTTCTCTCCAAACTGCTTCCTGCTTTTTGATGGGCAAAGTCTTTTTGGGGAATGTTCATGGTGACATTTCAGGGGGTCTTGGTCATCAAACCACATTAGTCTGCAAAGAATCTATAAGTTCTCATCTTTTGTGGAAACAAAAGAACCTCTTTTCCAAAGCAACATATCCTTGGACCCATATTTTGAAATCAAGATACTTTAGAATATATATTCTGGTTTAGTTAACAGTCTGTACAATGAAATGTCTCTCTGTACTTAACTCATTCACAGTCAAAAAGTTCAAAGAAAGTGCAATAGTATACATAATCCATACTCTGTGAATTTTCCATTTTTATGTGGCTTACTTTTCTTTATTATTTTTAATATATGACTGTCTGTACTCTGTCTCTTGACTTATTTTTTTAAAACAATTTATTTCTTTTCCAACTCTCTATACTCTTTATGTTCTCTCCCCCAAGCATACATACATTTATCCAACACTGTGACCCATTTAGAGATATTTTTATCTGGATTTGTCTTTACTACATATCTGTAATACGTTTCTGACCCGAAGTGCTTCTTAAAATGCTAATCCATTTTTATGAACTTAAGGGGCAGTATTGCTAGGGGAAATATGGCACTACCTGCTTGCCCTGCCCAGTCCAGTATGACAGAGATGTTTGCTGCTTTTGAGAGCCATGTACATTGCCCCATCTTTAGGCACACAGATGGTCTATGTTGTTATTAAGCAAGTTGTAGCATTCTGCTTACAAACCCCTTTTAAATGCAGGACCTTGTCAGAGTTTGTACTGGTAGCACAGCCCAGGAAGAAGCCTTTTTTTAAAAAGCTTGGCTTTTTTTCTGTTACTGCTGAATCAGGAAGACTTCTCTTAAAGAAACTGCATCCAGCAGCCAACAAAATGCTGGCTACCAAGAAGCCACGCTTAACTCTGTTCTTTTGTGTCTAGAATTACTTTTTAAGCTTTCTTTGTGTGAATATAGCTAGCACACGTTGGAGCGCCAATTTGTTGTGTGAAGGTCACTTGTTCATTTCCTGGCTGACTGGAAACTCAGACCCAAAATAACCACACAGAAACTGTATGAATTAAATCACTGCTTGGCCTAATAGCTCTAACTTCTTATTGGCTAGCTCTTACATTTTAATTTAACCCATTTCTAGTAATCTGTGTGTTGCTACATTGCTGTGGCTTACCAGGCAAAGTTCCATCTAGCTCCTGTGGGGCTACATGGATTCTCTCTGACTCTGCCTCCTTTCTCCCAGCATCAGTTTAGTTTTCCCCACCTAGCTTTGTTCTACCCTATCAAGCCAAGCCAGTTTCTTTATTAACCAATGGTATTCACAGCATACAGAGGGGAATCCCACATCAACCCAGGACCACACCAACCCAGGAAATGTTCAAGCCCTCCATCTGACTGTCCTCTCTTTCAGTGCTGCCAATCTTTGTTATCGTTATATGTAACCACCCATAATGGGCTGGGGACTTCTTCATTAATTGCTAATTAAGATAATGCCCTACAGGCTTGCCTACAGCCCAGTCTTAGGAAGGTTATTTTCTCAATTGAGGTTCCCTCCTCTCTGATGACTCTAGCTTTTGTCAAGTTGGCACAAAACCAGCCAGTACAGACAGGTACCTGCCTTTTATAAGATGTTTTCTCTATAGTGGTCTAGTTTATAGTGATAGTCTTCACTGTGTTTGTTTATTCTCTAGGTGGCTTGTGTATTAGCACATCCTTCCACTTCTGGGCCATAGAAAAGAAGATTTCTCTCCTAGAATGTATATGAAACTCTAACGCTTCTCTGCTGGCATCCACAGGTGTCCTCTCCCTCCTCAAAAACAGCTTGGCCATTCATTAGCCACAGATGCAGAGCTGTGGGGCAAGGAACTGTAACCCCCAAATGTTGTGTTTGGTTATCATCTGAAGGATTCTATGGTTCCATTTTAATAGTCATGATGGAACAAATTCAAATTATATTTAAGCATGTAGATTTATAGCCCTGCTATCTTAACTTTTCAGGCTTGACCCAACAAAAACTCATCAACCAGTGAGAATACAGAAGAAAAGTCTCAGTGAAGTCTGTGGCATGGGCTGACATTGTCTTAGTTAGTGTACCAAGCCACACCGTCTACTAAATAACATTGAAGGATTTGACTCTGACCAAAGCATCCAGAGATTTCCTAATGGCCTCTAATAACTATGGCTTTGCCTCAAGGAAATCATTCTCACTTGTGTCTCCAAAATCTGGATGTAGAGCTGTGAGTCGCATTTGGAGATGTCCAAATTAGTTCTGTACCACTCAACTCTCAAGTGAACTATTCTGTACAAATCTACTTTAATTATGTATTAATTCCAATATTATTACATGCAGCACACAACTTCTGCCTATTAAAAATTCATCAGGTTTCTATCATTTTATTTAGTATTCATTATAAGGCAACGTTCATTTTTTAAAAGCCTCCAGATAAATGTGTTGCTCTACATAACCAAATTATGATGTAGAGGAAATAGAGCTACCTTCATAAACCACCTACCTTTTCCCTCCCCCATATCTACAGAGGCCAAAAAAGAACTAGCTGAGCACAGTATTGACAACCCCACTGTTTCAGAATGTTGCTGGGGTTGGAATGTCAAAATCCTATTCTTATTTGGTTGTTAGAGGAAATATTTTATGCCCTCATCTTCAACCATCCACAGCAGGGATGTCTTTGTCCAGATGCTGGTAAGAGCCACATGCTTTATTTCTCCATGCCCATTCCATTGTCTTTCCATGCAGGTAAGTGCAGAAAATGATGACAATTCTGAAGTCATGTGTGGGAAGAACGCCATGCCAATGCAATCCAGTTTTTTCTTCAAGATCTAAAAACGTCACCTAATATTCATGAAATTCCAGCTTCAAATGCCTACCTTATTTAATCCCAACTGTAATTATCCTCATTTATTGAATTTTATGCATTTTTAATAATTTGGAAGAATTTATAGACATGCTCACAAATACTGAACAATACTTTAATTCAGGAGAACCAAGGCTTTAATCTGTAATTCTCAAGGTCAAATAAAGTACAGCAAAACTTTTGAGGTACAATCATCTGTTGACCAACAAATCAGCTTTTCAGAACAGAGCTGAGTAATACATACTGGTGTGGCCATTACTTCTTTAACATGGGTGGTGCTGCAGCACTTCAGGCTGTTGCTTAAAAATATTTAGACACACAATAGTCCAAGTGTCCATCAACTAATGAATGGATGATGAAAATGTTGCATACATACACAGTGGAATGCTATTCAGCTGTAAGAACATAAAATTTCACAGGTAAGAAGATAGAACTGGAAAGTATTATATAGAGTGAAGTAACTCGAATCCATAAAGATAAATGTTGTATGTTCTGTTTGATTTGTAGATTCATGATACAAATCTTAAGGCTTGGATATGTAACTTGGAATAACCTGAAAAAACAGGAAAATAGGAAGGGACCATTTGTGGTGAGGGGATAGAAAAACAGTTCAGGGTGGGGCTTGATAGCAGGACACTGGTACTATAAAGGGGAAAATGAGGCAGGAAATTAACTTAGAAAGTGAAGGAGGGTAATAAGAATAGGAAAGGAAGAGGAATGAATAACACTAAAGAGGTGTCCTGGCTAGTTTATGTCTACTTGACACAAGCTAGAATCATCTGAAAGGAGGGAGCCTCAATTGAGAAAATGCCTCTACATGATCCAAATGTAGGGCATATTATTAGTGATTGATGGGAAAGCCCAGCCCATTGTGTGTGGTGCTAAACCTGGACTGGTGGTCCTAGGTTCTAAAAGAAAGCAGGATGAGCAAACTACAATGAGCAAACCAATAAGCAGCACTCCTCCATGGTCTCTGCATCAGCTCCTGCCTCCAGATTTCTGCCCTGTTTGAGTTCCTGTCCTGACTTCCTTTAATGATATGAAAGTGTAAGCCAAGTAAACCGTTTCCTCCCCAAGTTGCTTTGTTCATGGTGTTTTATCACAGGACAGGAGGTTTGTAAAACTCATTAGTAAACCTATTATTTCTTAAGCTTACTTTAAAATACACATATAACATATGCAAAAATATTACATGTACATATGCCATTTTAATGCAGTTATATCACATGGTAAAACAATGTGTCCCCCATAAACTGTCTAAAACAAACTCGTAGACTGAGCAGGGGGATACCTCCCTTTGCATTGTTGTTTAGGGAATTCCAAAAGACCACCCAAAACAGTGTAGACAACTGCCATAGCTCTTCCTTGCCTGCTTTAGTATCAAGTTAAGACCCTATTGCTTAGACTATCCACACTAGCCCTCTCAGTGTCAGAAGGTACGATTAGGGAGAAAAGTTTCCAATAACCCTACCTATCTGTTGACAGAGATTTCTGTCCCACCAAGTCCCAAAGAAACACATAGAAGTCTACATTAATTATAAACTGGTTGGCCTAATAACTCAGGCTTTCTTATTAACTAATTCTTACATCTTAAATTAGCCCATAATTCTTGTCTGTGCTAGCCATGTAGCTTGGTACCTTTTATCTGTGAGGCATTCTCATATTGCTTCCTCGGTGTCTGGCTTCCTCTGTGTCAACTGCAGACTGAACCTTTCCTCCTCCCAGAATTCTCCTGCTCTTGCTTCACCACCTCTACTTTCTTTCTGGTTGTTCCACCTATACTTCCTGCCTGGCTTCTGGCCAATCAGCATTTTATTAAAGCAATACAACTGATAAATCTTTACAGGGTAAAAGACCATGTCCCACAGCACTTACCCCCCTTTTTAGCTTTTTTTTTTCCAGACCATTATCCATAACAACTTGTAACCAACACTCTAAACAAAGATAAATATCCATAATCTATTTTTTGGGAATGTGGGCATAGTTTTCCAGGCCACTTCCTGCTGATTGGGTGTGCAGATAATCTTATGGGGACCTAAAGAAGATTTAGAATTATGATCAAGTCCTGACTAGAGTATTCTGTGAGGCTTGATCATCTCAGCTAGCAGTCTTTAAATTGTTCTGGATGTAGAACTCAAAGGAAACTCCAACAGAGGTCCTCCGAAAAGTTGGATCATCTGGACTATCCATTCCCATTGGAGATTCTTCAGGGGGTCTTCCTTTATCAAACCAGATTTTTCTTAACCCAGAATGAATCTCATTTCCTGTGGAAACAAAAACAAAACCTCTTCTCCAAAGTAACATCTCTTTTTAATTAGATTTTGAAGTCAAAGCATTTTAAAATACATATGTTGTATTAATCCAGCAGCATTTGTAATCAAATGTCTTTTAGCAACTGTTGTTTGTTCCTCAGCCACCAAACCATTGAAAGACAACACAATAACATACAGTATCCAGACTATCTGTGTATTTTCTATCTTTATATGGCTGTATTTTAAACTCTATTTTTTTATCTTTATTTTTAGTCTTTGGTTTTTTGAGGCTAGGCTTTTCTGTGTATCTTTGGCTGTCCTGGCACTCACTCTATAGATCAGGTTGTCCTTGAACACACAAAGATCCTCCTGCCTCTGCCTCCAGACCAGTGGGGTTTTTCACAGTAGGCACTGAATTTTTTTTTTTTATTTTTCTGGTGAGACATGTTTTCCATAGTAACTGGGAATGACTGGATCATGTTTGACATGGGGGCCTGCGAGAGGACCCCCCCCCCAAGGAATTTTCCTTATTGTTTGAAGCCCATATCTTGACCATTTCCCTAAGACAAAGCTAATCCCTAGAATCAGAGATAGGGGTGTAAGAAGGAAACCACATAGGCCTTGCATAATACCATCTGTTGCATTAGGAGCGGCGGGGCTGCGTCCCCGGCACCCGGCCGCCCGCATGGCTAGGTTATACCCCGAAATAATTACANGGCCGGGCTGCGTCCCCGGCACCTGGCCGCCCGCATGGCTAGGTTATACCCCGAAATAATTACATGGAAACTGTATTCTTTCAAACACTGCCTGGCCCATTATCTGTAGCCTCTTATTGGCTAGCTCTTACATATTGTTCTAACCCATTTCTAATATTCTGTGTAGCCCACGAACTGGCTTACCAGGGAGGATCTTAACCTGTGTCTGTCTGGAGCAGGAGAATCATGGCGACTCCTCACTCAGCTTCTTTTTCCCAGCATCCTGTTCTGTTTTCTCCGCCTACCTAAGGGTTGGCCTATCAAATGGGCCTAGGCAGTTTCTTTATTAATAAGAAATCACTCCCACATCAACCATCCATGGTATAAGCATTTGTAGCCATGTGGCTGGGAAATACAAGCCTTGAACGGTTTGAATTGGTTTTAGTCCATGAGATACTGAAAAATATGATTAAATTAAGAGCAGCTATTAATGCGGTCAAAACGATTTTGAGAGTTGGTGGCCAGGATAAAAAGAAAACCCAGAGCCTTCTGTCAGTGCAAATCACAGACTGTGTGCTCCGCAGAGATCCCTGACTGGGCCCCACAGCAGCTGGCAGGAGTCGCCGGCAGGGAGGATCAGTGCCCAGATACCCAAATGCACCACAAATAATAAGACTCTCCTGTAGTCCATACAAATTCACTTAATTAAAGTATTCATCTGGTGGTATTTAATGATAATATAGATAATTATATAATAATAAACTCTTCTTAGAAGGAGAGTAAAATGCCAAAAAGATACTTTGCCACAGAAAAAGTATTTCTAGATTCCAACTGATTGCAGGCTCCTCTTTAAAGAGAAGCAGGTATGCGGAGTCCCAGCCCATTTTGCTTGGCAAAAATAAAGAGGTATTCAAATTCTCAGATTCGTTTGCAATTTTTAGACTTATTAACCATTACATTCATCCTACTAAAAGATGTTTGCCATCCCTGATTTCCAAGCCAAACTGATAGGAACTGACTGGAGACTTGCCACAGCTCTGGATGAGATGGCTTTTTGCATTATTAAGCAAAAGCAGAAGCTAATAAAAACCCAGTGCTTTGATTCACTAAAGAATAACTTATTAGATGCCTAGTTTACATTATGAAGCAAGTCTAAAAGGTTAAACACTTGTGTCTTAAATTAAAATACTAGAATAAGGTCATTACCATCTATTTCTTGTTGAAAAAAAAAAGATAACGTGTTGAGGGGCCAGCAAGCTGGCTTCGCTAGGAAAGGTACTTGCCACCAAGCCAGATGACATGCGTTAGATCCCTTCAGTGCACATGTGGAAGGAAGGAACTGACACCTAAAAGTTGTCCTGTGACCTCCACATGCACATACACACACGCACACATGCACACTATAAAAATGTGCTGAGAAAATATAAACAAGTTTAGAATATTTACTTTTTAAGTTATTTAGTTTACTCATTATTATGAGTAAACCTACTATGTGTAAAGGCTAATCCTAACTTTGTTTTACTTTTAGTGCTGGGAATCTTGTACATGCTAGACATACATTCTACCAGTGAGCTGCACTCATAGTTCCATGAACCCAACTATAAGAGATTTACTTCAGATGCAAGGTTTATGCTTTATTCTTCAGGTAGTTGGCTCTATTGTGTATTATTACTAAAGTCCTGACATTAAAACAAACATACTATTGGTTTACAGGTATGTCACCCTGTTAAATGTTGAACAGAGTTACTATTACCCAAGTTTCCATTTTGTTCATTTTACTTACTATAAGTGTGTGTGTGTGTGTGTGTGTGTGTGTGTGTGTGTGTAAATGCTGCTGTGACACACTTGTGGAGGACAGAGGAGAGCTTTCAGGGGTTAATTCTCCCCTTCCACCTTCACTTTGGGTGCCAGTGATCAAACTCAGGTCACCATGCTGAGTGCTTTTATCCACTAAGCTATTTCCAGCCAAGTGTCCATTTTTTGAAAGAAGTTTTGAGACCTCTTACTGAATAGATACATAAGTAGCTATGGATACGCCTCCTAAGAAAATTAGACTCCATCCTAAGCTTTTTAAAGCAAAGAAAACATGGCATAGAAAGATGCAATTACTCAGAGGTGACCCCAGAGGATTAGATAATAAAGATATGACAGAACAGTCTTGTGACCTGGGACCTACAACTTTGCCTCAATATCACACGCCAACACTGACTTAATGATTCGAAGTCATGTGACGGTGCTGAAATTCCTCCAGACACCTGACTTCAGAAAATGACAGCTTTCTTTCATTCTTCAAAATCATATTAATATGGATTGATCCCTCACACAAGAAAAAATGTATCTCATTCACATTTGGAGGCTCTGTTTAGAATCAAATATGTATTTGCTTTTATTGCTTTAGTAAAATTTGTGCAGTTCAGGATAGATGTCAAAAAGCTACAAAAGTAGTTTTGGAGTGGCAAGTAATCAATAATGACCCCTAATAAAATACTTGCTTTGGTTCGTTCTTTGTGTCTCTGTCACCCACACTAGATCTGGTTGTCCCTATGACTGGCTGTAATGTCTATAATGTAACAAAAGTAACATTGAACCCCTGCTATTCCATTAACTCGCACTGTACTGTAAAAGAGCCCAGCAGTTTTCATACTGGTACTTTTGGGAACCCCAAAGTATGCTGTGAGAAGTCCAGCTGCAGTGCCAGGGTGAGAGACCGCTGCTGTCTTGTGGAAAGGGTAGCCCACCTGAGCCCAGCTCTCCAACCATTTCCCACAACATACAAATAGAAGTCGAGCCACCTTGGACAGCCACACCTCAATCACAAATCAATGCAGCTCCATGAGATGCCAAGCAGAAGCAGCAGTTGAACATTCTAGCTAAGCCCACACAACCCAAAGAGTTTTGAGAAATCCACTCTTTTTATTGCTGCATAATAAAGAGAGACCCAAAGAGGAAATGTCACCATTGACTACCACAGAAGCTGCAGCACAGAAGAGGAGCAAAGAAATTATGTGAAGGTTGTGCTTTGGCATGGCTGCAGGCGGGACTGATCGTCTTTTCCCACCATAGATTAAGTCCTATTCAATGACAACAAAGTGCATGGCGGAAGAAGTACCTGGCTCTGGTTTCCACAGGGTCTCATTTGAATTCAAGGGAGAGCGGTCACTTAACATTCTCTTCAATGGACATCTTCTCTGGGTTAATCAAATCATGGAAAAACCACTGATTCCTAATTCCTTATGCTGTGGGTATCCACCAGAGGCTACTCCGGCACAAGTTTAAACCAATAGAAAGTCTATATTAGCCAGCCAGTGACTACACTGAGGGTTTGGGATCCCACTACAGTCCTGAGTCTTTCTAAGCATGAGCTTTTAATCCTTTAATCAAGGAAAACCACATCCTTGATTAAAACACCTCAGTTAGTAAGAACAGTTAGCCAGAAGTGAAGCTACAGAATCCAAAGAGCAAGGTTAGTACATTTAGAGACTTTCCTAGAACTGTGGACTTCAATGGATTGGGTCCTTGTCCCTGTTGCTGCCTATGTGCTGGATTTCAAGGCCTGAATGGTACTTCCAACATCCTGCCAGTTACGCTAAAGTCTAGGAGCCAGTCACAATTACAGAGTATGAGACATAGGTCTGGTGTCTACTACCATTGGTCCTCTTTCTCTGAGGAAATCCTGCCTGCTGCTCACTCCTATGTAGCTCAAGAAAACTACTGAGGTCTGACTCATTGATCTATTGCATCTGTGCAAAATGAGAAATCAGGGGAGGTGTGGAGTGGCCTTGAGGAAGAAAGGATGCCTGAGCTTTAAGACTAAAGATGATCAACTGGCCACAAAGTCAGCTCACACAAGTACAGGGCGAACCTGACAGCAACATGTGTCTCTTCCGAGGACACATGTGTAATAGCGACTGTTTACCTGTCTGCAGCCACAGAAGTCTCTGTGTCTCCAATTCAGCCACAACTTCAAAAAGCCAAAAATAAACTCTGGAGTCATAGACAGCCAACCACAGTAGACTATGTCCTTTGGGAGAGCTACTTTATCAGAGGGTCAAGAAGAGGAGTCAGTAATGGACTTAACACTAAGGAAGACATCAAGAAAGAATCAATTACGTTCAAACTACAGATTATTTAAATAAGACTAAGCTGATAGTCAAAAGGATAGTATAGGGACAATAATTGCTTAAACGTGGGAAGGGTGGGGAAATTAATAGCGTTAGGCTTTTTATAATTTTGGAAAATTAGTTTTTTAATTTGATGTGTATGGGTGTTTGCCTGCATTCATGTCTTTGTACCATGTGTGTACATTGCACTAGGAAGCCAGAGACGATATTGTAGTTCCTGGAACTAAAGATGCAGATGGTTGTGAGCTGCCATGCCATGTAAGCGCTGGTAATAGACCCTGGGTCCTCTGGAAGAGCAGCCAATGCTCTTAACCAGTGAGTCATCTCTCCAGCCCAATAGTTGATTTTTTGTAAAGTGTTTTAAAGGTAAATTTGCTGCTAAGTTATCAAGATGCATCTTTGTGTTGACTGTTTTCTGTGTCCTGCATAAATACACGAAAATTGTCCTGGGAGAGTAACTCATTTCGTCTACCACTCTTTCCTTACTAGGAGATCAGATGCAACAGTCTAACTTTTCCTGTACAAGTGTTATTGAAGAAGAAACCCCCTCCAAGATATCTTCCTACCTGTCAGCAACAACATGCAAAGAAGCCATGATGTTTGGGGACTCTCTTGTGAATGAGATCTGTAGAATGTGGTCCACCCTATGTGTTGGAACTCCTTCAAGGAGAAAACAAGTCAACTTTTCTCTGTACCACTGTGGACACAGAACTTGCTAGTTGCCTTTTTAATAAAGAAACAACACAGGTCCTGGACTGTACAGCTGTTTTAAGCATCACTGAACACAGAGTAAACATTATCTAGAGACTGGAATTGCACAAATTAAGAGAAACCACTCCTGGTGTTATCCAAACTGGCACCTGTCAGCCAACATGTCTGTAAGGTGGAAGGAAACGTAATGGGACCTCTTTTCCCTGGATTTTGAACCCTTACGTGGCAGCAAGACGGCCTGGATCTGACCAGAGTGCCCAGCCCTGCTGCACAGAGATCCCTGGTTGGCTTTCTTCTTGATCTTCACCCCACTGGAAATTTCCCTGGCACACGTGAGTCAGCACCGTGGCTCCCACTGCAGAAGCTCAGACCCACAGGCAGGCACAGCACCTGGCGCTTACGGATTGAGAGGCAGAAAGCCAGAAGGTAATCCCCGGCAGGTCGGGCTGGCAGGGAATATCAGTATGCAAGCAGGAGGATAATGATTAGGCAAATAGCAGGCACATGGTTGCCCTTCACGGGCCATGAGAGTCAGCGTGTCCGTCCCACTAGTGGGTGAGCGCGGGGACAGAAAAGAGGCATTCTCAATCTGTTTTCAATTGTCGCCAGGAGAGCTCTCTGTCCCCACTACACGAATTCTGGGTCCAATTAGTTCTAAACCACTAACCCAAGGAACATGCAGTTAATTCCAAAACATTGGATAATTTCCTTCCCAGCTGAAGCCTTAATGAATTGGCTGGCTCTTCAGTCTTGGTAGGGAAAGCGCTGTCTGGAAGGCAGTTCTCCAAAGAGTAATAAAGGAGAATACCAGCTCCGACAACCCACGGCTGTCTCTAGTACCTCTAACCAGAAAATCTAATCTGGCTTTTCTTCAGAAAATTCCTCACAGCCACAGGTGACAGAATCAAAAGTTCCAAAATGCTTTTATCTCCTAGAGCCTTACCCTTGCTGTCTCTACTGTGACCTGACATTTGAGCTCATCCACGGAGATGCAGCTGTCCCTGGGAAGACTGATGGAATAGCTCTGGGCCCTAGGATCAAGATCTCTCAAGAGGAGGAAGTATAGTATGGCTAAATCCCGGAGCTCACAGAACAAGCTGAGATTGACCCTCAGTGTTTCCACGAGAGCTGTGTGAACTTAGGTAAATCGGCATTGCTGAGGCCTCTTGCTCACTTGCAAATTGAGGAAATAGTATTGTAAGGATTAAACGCCAGCTGTTACTAAATTCTTTATCTAAAAATGCAGTGAATGATATTTTAGTGGAAGTCTGGAAATGGCTCAGTGGGTATGAGTTCAAATCTCCAGCACCCGCGTTAAAAAAAAAAAAAATGCTGAGCAGGCAACAGTCATCTGAGCCTCTGAGCTAGAGCAAGCAACTGCAGAGGCCAGCAGGAAAACCTTCTCCCTTAAAAACTGCCCTGTACCTAATAAAACATATTTCTGCTATAGTATTTTAACTGTCATCCACAGCTGAAGAGCAGGCACACCGCTTTCAAAAGTTGGCCAACCATTGAGAGGAAGCCAAAGAACTTTAATCAACATTTTGTGACAGCCAAGAAAAAGAATCCTAACAACCCTGGGCTAGATCCAGCCCTGTGATGAATTGTTGATGGCAAATTCAGATTCACCCAGTGGGGTGCTCTCTGATGTTCAGAGGCAGGCTTTAAACGGGCTTCAGCGGACTTGATGAGCCGTCTGTGATCTAAGACACTTCCGATAATCTCAGCTTCCGAAAAATCAGGGGAAATTTATTTTATTTGGAAACAATGCAGACAGACGTACTCATACTTCAAGTTTCAATGCATCATAGAATGTCTTACAAAAATTTTGGTACAAGCCAAGAGAAGGCACAAAACTAAACCTAGCAAGCTTCTCAAGTATAGAATGGTAGAATAAACATCAGCAATCATTCCACTGACGTACAGAGCAAAGCTGAAGTGATTAAAAGGGATCTATGGCAAAACCCCCAAATCTCTCATTCTCCAATATGCGGTTAGTTCGCCCTGTTACAACCCTCGGTCAGGACTTCCTGCTAGGTTTTGCTGTGAGCATTTTGGTTGTCTCAGAATATTTGTGTGTGGACAATCCTACCTAACAAATAGCAAACTCTAGGTGCTAGAGGTTGTTCAGTGAGATTCTAAGATACCAGGACTTTGCTTTAAGATTCAGCTCTGCATTGACTGTGCTGGGAAGGCAATCTTTGGCAGTTAAGAGCATAAAGGTCTTCGTTTTCATTTTGACTAAATGATTAAAGTCTATGTGGCATTAAAAAAAAACTTTGAAAAAACGTTTAACTTTTTGTAGGTCTATAAAATGGGTGTTCTGTAAAGCCTGGTAGCTAGATATGTGATAATTAAATGAAACATTTTAGGTTAAAAAAAAAATCTTAGCGTGAAGTATAGCATGGCTAGGAGAAGTAGAAATGACCTGTGGTTGATGACTGAGTGTCATGCTAACAAAATTATTCTCCTGAAACTTCCTGTTAAAATAAACAGGGACTCACAAGCATTGAGAGCTAGCTTAGCCCAAACCCCAAACCTAAAACATAATCATCTCCCCATGCACAGTTAGTTTCTGGCAACACATGGCACTCTAAGCTTACCTAATCTTTCTTACTCCTATTTTAAGAGTACCGAGTTCAATGAGCTTCGTGGACTGCAAGGGAGAACGTACAGACTGATAGTGTGTCATATCTGTCCCCCGGGGGAAATTGCTTGCTCCAATGAATTGTCTAAAAAGAAATAGGAAAAACGGAAACTGGGCCCAGAGATGCAGCTCGGTGCTAGGGTGCATGCCTCGGATACAAGAGGCCCTGGGTGAATTTCAAAACAAACCAAGAGCAAAAGCCCAGAAGGTGGCGCACCTCTGAGAGGCAGGTTGAACAACTGTTCACCTCCAAATCGAAAGTCCTTTCTGGGCAGTGCAACAGGGCAGTTTGTTCTGCCGGGATGCCGGGATGCCGGACAGACCTTCACTACAGACCCCGGTCGGGCAGGGAGCAGTCTTCTTTCATTGAGAGAACACTGAACCTGCGAATGTGGCAGAATAGCTGAGCCCCCCCCCCATTCATCAAACTAAGTGAAAACTGAGGGACTCTTATGGTTAGCACCAAATGATTTGCTGAGACAAAGTGAGCACAGGCGTTCGCCAGAACTCTCTCTCTGTGCAGGACCACAATGAGAAGAGTCAGAATGCCAAGAAAGTCAAATGGTGAAGTGATCTCAACGGTGCTTTGAGGAGGGAACATAATATAATTTCTTTGGAGGAATAATTTAAGTTCCTGACACAAGACGCTACTTACCTCATCCTTCAGTCTGCTTCCCCAAAGCCGAGCCCCGGAAGGACATTAACGAAGGATACCATGCTCACAGGATGTTTGAAGCCTGGTTCTTTCCTGGACATACACTTGCATCCTGTTTACAAAACACTGCCACTTGGGATGCGGTGTTTCCTTCCCAGCCTGTCTTAGCAAAGAAAATTAATCCCGGGAAACTCATCTTCCCCCTATTTTCTTAGACAAACAGATCGTTGATGTGTTTTGGCGTTTTGGGAAAGTAACCCTCATTATTTTCCCTGTTGCTTTCCACAAGCTTCGACATCATCTTGTCAGACGCATTATCTGTGTAATTCATCAAAGCATCACTGGCAACCAAACGTCCGCAAACACACCTCGTTGGGAAGTGTCCTCGCTGCCTTTCTTCCCTTGTATCCCTTCGAGTTAACTTCTGGCTGACAGACCACGCTTGGGTTTTTTTTTTTTTTTCTTGCTTTTCTGGAATCATTAATCTTTGCTGAAAAGCTGTTTAAACGCCTTCCAACAGCTTCAGGGCCAGACCCTCCCGCTGGCACCCATAACTCTCATAAATATTATTGGAATTGTGCGTGTACATCAGGGGAGGTTTTTTAACCCCAGAGCACATGAAAAGGAACCCCAGCAGTCTCACTCTGAACACAGGAGAGACCGCAAGCAGGAAATTAGTTAGCAACGGCAAGGGCAAACAGGTGCTCCATGTGGTTTCTGCTTCTTAGGAGCAATAAAAACAGCAAATTGGGTATTATTGTAACTATTAGTACTTTTATCTCCTCTAATAAATAATGCGCTCCCTGCGAGCAGCGGCTCTGTATTATTCACAAAATGTGAGGCAATAAGCTTTCAGGAGATGTCGGCTGAATAAACAAGCAGATAAATGGCCAAGCAGGTTGATTTAGGGGAATGAGAGTCTTTAAGAAATGTGCTCTTAACATGTCAAAACAAAATAGGCCCTGGTAAACACATATTTCTCCATATAAAGATCAGGAAGCCCACTCTTTTCTAAGACAGCTATTACCAGGCTCAGTGGTGCACGCCTGCTGTTGCTGTTTCAGGTGGTGGGGAAGCTGGGGCACAAGGATCACTTGACCATGGAAATTCAAGGCCAGGATGTACAATAATGCAAGACCTCAACCAAAAAAAAAAAAAAAAAAAAAAAAAAACATGAGAGAGAGAGTTTATCCCACAAACCCACAAAATTGTTGGGGCATGACTGTTTTTTGAGATACAAAGCACCACGGTGCTTTTTCAGATTGAGGTTAATTGTCTGGACGTCCACTGGAGCCTTCGGACATGTCTGGATAAACAATGCCTGTGGAGACTCCTCAGGGAAGACTATGACAGAGAGAAGAAACAGTTGCAATGAACTGCATGAAAAGGAAGCTATCACACACTTCTTAAAAAGTATAACTACATGAAGGCCAGTGAGATGACTCAGTGGATAAGGTTACTTGCCAGCAAGCCTGACGACCTAAGTTCAATTACTCAGAACTCACAAGGCAGAAGATAACAATCAACTCCTGGGAACTGTCCTCTGGCCTCCACATACACACCATGGCAGGTGTGAGCACATGTGTGTGTGCACATACACAGACGCACACACACATAATAAATACAATAACTTTTAAAGTTATACCTACATTAATGCCCTTGCATGTGTGCACGCACATACGTGTGTGTGCCCTGGTGTGTGTTGGAGGAGAAAAAGTTCTTGAGAGTGAAATTCTGAAGCTAGTGTTGTGGGGATTGTGCATATCACACTCAAAAACATTCCAGGGAAACTCATTTTCCATCCATGTGTCTTTTGCTGAGCGACTCCTGTCTACTCCCAGAAAGCCGATGGAACAGCGCTTCCCTGTGATGTTCATGGACTCGCATCCAGATAAGCAGCTCAAAGCACTGCTTACACACTGAAGCAAATCTTACCTTCTTCCTCAGAGGGGAGGGGGATCAGAAGGAGACAGGGAAGGAGAAAGGAGCGAATAATATATTTGGAAAAAATAACAACCAAGAGTTTTCCAAAATTAATGGCAACCACGAAACAGAATATCCAAGCAGCTCAGGGAATAGCAAACATGATAAATTAAAAGAAGAACTCAAAATAGCATATCTAAGCTACTAAGGATAAACACAACCACAAATTCCTGAAGCACGGCCAGGCATGAGGAAGAAAAATAAAAATTACCAAAGAACGTGGAAGACAGAAAACAATACCAATTTCTATATCTAGCAAGAGCAACCTCAAAGATGAAGAGAAAAGTATAGGCTTTTCAGAAAATTCAGATAAACAAACCAAAGAAATTTAATGTGGGGTGGGCTTGCCATGCAGCCTGTGAGGAAAACAGGGATGAAAGATTCCCAGAGCAAGCAGGCTAGCAAGACTAGCCAAATCACTGAGCTCTAGAGACCTTGCCTCAGTGAATAAGGTGGAGGAGTAATTGAGGACAATTCTCAGACACTGATCTTCAGGCTTCACATGCATGTGCACACACAGGCAAAAACATGTGTATACATAAGCAACACACAGGCAGAAACATCCACACACACATGCAACACACACAGAGAGATACAAAAAGTTGGAGAAAACAACCTGAATAAATTCATTGTCAGCTTACACGGTGTGTTAGAAATTGTAAAGATCCTCAAACAGAAATAATATATCAGAGTGGACAGTGGGTCTGTATCAATGCAGCAAACTCAGGGACGAGAGAGAGAGAGAGAGAGAGAGAGAGAGAGAGAGAGAGAGAGAGAGAGAGAGAGAGCTCAACAATGAAAAGTTTCTCTCATAGGGAATTCAAGTCCAGTGCCCAGCACCTGTCCTGGCAGTTCCCAACCTCCTGTGACTCCAGTTCCACATGAGCCAACGCCCTCTTCTGGCCTCTGCAGCACCCACACTCACATGTAGCAGACATAGGCACATACACATAATTAAAGAATATACATATGTGGGTAAATATACTTATATGTATATGAAATCAGTAGATGAATATAATGTTTATCTTTTCTTGTTTTTCATTGCTTCAAAAGTAAAATAATAAGAATGGGCACTATATGTTAAAGAATGTGAAAACAGAAAATGTGTGATGGTCGCACAAAGGGCGGGAGGAGAAGCTGGGACTATACCGTTGAAGGCTTTCACTGCGTGTGAAACAGTATTGGAGAGAAACTATCAATAGTCAAGTACAAACATCAGGAGGTCCAGGTTAACCACAAAAGCTATGGTAAAGGAAATTTAGGAAATGGTCAGAGGAAACAAGATAGAATCATGAGAATGTTCTAGAGAGAAAAGGAAATAGAGAGCAAGTAATACACAGGAAATGAGCTCAGGTGACAAATTTTAATCCATCCATATCAGTAATCACATTAAATATGGATGAGAATAAATATGGAGATTAAAAGATAACAGTTTTCAGATTGGATACAAGATCAATAAGTTCGTCAGTTTTGCCACTGCTATGAGCAACTTCCTGACAAAAGCCCTGTTCTGTGATCAGCGCTGGGAGGCAGAGAGAACAGTGTGACCCACTATCTTTGGGCCAGACTCCTGGATCCTGCCTGGTGGCAGGGATTCTGCTCAATACTGGGACTAGGGTGTTTTCTGAGTCTCTCGTTCTTTCTTTCTCGTCTGTCCCTGTCCATGCACCTGCAGCGAGTTCTACACATGAAAACTCCATTCTGCTCTCTAATTTCCATCTCACTTTCAAGACTAAAGAGCATGTTTCCTAGAGTTTTGTTCCCTCTGCCACACTGCTGGCACATGCTCCATGAGCTGAAGCCATCTTTCCCTTTGTTCTACTCCCTAAATTATCTTACTTTTTAAAAAATTATGCTTACTGCTCGAATTTCAGTGTCTTCCTTCCATCATGCCTTGACATAAAGTAGATGTTCCCCAGCTGGTCCAGCCCTACGCCCTTTGGATACTAGTGATTGGCGGGTGCCACCACTGTTACATCCGTCTCCCAAGTTCCTCTGCAAACCTCCTGATAACTGCAAAGCAAAGCTCTCTGCCCGAAGAGAAATGAAAATAAAAAGATTCTAAAGAGAACTCTGTACTAAGTCAGACTGTGATAGAAGACAAAAATAACAGACAAAAACAAAGACTCTGGAAAAAAAAAAAAACCTAAAAGCCAATTAACAAAATGGTATTGGCAATCCTTTCCTCAGAAACCACAACCTCGAATGTTAATGCACTGGGTTACCCAGTAATGGCATGCAGAGTGAATGAGTGGAATAAATGGGAAAGAAGGATCCAACTATGTGCCGGCCACAAAAGATTCACCTCTGTATTGAAAACACATCCACTGAAAACTGAGCATAGAAAAAGATAGTACGTGCAAAGAAGGAAGAACAGAGAAGGGAATAGCTCTTCCAATATTTACAAAATAGATTTTAATGCAAAAACTGAGACTCTTCATCATTATATAATAATAAAGGAAACAGCAGCAACATAGTATGCAATCGAGATATATAGATATAGATATACAATCAACAGGGGGAATCTAAATGCATTAAAGAAGTATTAAGGTCTCTGGATGGAATCATAGATTCTGATACAACCCTATGAGATTTCAGTGCCCCACTTTCAACTTCTGGCTCAGTCATGTCAGCAGCAGGCACCCTTGAAGGAGAGTCTCCACCTAGACAGAGAGTAGACTTCCTTAGCAGCTGCTATGAACGCAGTAAGTTTGCTCCTATAATGACCCATTGTGAGTGCACCACCCTCCCCTACGGGTGCAGCATCTTTCTAGGCCTTTTTATGCCACCCCACAAGACATGGCGGGCATGGAAGAATGAGCCCAGCAGACTGCTCACATTGTTCACTGTTCTACTCTGTTCCTGGTCCAGAAGCACGTCCTCTGGCAGCGTCCAGAAAGCAGAAAGCAACATGCTGTCTTTACTTACCTTGCAAGTACAGTAAACTCAGAGCCTTGGCCATCTGCGACAGACTCAATCCCTCATTTCCCCTGGAAGAACAAGACCTGCCCTAGCTTCTTCAGAGAATCACTAGTCACTGGATAAACTGGTATTTCTGTGGACTCGCTATCAGGTCGTCAATAAAATGGGTCAGCAGAGCACCACAGCGACGAGATCTACCAAATATAATACAATATTGTTGATTGCAAGTTGACGAATGTTTAAATTTGTCAGGCCTTATCTTACAAGTATTCCGTAGGGTTTGGGCATGAAGAGATGCCAGACACAGAGAATAATGGTGTGTGAGTGACATGTTCCTGAGCATGCATGCAAATGAACCTTCTGGTAACTCATAAAATGAAACAGAGACAAAAATCTCCCATCAGCTCCTCCCAGCTGAGAGGGCGGTCCACCATTCTTTTCTTTATAACCTGTTAGAATTATATAGTTAATTTCCAGGTACTAAAGGAGCTTTAGGCTGTGGGGATTTTGCAATTTTCCCATAAGGACTTTATCTTTTTCTTCTGGACCAAGGACTGTGAAGATTGACATAGAAAGCCAGATTTGTTCTGCTCCTCCTACCCAACATACATCAAGGCCAAAGAAAAACATCTGCTCTGAGACTTCCTGCCAACGGCAATGACCCAGTGAAAACTCCCACCTCTGAGTGATGCGAATGCTCGCTTCCAGTCTGAATCTGTCAAGCGGTTACTGGTTACACAATGGCCCACATGCTGAAACCGTCAAATGTCCAGATGGACCTGCCCGACATCAGAGAGCTGCGGGTCACTCAAAGCTATCAATAGCACCCTTGACATTTGCCAAACCTGGCACACACTATGTGAAAAGTCATTAAACTAGCGTTAGTACTTCATAAACCTCTACTTCTAGGGCAACCTTTTTTTGCCAACAAAAACCTCAGGAAAAAAAACTCAGAAACCGTGTGCACATAATAAATGTTTATTAATCACAAATGGGCCCACGTGGATGGAGATCCTCATACATCTCTCTGCAAATGTCTGGTGAAAGAGGGCGAGACCAATAGGAAGTCATTTGCATGAGTCAATTTGCAAATGAGCTTTTTGGATTTTGACTGATGGAAGGAGGGATTTTTTTTTTGTAGGTCTACAAACCACCTGAGAAATCAATGGCAGAACATAGTACCTGCCTTGCCCTTTGCCCTGCACTCAGGTGCTCAATCACAAACCGCCTGTGAGCCCCTGGGAAAGTCCACAGTCAAGAGTATAGTCTCGATCCTGGTGACACACACAGTCTCCCAGTAATCAGAAGCTGTAGTCCACAGCTTAACTGCTGTTAGGCTAGCACGTCAACCGTGTGCTGAGTACGAGTTGGCCTATTTGCTTCAGTTCAGTGAGCCTAGACAATGGACATCAGTGTGACGAGCAGGGGGCCGCTCAGCCTTGTGAGACAAACACTATAATCACTTCTCTGTGGTGGAGGAAGGCCTCTGCAGCCCGCATCTTATCATAATAAAAAGCCAGCCGCGGAATAGATTAGGAAAATGTGAACTTAGAAAAACTTCCGAAGATACATGTCATATTTTATTTATTTTTTTTATTTAATTTTTTTTCACTTACATTCCAACCCCAGTTGCCCCTCCTTCTGCCCCACCTTTCCCCCTTCCCATCTACTCCTCAGAGGGGGTAAAGGCCTCCCTTGGGAGTCAACAAAGTTTGGCATACCTAGTTGAAGCAGGACCAAGCCCCTCCACCCTGTAACAAGGTATCCCACCATAGGGAATGAGCTCTAAAAAGCGAGTTTATGCACCAAGGATAAGTCCTGGTCCCACTGCCACCCCCTCAACAGATCAAACCACATAACTGTCACCCACATTCAGAGGGCCTAGTTTGGTCCCATGCAGGATCCCCAGCTGTTAGTCCATAATCCGTGAGCTCCCACTAGCTCAGGTCAGCTGTCTCTGTGGTTTCCCCATCATGATCTTGACCCCCCTTATTCATGTGAACCCTCCTCCCTCTCTTCAACTGACCTCCAGGAGCTCAGCCCAGTGCTTGACTGTGGGTAACTGCATCTGCTTCCATCAGTTACTGGATATAGGATCTATGATAACCATTAGGGTAGTCACTAACTGATTACGGGAAGACCCATTCAGGTACCCTCTCCTCTATTGCTAGAAGTCTTAGCTGGAGTCATCTTTGTGGACTCCTGGGAATTTCCCTAGCACCCTGTTTCTCCCTAACCCCATAATGACTGGCTCTATCAAGACATCTCTTTCATTGCTCTCCCCTCTGTACCTCCCCACACTCAGCCTTCTTAATCCCTCATATTCAAATCAAAACGACTCTGACATTTTAACTTATAAGGAGAATGGCAAAAAGAAAATGGAGGGCAAGAGAAAATAATGAAGAAATCAAATTCCCAATGTCTATTGTTAGTGAGCCTTTGTGGGGGAAAACAGTCCTGTGATTTATTTGTTCTGTTTAACTTTAATTTTAAAAATACTAATTGCATGGGTTTTTTTTTCATGTGCTCAGTCTCTTCATAACTATTTATGTCACTTCTGGTATGAATCACTGTTCCTCGGAGTACAGTCCCTTGTCTTGTCTTTGAATCTGGGACGCTGATCTGAGGCCCTCTCTTGCCCAGGAGACTTTTATCATAGCTCAACAACTCAAGAGTGGGAAAGGTAAGGCTTCTCTTGGCTTTCTTGACCCTCAGAGGCTTAGGGAATCCTACTGTAATCCATAGACCCATGAGCCGTTAGCTTAGCCATTAATGGTAACACAGGAACCAAGAACTCCAGGGGGTTATTCTGCAGCTCTACAGGAGGGAAATTTGGAATTACAAAATAAAAGACTCTGAACATCAAATTCAAAGAGGAGGTCGACAACCAGTTGTTAGTAAGCACACTCTGTTTGCCACTGAAACGTGTGTTCAGTGCTGGCATTTTGCACTGACATCTGTGTATAGAACTTATAATGCGGACACGTTAGTAAGTGACCATGAGTTTGTAGTCACAGATGTGTTGCTGTCATTGCATTTTGCTATTTGTGTCACTGGTATATCACCTATCACTATCCCCCAAACTGTGGTGTAAACCTCCATTCCCAGATCACAGCAATCCAGATAGGCAAACGAAGTCTTGTCATAAACACTCAAGTTCAGCATCCTCCAGTTGGGTCCCTTGCTGGCTTTGTTATGGTAGGAGTTTGTACAATGGTTGTCTCCCCTACAATCCTGAACAATGTTCCTCTGCCATCCCCACCTCCCCACCAGCTTCTCTACTCCCTGCCTCAGGGCATATGATGCCTGCTGCCAATCCCTAAATGTCTTTGCCTCACAATCAAGGGATTTACCAACAGTCTCCATCCTGTCTCAGCCACAGTACATCGTACACTACATGATCCATCTGAATAGTGCCCACAATAAACTGTCTAAATAAGACTGACATTCTTTATACTATGATATATATTAGATATTTTATATATTATATAATTTCTAAGTATGATTTGACATGCTATGATGTATATATTTATATTCTACATGTTTATTTATAGATTATATATAAATACTGTATTATTAAATATATATTTTTAATTGTCCTCCCATGTTTTAGTTCTCTAATCCCTTGACTAATAGGACTTGGTCAAAAGTATAGCCATGCAGTCAGAGGACCTGAATTCATATCTAGGCCCCAACACTTTTCAAGAGAGAGATATTGGGCAATAGCATCTCTAATCCTGAAGTTCCTACATACATAATAGGGCAATTAGCCGAGCTCAGCTCTGGTCCATTGTCAGCTCTCTTCAGACACTGTAGACATCTTATTTAATGTAACTAGGACCAAACTTCATGGATTAGTCAAATGCTAAATGTAGACATGGTAAGAATTAATGATATGTGGGATAAAACCGGACTCTCTGAACATGGCGGACAATGAGGGCTACTGAGAAGCCAAGGACAATGGCACTAAGTTTTGATCCTACTGCATGTACTGGCTTTATGGGAGCCTAGCCTGTTTGGATGCTCACCTTCCTAGACCTGGATTGGGGGGGGGGGGACCTTGAACTTCCCACAGGGCAGGGAACCCTGACTGCCCTTTGGACTGGAGAGGGAGGGGGAGGGGAATGGGAGGAGGGGGAGAAGGGGGAGGGAAATAGGAGGTAGGGAGGAGGCGGAAATTTTTAATAAATAAATAAAAGAATTAATGATATGTTCCATAGCTGACAGAATAACATTCCCCAGGGCTGGGGAGATAAAACCACCTGCTGTACAAACATGAGAGCCTTAGTTCAGATTCTAGCACCCACATAAAAAGCAGGAGCCTCTGCTCACACCTGTATCTCCTGCTTTATTGAGGGTGAAGACAGGTGGATTGCTGAGGCTTCCCTGCCCCCCTACCTAGCTACAGATTCAGTGAGAGACCCTGACTTAAAGGAATAAGATGGAAAGTAATAGAGCAGGATACACAAAATCCTCTTCCACACGTGCACACCTGCAAAGTCACAATGCTCCCAAAGACGTCCACATCTCAGTTTTCAGAAATCTGAGTACATTACACAGCAAAGGGGAATTAAGGTTGCCGAGAGAAGTAATTGGTTTAATGAACTCAGGTTCATGGAGGACAACATCCTGGCTTATCCAGATGGATCCAATATGATCACAAAGATACTTAGAAGTAAAGAAAGAGGCAAAGGGGAGGCAACATGAGACCACATGAGAAGGGCTTAGCCTGATGTTGCTGAGGACGGAGGAGTGGAGGCACAGCCAAGGAATACAGAAGATGGGAAACCCAGGAAGATGACTCTCAGCCTTCCACAAGGTCTGCAGCTCTGCTCACACTTCAGCTGCAGCCCAGGCAACTTCACTCCTGCAGACCTTGGAAGATTTTTTTCAATTGTGCTTTTCCAAGCAGCTAAGTTGTATTAAATTTGTCAAAGCAGCAATAAAAACTAATACACATATAGTAAACATGTCGAGTGTTCCATAGGTTTTGGCAAGTGTATAGTGGTATATATGCACATTACAGTGACCTACAACATAGTGTTAGCACCCTTGAGAACATTTAGCAAAACTGAAAAATCACAACATGAAAATCAGAATGCCCATAATCCCATGCTCACAGTGGCAAAGAAAGCACCAGCAATGAAAAATAGGGAGACACTTGTAATGGTCTTCATCTATCAGGTTTTCAATATAGCACGAAAACCTTTTATTTGGATATATATCACAGATGGAAGTCTCTTAAATTAAACTCCTACTTGATTATAATTTCCAGTTTCACATCTTTGAAATAAAGCAAATATCTACTAAAAGACTATATCCAAATATAAAAATAGCCCTTAAAACAAAAATAAGGGCTAGAGAGTTGGTTTGGTGGACAAAGGGCTTACCATGCAAGGGAGAAGACTGGAGGTGAAACCCTGCCCCCAGAACCCATGAGAAAATTGTGTAGTTGCCTATAATGCCCACACTCAAGAAGCAGACACAGGGATCCCCAGAACCAGCAACCTAGCTAAACAAGATTAATAAAAGCATATACATATATATGAATAGGGATATATATCTATATATACATAGACATATATATGGAGTTAAAAGAACATTTCACAAGGGAAAGCACAGACGCCCTCAGCTCATAGTGCAGCTAAGTTCTGATAGCACCTATCATAAATTTACAATGCCATATTGAAATCCATTCAGTACCCAACCCACTGAGCATGACTTGGTGACATGGCTCTAAGTTATTCTCATGTGTGCTAGAGCAGCTCTTTGGGAGATGGGTCTTATTGCCACTTCCTGACATGTCAAGGAAGTGTTGTACCACTTAGGACTACTCTTGGAAATCAAAATACAAATATCAGAGTACAGTATCTACCAAATGTATATCACTTTCCTGCTATGGTAGAACTGAAAAAGAATCTTTCAGCCGAACCATCCTAAAGCATGGACCACTTATATCCATGGGCAAGGGGATTGTGAGAAGATATTGCAGGGTCATTCATCATGAAAATACATCAGAAACACAATGAGATAGCGTGATATTCCCATTAGAGTGGCTGGCACTTATAACCCTCACAACAGCAAGCATTGGTGTGGACTAGACTTTACTGAAGCAGCATGGGCACTGAAAATTGTATCTTTTCTAGGAAGTCTCATCAACAGTTTAACTGACTATAATTTATTCAGGAAGCAAACTGACAGAATTTTTAAGACAGCTTTTAAAATATTTTCTGAGATTAAGATTATTTTTAAAATACACATTCTAAGAAAAAATATCGGATTAGCATAAAACTTCTTTCCCAACTGAGATGTCAAAAAACAGAAAGAAAAGGAGGACGCTGAGTGCCACATGCCCCACCCTCTCACATGGCCTGTGGAGACAGGAGCAGCAGATCGATGGCCCACTAGGCAGAGTGGAGTGCTGGACTATCCCTGGAGGACTCGCTGCTTTACATTTTTCCTGGTTGATTCTCTGGAATGAAGTAATGCCTGTTGTCCTCTGCACAGACCTCCCCTGCGCCTTCCAGAAGTGAAGCCCACACACCCCAAGCAGCAGTAACTCCATGGGTCAGCTTTGCTGCATTATTTTATTTTGCCATGTATATTATTTATGACAGCATTTTTGAAACCTTATCCTGTTTACATCTTGAAAACTGCTCAACAATTCTCTCATTAATTTAAAAAACACCGCTTGAGAGAATGTCGGGGACCAGCCTTGACAAAAACAGCACTTGTCAGGGTAGGGGCATAGGGATCGGAAATATAAGAGTATGAAGACATGAAAATAATAAAACAGATAACATAGAGCAGTACTGGGAGGGAATCCAGTGAATACTGAAATTGCCCATGTTTAATTTCCAATTGCTTAAAATACCCTGACCCCAAGAGGTAGGAATAAGATTTTTTAAAAATTGCATTAACATGATACAAGAAAATGAACAGACCAGTTGAAGGTCACAGGCTACATACATAGTTAACCATTCTGCTGCTAGAACAAAACAAGTCACGCTCACAAGTTAGCCAATAAGAAGCTTAGAGCTAATGGGCCAAGCCGTGATTTAAATAATACAGCTTCTGTGTGATTATTTCAGGGCTAAGCAATCGAGAACTAAGTAGTGGCCTCCTCCTACATAGAAACACAATAACCTTGAAGGAATAGAAGTAAGTTCCAACTCTCTCTAACCTTTGATCAAGGTGGAAATGGGCTCACATTTTTGGGCCTCCATAAGAGAATGCTACCTCCTTACAGCTGCTAAGTGTTCTTGCTACTGTAACTACTATTGGCCCTTTGGTAGACAACCTGGTACTGTGATGATGGCACTTATCACTGGCTTTGTTTTGCATCTGTCTTGGCATTCTCCCTAAAGCCAATGATGTAGCAGATGCATGTGGTACAACTGTGGGCTCTGGTATAGTAAGTGGTCCTGAGGCAAGCCTGTATCTCAGCTAGCATCCTTAAAATGGTAGGCTCAGTCTAATATGGGAATCAGGGGGGATCAAAAATGAACAAAAACAGCCAAAAATATGTCCCTGGTGTGAAGCTGTAGATCTCCACCCAAGAGCTACTGATGACAGTCCTCCATGGCCTCCCCAGGGCCATGTTAAGTTCTGAGTGACCAATGGTGCCTTCAATTAGAAGCTCTTATTTCTGGAATCCATTGGATTGGCAGTGCAACCAAAGGCTCTTCTCGATCATGGCAGAGAAGCAGAGGATGCCAAGCAGTCTGAGTTGATAAAATAAAGATTTGTTTGGTTTGTTTCTCAATCACTTTTTAGTATTATTCTAGAATTTATTCTTCCCTGTGTATGCACTCATCTTTCATAAAGCAGATCAGGTTCCTAATGGTTTGTGGCCTGATCAATTTTTGATTCCTGTGCAATTAGGACAAACGTCTCTTCTATCATGGCACTACAGCCATGCTGTACCTTCTCAAGCTTCTTCTGTGGGGTACCATCCTCAGCTCAATGGAATTTGCAGTGTTCTAAGCCCTCATCATCTGCCGCTTTGTCTCAAGATAAAAAGAAAATATTGAAGATGAGATGGAGCTTATATCTTGCTTTTTAAGTCCTTTTAATTTAAAAAAACTAGTTTGAAAGAATAGTGGGAAGGGAAAGAGTCAAAATTGTCTCTCAGGGACACTGTTTGCTTTGCCACTGGCTCTTTCTAGATTGTGGTTGAAGAAAGTAACAGTCATGATCAACCTCGAGAAGCTAAAGTGACCTCCAGAAAGAGAGGTTTCCCTCCCTGAACAGACCTCAAAGAAGAGACTGGGAGAGATGACAAAGGACAATCAAACTGCCAGAAGTCACGAAAACGCCACTCACTGGTCACAAGGATCATCATGCTGCAGCTTGTACAACAAACTTCCCCATAACCTAATGCTGACAACAAGCCTTTGAGATGTGACAGCAAAACTATGCTCCCTATGCCACAGTCCTGAATTCACTCTGTGTGGGAGAAGGTTTGCAGAAGGCTAACAATATGAAGGAGTCTGTGAGGCCTCACACAACACCAAGAAGCACATTTGAGTGAATAATTATAGCTGCGGCTTTGGTGGTGTGTCTTACCCTCACTGGGACCTGGCATGAAAACAAATATCAAAATAAATGTGGATCCAAGTGAAGGAAGGAGGCAGTGCCTCTCCGGGATAATAAGCTTGAAGTCACTTCTTCCAAGCCCTGTAGATCCTGACAGCCTGTTCCAGGTCATTTGCCCATTATGGAAAAATATGTCAACAAATGCCACTGGCCCACTGGTTGCTTTGTTTGTGATGCAGATGTTTCTTCAAAAGTGGTGATGGTCACTGCTTTTAATCTTTGAAGGTATTAGGATCTGAACCAGTCTGTGGGCTTGTAGAAGACAAATGACGCAAGCTATGAGGAGGGCCCTGACACCAGTCCCTCGCTAGTGGCTTCAGAACTGTACTGGCAACTGCTCTCACTGTGGTACCCACATCAAATACTGATTGGCCTTCCAGTCTGTACCTTCAGCTAGGTTCCATGGTGCCCATTGACTAGCTACATCCCATGCAGGCTGTTGACTGATGACTCTTTCTCAGTATTCTTCTGGCCACGATTGTTACAGCCCCATGTCTAGCATTATCAGAGTTGCTGTCATGGCTGTCTTCAAATATGTCACCCTCAGAATGAAGCAATTTGAGACTGAGATTCATGTCAGTGTCTGGAACCACCTTACACATCCCTGCTCCTAAAGAAATGATTATTGTGTTACCGCAGACTGACATGGGTATTTTTAAAGTTTGGGAGCCGTGGGAAGGGACTGTTACTTATGCTATAATTACTTTTGTGCTAAATATGACTTTCACAAAATGAGCTATGCAAAACAGCCAAGTTTCTGCTGGATCCTACTGAGGTCTCTTTTCTTTGAGGGCTGAAAATTCCTGTACATCTTTCTGTACTTTTGTATCAGACTTCAATTGTCACTTAAAGCTGTCCCTTAATATGTGTGCCTATGTTTAAACAGCCATGCAGAGCCATTTGACACAGTACGATCTGCTTTGTTGGGTTTAGCAGCCCTGCCCTAACATGGCCAAGGCTTTAACAGCATATTGTAATGGATGCTTCCCTGTAGTCTTTTACAGCCATTGGCTTTCTCCCCTCCTGTCGGCTGTTGCAGATTCTACTGGCATAAGTAAAACTCTTAGAGTAAGTTCTTTGGCTACAGTGCAAACGTGAGTTGGCAGTAATTTCTTTTCAAGCACTTTATTGGCTGCTAATGTTAAGAGGTAGGAAGAAAAAAGCCTTTTAGCAATCTTGGTCATTTGTTGGCATTGTAGAATGAATAAATGGAGAGGAATATGAAGTTAGGGTAAACTGCACAGGACAGACTTCCTGTTCATCTTCCCATCTCCTCACTGAACTAAGAACCCTGTAGTTTCTAGGGGGAAAGAAAGCCACAAAGCAACATCCAGCAAAGCACAAAGCAACATTAAGGAAAGAACACTGTGAACCAAATTATAATTTATATAAAAGAAAAAATAACAAAACTTTAAAGAATGGTGGCAAAACACTGACTAGGGAGGAGGGGAGGGGAAAAGAGAAGAGGGGTAGAAGAAGGAAAGAAGAAAGAAAGGAAGATGTTGCTTTGGATATGTTCGATGAAAATAGGACACATTAAAAATAATCCTTAAAAATTATATAAAACATTAAGTAATATGAATCTGGATCTTAAGTACAATATTATGTTTTAACATCCTGATGTGAGTCTAATGAAGTAAGAGAAGGGTAGGGGAGTACATTGGTCTTCTCAGGTTTTATGATCCACCATTAAGTGAAAGATTTTAAATTTCCAAAACGTGAGGGTTTTCACACAACTAAATATGAACACAGTCATTCAAATCCATACTTCTGGCTAAACAGACTATGTCAAGTTATGTTCAGATCTCATTAAACAGAACCGGTTCTCAAGGCCACTTAGATCTAACATTTATAAATAAAAAAAAAATCACAAGCTCTCCAAGGTTAGAATAGAGCCCAGGCTTATGAAGGACCACGACCTGACCACAACACTGTGGCTCTCTTTGCAAGAAAGATGGGCTGGGAAGATTAGTTACTGAGAACCCGTTATATAGATATCACTAATGTCCTTTCCATCAGCGACACCCTTACCAGTAACCAGCTGTGTTTAGTGTTTGTGACCATAACCGAAAATGAACATCACAGGAAAACCACAGAGCATTTCAGTAAGAAAGGACAGGACAAGAAATGATTAATTATATAATTTGGACTGGGTGACTTGGGGAGAATTAAAGGAAGCAGGGCTTTGCCATTTATTAGAGGGTATCTGGAATCAAAGCTAGTTCTAGCTTGGGTATCTGAATAAATCGTGTCTACAAGTCAAGAAGAGTGATCAGGCCAAAGCTGTGTTCTCGTTAGATTAGCCAAGACAGTAGGGTATTGTTATCTTTGTGGTTAGTTTTATTTTTCTGCTCTTGGACAAAATTAGGAAGCTTTCTTGCTTCTTTTTATTTTCTCTTCACCACTGTTCAGGATCCCTCAAGGTCAGTGTTTCATGAATTCTCCAAGTCCAGCAGAAGAACACGAGGAACGAACTACAAATCAGGTTAGCGCCCTCAGATCAAGAGGTATGTTTCTTTTTCATTGGTTACATTCAGAGAATGGAATCAATACTACTGTTTGCCCTTAGTGTTTTTGGTGCTTCAAGGGACAACCTTGACAAGAGTTCAGTAACAACTACGTTTAAATACAGATATGCTTCCATCTGAACTAGTGGAACAGTTACCTCTCTTTATGCAGGAAATGATGGCCCTTCTTTCACACTCTCCTTCCCCTGAAGACCCTCAAGGGCACTGCTGCTTGTACTAAATATATAGAGCTTTGTTTATTTATTTGATCTTTTCTAATACAATCATTGATTCTATAGCAGCGGGCTTATCAGCAAAAGAAAAGAAGAAAAAGGAGCTTCCCCAAATGAGTATTTCTAAGGCAGGTTTCTTGCTGGCGGGGAATTAGCTTCCCTTTCGGTTGTAATTCTCTACCAACAAGGTTCTACCCGGGGAAGCCTGAGAAGCACCAGGTGCGGGCTAGCTCGGCCCGGCCTTATTTCAAGACGCAGCCCAGGCCTGGTGTGCCAGAGGCAGGAAGAACAGTAGCAGCCTCAGATTTTAAGGAGGTTGTGTCTGGACCGGATCCTGTTGCACACTGCAATGGCAAATCTTGACCATCAGCTTGACTGGAGTGAAAGACGCTTAGAGGTGTGGGAAAACAGGTGTCGGAAAAAAAAACAGGTGTGGAAAAAGGTCACACTCCTGCATGCGTGACTGTGATGGTGCTTCCAGAGACGGTGACTTCATAAAGGTTCTGACTGAATGAGTCATTAACCCCTCGATATACTCCTAATACAACGGTATTATTGGGAGGTGGTGAGAGGTCAGAGGTGAGGCCTAATTGGGGCACTGAGAACATGGCCTGGGAGGCCAGATCTTACCCTATAACTCCTATTTTCTCTGGTTCTAGACTGCCATGATGTGAACTTGTATTCTCCACCACACTCTCCCACCATGATGGACTGAACCCTCTGAAAACATAGGCTGAAATAAATCCTTTATATTCTCAACAGGTATTAGACCTCAGCTACACTAAAGTAGCTACTACATCCATGCCCTTGGAATCTACTTGTGGCAATCTGGTCGACCCCCTAGTCACAGCTGTCCTGCCTATCCCCTTCAGCCTCACCTGCCCTGACATGTTGATCCAGACTATCTGACATGACTTCCGCCTCGGTCTCCCTGTCTCACGCTCCCACTCCCCCTTGGAACTGACTCCTCTTTCCTTTCCCTCCTCCTGACTGGATTGTTTCCTTACTGTCTTTATCCTTTCTGCTGTGTAGCCTTTGTATTTACCATGCACTGATCTCAGGGTCTCCAGCATGCTTCAGAATCCTCTGCACTGAATGGGAAACACAACACGTCATATCCGCAGCGTGCATCCTTCAAACTGTAAACTAATGCTCTGATATAGTCGCGTTAGTAAAGGACAGTACAAAGTCTATGAAATCAGGGAAAGCAGATGGCTGTGGTGGCACGTCTGGGCTCGGGTTCTGTCCATTGTTGGTCCTCTAAGTTTCCCTTGATGAACAGGGAGCATGTGTAAATGGAATCAAATGCCTGCCTAGAAAATATCCACAGAGTACTGCGATTAATCAGCTCCCATAATTGTCCACTTAAAAAAATGTCAGTCTATTTGTTAAAGTCCAGAAAATGTGGACTCATAAACCATGGATAGCCATATCCCAGCTGAGTGTTAAATCACCGTTTCCCATCCCTTCCCCTCCCTCTCTCGGGATCGTTCCGAGGGTTAGCATTTCCCCTTCAGCAGTGATGAACGCCATGTTGTGCTACTGCTGGGCTGCGCCATTATTCACGTCCCCATCCGCTGTCCAGGCCTCTAATTGCAGAATATTGGAAGTAGAAGCAGAAACTGTAACACAGAGGAAAGTTTCATCTTCCCGGTTATGCCTGACGAAAGGCAAGCTTCTCTATTCGTCTCAGGCACCTTACACCGGAGGACCATCCATTCCCACTCCCGGTGCACCCCGCAGGTCCCAGACAGAGTGGCACAGAAACGGAATATGTGGCTCATGGGATCGCTAACATCAGCCGGAAGAAGCTGAGCTGGTAATCGCATCACTCCACAGACACCCTTAATCAGACTATTACAGGAATAAATTAAGAGTTTTACTGAAGAAAATCAGTGGCCCAGAATTCCTCCCTGGCAGGACTCAGACGAGCTCTGCTGAATACAGAGCATTGCACCACGTTCTGGCCTCTCCTCGCAGTCCGTCATAATCCCATGCACGATCCCTCAGAGATGCCCTGGATTTGCCCGAGCCATCTATTTCCTTCCTTTTCAGTCCTTAAAGGGATACTCAAATCGGATGTTCAGTTACACAAATTATATCCGAAGGATATTGGCCAAAGATTTATTGCTCAATACGTGTAATTATAGTGATTTTTTTTTGTCTCAATTAACAAAGAGGCAGGACAAGTGAGCAGTCCATCTGACCGAAATAAAAGCATCAATCTGGGTGGCAAGACAGCCCACTACTGTAGCTGATCACTGCTCCTTGAGTCTCGGAGCTACAAAGTTGTGACTTGGCCATTGGCTGCTTTCTTACATGGTTTATAGGAAAGCTCTGATCTAGAAAAAGCTGCAATGCAGCTGCAGCCCTCTTGCTTATTTTCAATTTCAGAATTTTTTCAAGAAACTCTAGGGTTCAACCCAAACTGCAGAGGGAAAATTAAATATTACCATAGTATATTGCACACAAATGCAAAAGTTCACCACAGTTTAGTTAGGATGTATTATATACTAGACACTGTCCTGGCCACCTGCAGTAGTTACATAAGGGAAGTAGAGTGGGGCCTGAACCATGAGCCAACACTGGCTTGTTTACAACTCCTCCCCCTTTCCAATGGACACAAGCAGCCTCCTTTTAGGTTATAAATACTGGAAGTCATGATGCAACCTCTTTCCTGCTATGGAGACTGTTTGTTAGCTTGTAGTTGCTGTGACCAAAATACCTGAGAGAAATCAACTTAAAGAGGAAAATGTTTTTGGGTTTTGTTTTGGTGTGGTTTTTGACTCACAGTTTCAGAGATTTCTGTCTTTAGTCACCTGGTTCTAGTGACTATAGTGAGGTAAACCATCATGGAAGGAAGTCTGTGGTACAGCAAAGCTTTGTGCTACTTTGTGATGGCCAGGAAGCAGAGACAGAGAGAGAGAGAGAGACAGAGAGAGACACAGAGAGAGAGAGAGACAGAGAGAGACAGAGAGACAGAGACAGAGAGACAGAGAGAGACAGAGAGACAGAAAGACAGAGAGACAGAGACAGAACAAAACCACCCTCTAGAGCACAGCTCCAGAGACCTACTTCTTCCACTAATGCCACTTGTTAAAGTTTCCACAACCACAAATATCACAATCAATTACAAATTTGTTAATGGAATAATCCACCAATGCAGTTGGAGACACCGTAACACAACCACTTCCCAGAGGCATCTACCTCTAAACACTGGGACCAAGCCTGCAGCAATGTAGTAGCATCAGCCTGAAGTGTCCCCCTATTCCTGCAGCAATGTAGTAGCTTCAGCCTGAAGCGGCCCCCCATTCCTGCAGCAATGTAGTAGCTTCAGCCTGAAGCGACCCCCTGTGCATCAGAGCATTGGGCTTGACCTCAGAGTGCTCTGGCCCACCTCACGCTCCTGCAAACACTTGTACTTTCTTTAATGTTCTCTTCCTCCTCTTTGCTAAATCCCTTTTGTGCTTTGACTGAACGGAGTAAATTCTCTTAATTGCAAATAAGAATGTCTGCTGATTAAAGAGAGGACCCTTCTGTTTCAGGCAGAGAGATACCTGCAAGAATAATTAAATATAACTAAGGCTCTATCTTTAGAACTTAAGCTTTTCTACATGAGAGTGAATTCAGGCTTCATTCAGTCCTATGCCCTTCCCATCAACAGTAGCACTGGGCAGAAGCTGTCTCAGGCTGGAATCACTCAGCAGCACAGGGATAATAGAGCCTTGTGTGTGCAAAGAAGCATCTCCTCAGAGTCCTTAAAACCCTCTGAGGACATCAATCATGGGCCCTTTGATAACCTCTCTCTGATAATTAGTTCCCGGAACTTGGCTTTCTATTTCTTTGTTAGTCCACTTCCTCCCAACGTCCCTGAATTGCTTGTTAAAAATTATTTCTTCCTTGGCAGACCTGAATCAGAAACTCTGGAGTAAATTATAGAAATGTAATTTTCAACTTGTACTCAACTGTTTGTTTGCTTGTTTGTTTGTTTGTGATAGTTTTATTGTAAAGTCTGGAATTCACCATTGTCCTGCCTCGGCTTCCTGAGTGCTGGGATTACAGACGTGCACCAACCACCACAAACAGCTTAAAATTTCTGAGAGCAAACCTTTCTTATTTTCATCATCAGCCAAAGTATTTTCTTCTGCTCTGAAATGTGTGTGTGTGTGTGTGTGTACACGTATGGATGTGTGTGTTAGTAGAAACTCCTAGGTTTTCAACACTAATTACATGTTTAGACATGGCAAATAAAGCATCCATGTACAGTTCAGTAAAATTTTTCAGACTCTGGTTTAGGGTTAATAAAAACCCTTCAAAATACCTAGAGAATGTGAGTAAGAGTGGAGTTCCAATCAGTTTTTTCTGAAAGTCTTCCCTCCTTTCAGGCCACCCTCAGGAAACTCCTGTCATCCACAGGAGCCTACCCTCAGAGGAGGTATTCCAACACGGCCATGTGGTTCTGTCCACGGCAACTCCCCCTCTCTAAACCCTATCATGCATGCTCCTTTTCAGGACCCAGACACAGACACCTGTTACCTGAAGAAAGAGAGCAGGGCCTCAGGCTCATTGTTAGAAAACAGGTGTGTTAGCATTGCTTTACTAAATGCCTATGTTGTAAAATTGCTTCCTAAGGATTTATGCTTATGCCCATATATTAACGCTGCTCTCAGCCTTGGGCAGAGAATCTGTTGGTGCAGTTGGAAGCAGTTGCTACAAAGGCTCCTACTGGTCAAAGTGCTTATAAGTTACAGTTGGGATTGAGTGTTCAGCCCTAAATGGGACATATATATCACATGCAAACATACAGTCATGCACACACACACACACACACACACACACACACACACAGAGGTTTGGGTAAGATCCCAGAAGAAGGTCTGAAGAGAATGCAAGGGCCAGAGAATGGGGAGGGGTGCTGTGAAACTCTGTGTTCTGGGCATGGCGTGACCACTGCACTTAGGACCTCACTGTGACTATGGCTACCTGCACAAGACCTGTGTAGATCAAGTCAGCCAGAACGACCAACATCCCAGCAGACAGAACTAGCTGGACTCAAATGGGTTACAAGAGAAGCAAAAGGAGAAGACATGAAGATAGAAGGGGACGTGTTGAGGAATATCGCCAGGAAGTAGGAAGGGAGTGTTGGGGACAGGATTATTAGCGTGTACTTCTGTGAAATTGTCAGATAGCTAGCTAATGATTATTTTTAAAGTAAGGGGTGTTGTCAACAGCTACAGGAAACAGATTAGAAAATACCTTATTACAATCTGTCAAAACCTCTCTCCCCATAATCCCAACCACTTTCTCCTAGACAATCTATAATAAAACTCTTCTTGTCAAACCTGGTGCTTAGCATTGGGTCCTAGGATCACCAGGCAGTAAGCCCTTACTGGAGAGCACTGCTGTCTTTCTCGAAGTCAGGAACCCACGTTTATACTCTGTCAGTCACCCTCTGCCATCTCGGCCTCTCTGTCTATATGGTGCTGGCTTGAGAACCTGCCTGCAGCAGAGAAGGGCAAATCAGATCCACATCCCAAAGCTGCTCTAAGGGCAGAAACAATCCCGACAGAAGGTTCTGCCTGCTCTGATGGAGGAGTGTTGGCATCTCCTTGAAGAGAACTGAGCTTGCCTTTCTGAAGGGATGCTTTATGGATTTCATTTTCCCACTATCCTCTGGTGCCTCTCTGCTTGGCTTTCTTCATGTATTCTTGACAGTTATTCTTATGAATAAATGGATTGTTTGATCATTCCTGGATTTCCTTCTCAGCGACCAACATAAGAAAAGAAAAAATTTAAATGAAAATATTAAGGCCTCAGACGGCTACTTATGAACGGTCTTAAGAAACACACTTCTCACCCATTCTTTGACTGATATGTTTACCAGTTATCACATCTTACACATGTAGCTACAAGTGCCCCACTCCCACATCTTAGAAGCTGCAGCCGCTGCCCAATCTCAGCACAATGGACATTTGTAAAGGGATTATCATTTGGGGTGAGCAGCTGTCGCATGCCTGGACAGATGTTTAGTGACATCGATCACCTTTATGTTGCAGGTACCATAACTGTACCCAATCCCACTGTACTAACCAAAACTTCAATTGACCTGCAGATGGTAAACTTGCCCCTTATTCAGAACCACTGACTATCCTGGGCAGACATAGAATGGATTCCTAAAATGTAGTGAGGAGGAGAGGGGTGGGAGGCAGAATGCCGGCAAAAACGGCACAGAACTCGCGTTCTGATGGGAAAAGGAGGAAATGTCAGATGATGTAGCCTAGATTTAAATGGAGAACCTCTGCGGTCAGAAATAACTCTTTGCTTATAACTCAGCCCAGCCTTCTCACTCAGTGACTCTCAGTTTGAAGTTTCTCGTTTGACCATTTGAAGCTAATAAATGCAAACTCCAGGCTTCTGTAAAAAGGTTCCTAGCTCACACGACACTGTCTGTCTTCTGCATCCTCTGATGTGGACACTGCCCTTGCAGAGGAGATGCATGGTGAACGAGCTTCCGCCACTGTCAGCGAAGAGGTCCGAGAAGAGAGCTGGCACTGAGACAAAACTTGAAATCCAGGGTCTTCTCTGCGCCTGAGCAAGTTTGCACAGCATACAAGTCCACACAAAAACCTTCAAAGTCTGAGGTGTTTTCTACAATGAAATGATTCAAAAGTGAATTACAGAATATGGCTATGTTTTCCTGAAATTTCACGGACTTTGTTGAATTCTCTTCTTACTCGGAACTCCTATACACTAACGCACTGCTATAGACTGAAAGAGTTCGCTTTTTTTTTTCAGGCTCTAACTGGTTGTCCATTTCCTGGTATGGAAAAGCTTCACCTGGGACAACAGGTGCCAAGAAACTGTGCAGGGTATTCATGTTGAGCAGCCACAATGTGCCATTGACCTCTGTCCTCAGGGCCACAGGGGACACAACCATCTTTCTGCTTGCTCTCTTCTCCTCTCTGACTCGCTCCCTGTGGTCATGCTGGGCACACACAAGGTGCAACACAGGGTCTTGCAGGCATTAGAATATACTCTTCTATAGGGCTATAGCCCAGACATTCTAGTTTCTTCTCTGATGCTGTGATAAAATTCCCTGACAAAAGCAGCGTTTGTGAAGAAGGTCTTATTTGGATTACAATTCCAGGGAAGTCACAGGAGGAACCTAAAGTGTCACATCATAGTCCAGAGTAGAGAGAGATGCTTGGGCTCCCTCGGCAAGTGCTCAGCTAGCTTCCTTCTCTCTGAAATAGTTCAAGGTCCAATTCACAAAATGGTGGGTCTCCCACACAGTTAACAACTAAAACAATTCCCCCACAGACATACCCATGGGCCAAGCTAATAAAGACCTAATAAATTTCTCAATCATACTCCCTTCCCGGGTAATTCTACATGGTAGCAAGATGAATTTTTTCTTTTTAAATATCATGTTACTTTATAAATACTTTTATTACTTTTATTTATGTGTCTGTGTGTGGCCACATGAGTGAATGTTATATGTGTGCAGATGCCCAAGGCAACCAAAAGAGGGTGGCAGAACCCTTGGAACTGAAGCTACAGGAGGCTGTGAGCTGCCAGATACAAAAAAGAGGAGTAAGCACTCCTGACCTCTGAGCCAAGTCTCGAAGCCTTGCTGCAAGTTAACACTTGAAACTAACCATCAGCCTTCTTACAGAATTCAAAAAAAATAAATATTTTGCTTTATTTATTTATTTGTTTGTTTATTTATTTATTGTGGGGGGGTTATTTCATGCGTTCATCTGGAGGTCAGAGAACAATTTGTGTCCAACAGCTCTCTCCATTATGTGGGTCCCAAGGATCAAACTCAGGTCATCAGGCTTGGTAGATAATGTCTTTCACAGCTGAGCCATCTTGCTGACACTCACAGACTTTTATTACTGATACATATGAGAAAATGGCATAGGGAGCTACTTCCAAAACAGTGCAATGAGAATCTCCAAAACTCTCCATAAAAATCTCGATTAAAGCAAAGAGCACACTAGCCAAAAAAGAAAAAAGTCCAGAAACCAGTAAGGGTCCTTGAGAAAGGGAAGAGGCCTTCAAGAGAAAACAGGGTAGTACAAATCACGTGATACGAAATTGAGAGAGGATAATAGGGTTCATGTAGTGATGAGTTAACAAAACTAAAGATGCAAGTAAAAGCTTTATAGAAACCAACTACTTTGTAAACTAATTTTAAAATATATTTTAAAGGAGTTTGAACACAGGTAGCCTACATGGGTAGACAATGCTGTTCTCAGAATAAATGGGTTATTTTTTAAAAAAAAAAAATCTCATGACCAAACATGGGATACTTCCCTACCAGCTAACTGCTGGTCAGGTAGGCCCTAGAAGCTCCCAAAACAGCATGGGCTATTGCCATTTCTCTTGGGTGTTTACCATAATTAGGTGATAAGACCCTATTGCTGAAGATAACACGCACTTTGGTTGCAGGCTATAGAGAAATCAGACTGAAGCTGACCTGAAAGCTTCCTCATCGCTGGATGGCTTTCAAAGTGCCAGAAGGTGCTGTGCAGGCTGCTGGGAAAGGGAGGCAATTAGTGGTGTTCCACAATGCTGGACTCTGTATGCTACAATAGCAACCTGCCAGGCAAGGTGTGCTCATAGCTGTACGAAGGTTACTGGGAAACCACACGCTTTTAGAGTGGATTTGAGACCCCCACAGGAGGGAATTCATAGCTGATGTTACAAACCTGGTCAAGAGCACAAAGCTAGGATGATCGGAGGTTCCAGCAGGGCAACCTGCTAGTGTTGTTTTGGTGAATGGTCATAATGGAAAACTGCCTTCTAAACATTTAAGTTTCTATCTATAGAGCTTTGCTGTTCTCGGCCTTGGTCATTGACCTTTGCTGCTACCACAGTCTTGCAACGGGCATCAGTTAATACAGAGGCTCATACTGGCCAAAATGGTGAGAATTAGTGACTGTTGTGTGCTTATCCCTATATGGGACATGTGTAACTGTTGCACTTGCCCAAGGCTCAGGGAACTTCACAGACACAGAGCCAGAGGATGGATAGGAGTGCTGTGACACTCTGTCTTCTGGGTGTGACAACGCCATTGCACTCATGAAATCACAGCTGTGATAGTTACCTACAGAAACCCTCCTAAGAGCAAGCTAGTCAAGATTCCAGCGCAGACAGAAGAGGGGCTCTTGAGACCTCATCTCATTCTAAGAAGCTATTACTGAGGAAGGAGATTTTTCTTTGGAGATATAGCCACTGGGAGGTTGCCCATGCTCCAGTGGGTTGCCCTACAGTATGCACACATAGGCAGCAATAGAGGTTATAGGGAAGAAGAAAAGGAGGAGGCAGAAGAGGAGGAAGAAGAAGGAGTTGGAAGAAGGTGGCATGAGGTAGGAAGAAGAATGTACTGACAGGTCCTAGGGGAGCGGGAGTGGGTAGCGATGGACCTGATCAAAATATATTGCACTACATTTATAGAATTCTCAAAGAACAAATAAAAAGTTTTTTTAAAGAGTTAAGAATTTAAATTTTTCAGAACCATGCTAAAGCCTTGTTAAAATACAAGAAGAGTGTCTGGATTTGTGTGGAAATTGGTGACACGTGTAGTTTTGAATGTGTCCTTTCCATTTTCCCCACTGTTGAGACAGACTCCTGAGAAGCTTCTGCAACCGTGGGGGAAATGCCATAGCAGCCATCGGAGACCATAGAACAGGCCTGAAATGTTTCCACCAGTTGGCATCTGAAACTCATGGATCCTCTTTGTATTTGGCCTGAGTCAGAGGTAACTCATTGAGAAAAACTCAATTCCCAGGACATCTATCAAAAACAGGCAGCAGAGATCACTTAAAGCTGTAACTACCCAAAGCAGTGAAGCCAACTGAGTCAAAAAGGAAGATGGCTAAAACCTGTACCACAAACATCTTGGAATACATTGCCAGAGGGAGCTTTCAAGTCTGCAGGGTGTTGCTGGAATTTGAGAGGGCCACAACCAGGTGCAGAGTTGTGGGTATCTCTCAGAAATGTCTGTGAGACTCTGAGCAAGCAGGCAGGGAAAGCAGGCAGAGCTGTAAAGGCCCTGAGCACTGAGTGTGTGCCCTGATACATATACAGGACACCTTGACAAAGGATGAAAGACTTACTGCCCAAAGAGTTTAAGGAAACAATTATCCAATCATATAACTGAAATGGACACTTAGAAACTGCTTCTTCCAAAAAAATATGCACTCCTCATGTGAGTCCACAAGATAACAGGAAGAGAGTCTGTTCCTTCCACGTCTCTTCCTTCATGTTGCCTCTGTCTCCTTTGCTTTGGTACAGAGAAACGTCATTGTCCTTGACTGTCCCTCTTGAGCCATCTTGGACTCTCAAAACAACTAACCTCAGAGGACAGGCCACACCCATTGTAGAGCAAGTGCCCTCAACGGTGATACCACGTCCTGGAAAAGAAGTAATCATCTCCTAAGAACCACCTTCTCCCCTCAAGTGGTCAGAACTTCTTCGGACCACCTTGCAGAAACTGAGTAGGGGCGATGATCACAGCTGTACCGGCACAGCCTCATTATAAATATCTCTTGCTCCCTGTTCTACCCTTCTTCTATAGAACAATAGCTCATATCAATGCCCTAAAGATGGACTTTGCATCATTGGGCCCCTTGATCTGCTCCTCTTTCCAACATGGCTGCACTGGATTAATCTTCTTCCTCTGCTGTAATTATTGCTCATTTCTTTAATGGAATAGTAACAGAGGGCCAAACCTAACCTGTTGTGGGGGGAGGTACCAGAGCCCCAGCTCTTGCCCTAAGATTTCAGTAATAAAGTTGGCCATTAAGCTAGCTCAACAGGGATTTCAGTGTCTCACAGAAAAAATATCAAATAGGCACAGCTTATCCTGAAAGTTATTCTTCACGACGCAATATCTTCAACGTATAGTACAAAGATAACTTAAGAGCCACATGGGGAAAAAAAAGAAAAATGATGAAGTTGAGCCCCAACTCATACCATACACAAAACTTTACTCACAACGGACCACAGATCTAAACATAAGGACTCAAAGTATATAATTCTTAGAACATTCTGGTGGTTAATTTTAGGTGTCACCTTGGTGGACTAAGAGACACCTAGGTATCTGGTATCCTTTCTGGCTATGTCTGTGAGTTTATCTCCAGAGTATATGGGTCAGCAAAATGGACAAAGATCTATCTTTTATCAACAGACAGATATTCTCATTCATTCTCTCTCCCCCTCCCGCACCCTCTCCTCTGCATAATGAACATTATATTGGTCAGTGTTCATGTGTTCTTTAAACTTGCTGACTGCAGACACTGAGGGGGTGCACTAGGTTCCATCATGCTTACTTCAAGCATCCTCTAAGACCTCCTGTCCTGGGATGGGCTGTTGCTCTGTGTCATGAGTGACTGTCCTCCAAGCCAAGCACCCGCCACCGTGGGGAGTTCAGCTGTGCCCCTCCTTACAGCAATCTGGGCTTGTCGTGGGTGGTTTACTCTTTGCATTGAGACACAGGATGTGGTACAAGAGTCTCTCTGAGTATCGAGCTGCCCCCTGGCACCTGGCAACCTTGCATGAGGCCTGCGAGAGGAGCTAGTGCAGAGAGAGGGATCCATCCACGTGGCTATGGGGAAGTCCTCAGCCCTGCTGGGTAAGGCTTTCCAGGTGTGGACAGTCGGTGGAGAAGTACCCACACCCCCGTAAGTAACTCTCACTTGAGCTCTGTAAGGAAGCCCAGAAGACTCATTGGTACCACAAAGTGAACCTTGATGGAATCGGTGCCTCCATTGGTCATTCGAACCTCAGAAGGAGGGGGGTAGACAACACACACAGAAACACACACACACACACACACACACACACACACACACATCCCTAGTTCTGAGACCTTTGGACTTAGACTGCACCATAATGCCAAAATCCCAGACTTTTTATCTACCAGGCAGATTAAGAAAAACATCTGAGTAAAAGTAGAAACAAAAAATAAAATATACTTGATGATACCATTCATATATAACTCTAGAAGATGCAAGGTAATCTAGAAGGCAGGCAGTTTAAGAACTTATTTAAAGGGTAAGAATGTGCCTACCATGCAGCCTACTATCCTTCCCCCCAAATAAAAACATACACAAATACTTTTATGGCATTTTTTCATTGTAGCTTTATTTATAATAGCCCAAAGGCTTATCAAGAGGTAAAGAAATAAGCAAGTAGGCTATATCCATGCAGTGGTAAGCTATTCCGCAATAAAAAAGGATGAGCATTCAATACACACAGCAATATGGAGATAATTATATTACTCAAAAGGAATCATGCATAAGCAATAATGACTATAGGATTCCCTTTATATTGAATTCTAGAAAGTGCAAACTAATCTTTAGTGGCAGTAAGTCAGTAGTCACATGAGCTGCAAGGGTTTCTCATGGCCTACTTAATCTGTCGATCTACATTCAAAATAAATCTTATCACTATTTTAAGCCAATGAATTTTGGGATAATTTTTTTGCTCAACTGTATAAACTGGAGCCATTCTGCCCCTCAGTGGAGCCTAGAAACCAAGTGCTGTAGTAGGGTCAGTCTTCCACTGAGGAGACTAATGCCTTCATTCTCCCCTTCCATCACAGGACTCCGGCGCTGCCTAGAACAATCCTCAAACCCCATGCCTTCCCAATTCCTCCTATCACCACATACTATACCCTGCAAAATACCCTTGGGTTCTTCTGAGAACTGAACACATGCTCCACCCTGCTTCAGAGTGGAAGTTCATTATCTCAAGAATCAATTTGCTTCCATTGGAGAATTTGGCCATATTGTAGATAAGGCCTTCTGAGAACTCATACCTTATCCCAGAAGTGAATTAAAGCCAGGGAATTAGGAGAAGGCAGGTCAGCCCCTCCCCTAGCTCTTGATTGGATAACCTTTGATATAATCCACCAGCAATAACCAGACATCAAGCTAATTCCATATAGTACATTTTATTTCTCAGTTGTTTTAAAGCAGAAATTCAGTACCATTATTGGATGGATGGATGGATGGATGGATGGATGGATGGATGGATGGATGGATGGATAGACACAGGCTGCTCTGCTTGAGTAAGCATCCACTGAGTTATGGTACAACTAAAACCAGTCTATCAACAGCACAGCAGAAGTTCTGCCATCCACAAACTCAGCTTTAACAGCCAGTGGGGATTTTGCAAATAAGGGAACTAACATGGTAGTTTTTCCTGTGACCAAACAGCTTCCATGTAGGTCTCAAGAGATAGCTTCCTCAAGGAGAGAATTGGAGCTAATGATACACAGTACACATTGAGTTCTTTGTAGGTTCTTAAAATATTGTCATTACCACTACCTCCACAATAAAACTTGTTCTTAGTCATGTATATCTGGATATGTGTGTGTATATATGTACATACAAGCTCATGTGTGTATGTGTGAGTCTATGTGGTATGTGTGTGTGTACATATAGGTATATATAGGTACATGTTGGGTATAGGGTGTATGCTTTAGTAGCCTTTCTATTGCATTGACAAAGCCCCATAACAGAGACAACTTATAAATGAACATGTATAATTGGACCTAGTTTCAGAGGATTACAATCCATGATAATGGATCAAAGGCACGGCAGCAGGAACAGCTGAGAACTCACATCTTGATCCATAAGCAGGAATCAGAGAGAGCATTAGGAATGGTATGAGAGTTCTGAAACCTCAAAGTCCATCCCAGTGACACACCTCCTCCAACAAGACCATGCCTCCAAATCCTTCCCAAATAGTTCCACCAACTGGAGACCAAATATTCAAACATATAAGCCTATGGGAGCATAGGCTTCCAAAGTATAACAGTGTGTGTCCATATAAATGTTGGGATGTGTAGTGTATATATGTAAGCACATATTGGGGGTGTGCAAGCATGTGCACATGCACATGGAAGCCAAAGATTGATGTCAGCTGTCCTTCTAAGTCAATCTGTCTTATTTTCTGATACTAACCCTGGAGCTAGCCATTTGGTTAGACTGGTTGACCAGAAAGCCCCAGAGATCCTCATGTTTCAATCTCCCTACTTCTGGATTATAGGCATGCATCACCACACCACATCTTTGCATAGGTGCTAGGACTTGAACTCAGGTCCTGATGCTGTGCAGCAAGCCCTTTACCCAGTGAGTCAATTCCTTAGCCCAGTCCTTGGGTTTCTTGACCAGGCATCTACTGCTCAAACTTAGAAGTCTAAATAGAGGTGTTATTAAAAATCACAAAGACTCCTCCACACGCACGAAAAAGAAAAACTTAAATTGCCTAGAACTCTTAGTGAATGTTTCAGTATTTTTCACACTTTTTTAAAAACACATTTTTGCCAAGAGTCTAAGTCACTTTCGCATATCTCTGACTACATTAGTTGCCATGGTTTTCTAGCTTTCACTACTTCTGAAATAAACAACCCATTAGATTTATGTCACTGTTAATTTGTCTTTTTGTACAATGTGGATGGGTGGTTTGTAGCCTAAAAACCAGCATGAGTTATCCTAAGAATCCCATCGAGAAGAGCTGGCACAGTAATGTCTTAATAGTATGTAGAATGAGGTCAGTTCTATTTGCGAGGCAGGGCCTCATGAGAAGGTAAAGTATTCATTCTAATTAATATGTTGATTTTACGTGCCACTTGTTAAAGATAGTTGGTTCTATTAATTGTAAAGTTTAGTGCTGTCTTGTTGCAAGTCCCTTTTCTTTCACAGATAGTAGAAAAATAAAAAAATATCCAAGGGTTCTCCCCCCACCAAACCCACAAATTCTGAATCAAGGTCATATTCTCTTTCGGTGTCATAGAGAACAATTGCCCAAAGTCTTTATTCAAGAACCTACACACACACACACACACACACACACACACACACACACCGCCACCCCCACCACTACCACCTCCATTTCTAACACAGGCCTGATGTAATTCTTGCCAGAACCTGAGGTTCCATTTCTCCATTCTATACCTGAGCATATAAATGTTTTAAATATGCTGAAGTAAATGGAGCTAAAATATCTGTCAGACGAATAATAATTATACCGTTGTTATTTTTCCAGCGTGTACTGAGTGTGTAGTGATCATAAAGAGAAATTTAAAGGGTATAAAAGGGGAAGAACCATGAGAGATATTCTCTACCCAATTTTATATGCGGAAGAAGAATATGCAAAAACTATGAATAACCATCTTTCACATCATACTTATAAGGCAAAATCTTGTCTATGACTTTTAACTCTTCACTCACAGTAGAAGGGAATTCCAAGTGCTGCTGAGCGGTCCTCTGCTCAGAACACTCACCGCCTCACTCCCGATGGAAAGTGTTACTATCCTCATGCTCTCACAGATTGCCTGACAGGAAGCAGCTTAAAGGAAGAAGGGCTCATTCTGGCTCACAGTTTGAGATGATACAGTCCATGATAGTGAGGAAATCATGTTAGCAGGTGAAGGAGACTGCTGGTCACATTGGGCCCACAGTCTCTCCTTTCTTTAGTTCAGAACCCCAGCCCTGTCCACACTGAGGATGAGTCTTCCTACTTAATCAACCTCATGTAAAAATCTCTTCATAGATAGACCCGAAGATTTGTTCCCATGGTGACTCTAAATTCAAATTGACAATCTAGATTAACCATAACAATCTGCAAACAATTTCCTCCATAATATGGTCCTGTTCTTCCCAAGGACCATGCAACAGTCTACAAGGCTCCAGAGACTTTCCTTGTCAAAGCACTTACTACATTATACACTAATTGTCTACTTCATTCTCGGTAGCACCGATTAAATTAAATCCCATGAAGGCAGAGATACACTTGGCCAAGTAGGTGAATGGCTGCTCCAGGTTTGGTACACAGAAAACATGCCATGGATGTTCTATATACACTTATGGGTCAGCCAGTATCCCCAGAGCACATTTGAAGAGCCTAAGCACAAGGCAAAGTACAATAACACTGAGAACCAAACTGCTCACCAGTCCCCTTAGACAACAAGGAAGAAAGGAAGAAAGAAAGAAAGGAAGAGAGAGAGAGAGAGAGAGAAGAAGAAGAAGAAGAAGAAGAAGAAGAAGAAGAAGAAGAAGAAGAAGAAGAAGAAGAAGAAGAAGAAGAAACCCACTTGTGGTCAGCATGTAAATAAATGAAAATTTTAATTACAAAATAAAATAGATGAAGACACACACAAAGATGAACACAAACTCTCCCACTAAGTATTTAACCCAGGTTGTAGACCCGGTCCATTGTGTATGGAAGGGGAGTCGCTGGGACTCAGCAAAAAGGCACAGAGACAACAAAAGTAAGGAGATGACACAACTTTCATCCCTACCATTTGTTTCCCGCCCCCATGATACATTTTAATAGAGTTGCTAAGAGAAGAAGCAGCTGCCGGACTTTCCTCTCCCTCTCCTGCCTTCTAGGCTCCTCAAGAGGAGCTGACAACAGCCAGAAGAATAAGGAAGAAAGGGCATGACTAATCCCTGCCTCAGCTTTCAGTTGTCAGTTTCTGACACAGGATCAGAGTCATGCCTGAGGCTGGAACAACCCAGGGAGCCAGTATTCAGGCTAGGTAGCTCCAAGCCTAGGCCCCCTGCTTGCTCCTCCACCTCAGAATGGGCCTATCATGGGGCGTGAGGCTCCACATCCGTCAGCATCACTGGGTGTCAACGTACCTGGACAGCTGCTGAGTGTGACTCTGGGCTGCCAACTTATAACAGGGATGCAGACAGCCAGCCAGCACTGCACTTCTCAATGGAAATGCCTGTTTGATCTGTATCAGCACAGACTGCTTCTTCTACAGGCTTGCCACTGAGTGTGATGCCTCTATTACACACAGCCTCTGGCACATGGGCAAGGCGGAACCTTTGCCCAAAATCAAGAGATGCCAAAAGAAGAAGCAGAGCTTAAGTTGATGTAGCCGTGGTTACAACACAAACATCAAAGTTGATACTTCCATCAGTAATTCTGGACAGAAAGCCTAAATGGAGACCAGGGTCTCCACTTTTTCCTTCTCAGGCTCCACCCTCACCTCTGATCACCGGAAGTCTTATCTGCACCCAAACCCACCCTGTTCCCCCTACACCACAGCGCTGATGATAATGGATTCTGGCAGGGGAGTGTTGCAAGCAGCCCATGAGGCCTTCCATCTCCAAGCTGAACCCAGAGAAAGTAGCACTCCGCTGACAAGCACTTGCATCTGGGTCCTCCCAGCTCCCCCCAGGTGCTTCATATGTACGCTCAGTTGGAGAGCGACACTTTCCAACGGAAAGCAGCTGCTCCGCTGAGCACCCCTCGGAAGAGGGTCTCTGCTAAAAGCTAAAACGCTGCGGTCATGCCTACAGAATAAAAAAGCAGGCTTAAAGAGACAGCCTTCCAAATGACAGGGCTTGCGACTGCAGATCTTGGGAAGTCGGGATGAAGCCAAGGCTGCCTGCAATTCTTAGCTTCTTTATTCAGCACAGTTGTGAGAAAGCCTTTTGTTACAAACATCAGGTCCCTTTCTTAAAGCACAGATGAGAAACTCAGGATAGAGTAACTTGCTTAGCTCTTGCCAAGAATGTAAGCGTGCTTCTCTCTCCGAGCAGCGGGCGGCCACCAACGCTTCCACCTGGCATGATTTTACATTTGGGGACAGTTAGGAAGGGACTAAAGTTAGACCCTATTGAATTCACACTTGGGAAGGTATGAAAAGTAGGGCTCATAATGAACCTTGTTAGGACTAATTCAGCCTCACAAAGAGTAACGTGTCTTGTTTCAAAAGGTAATTCAGGTTCTCTGTAGAAATATAGGCGAGCACAAGTAAAAAGGAAAATCTATTCTGCCAAAGCAGTTGCTTCTCTCCCTCTCCCTCCCTCCCTCTCAGGAAGTACAGTGCGCGCGCGCGCACGCGCGTGTGTGTGTGTGTGTGTGTGTGTGTGTGTGTGTGTGTGTGTATTTCAAGTTCTGAGTGCTATTTTTTGACTGGCATTTTAATGACTAAAGTTGTTCTGAGTTGATATTGTATGCATTTTTTAAATACAAAATAGCATTTTTTTAGTAGACTCTTGCTCTATTACCCCTTAATCATCACAAGGATTTAGTTAGCAAGCTTTAGTTAGCTAGCTAGTTAGTTAGTTAGCTAGCTAGTTAGTTATTTATATTGTATGCGTAGTGTGCATGGATGTGCACATATCCTTGTGCATGTGTAGAAGGTGGAGAACCGTCTTTCAAGGGTCAGTTTTCTCACCAGGCAGTAGTAGCCCACGCCTTTAATCCCAGCACTCAGGAGACAGAAGCAAGGAAATCTCTGTGAGTCTGAGGCCAAACTGGTCTGTAAGAGCTAGTTCCAAAGCTTCAGAGAAACTCTGTCTTGAAAAAATAAAGGAGTCAGTTTTCTCCTTCCATCATGTGGAACCCAAGATCAAACTCAGTCATCAGGCTTAAAAGCAAATGCCTACTGAGTCATCTCACCAGCTCCCCAGGAGTACTGTTTGGCTTATTATATTTATTACTAATAGATCTTCTATTATAGCTTACCATTTTATAAATGGAGAGACAGAGATGTAGGGGGATGGATGTTCATCTTCTGATTCTCCCCTCCTTTTTCTTCCCCCTTCACTGCCCTCCCTCCAAGCCAACAGAACAAACCAGCCTTTGTTTAGTAGGCACTGTGAAAACAGCCCTGGGGTGGGTTTTGGGGGCCACTTGTAGGGCTCCCTCTGCAAGGGAAGAGCAGGTATGTCTCATCACTGCCTCTTGCTACCCTGTTACCCTGCTGCCTGGCCCGTGCCAGTGTTGGACTTGGGTCAGGTTCATGGGACCGTAGGGCATGTGGCTAACAAGGCACAGCCACTCTCTGAGCTTTCCTAGGACCAGAAATGACTTTAACTGCGTTTCCTCTACTTGGAGGTGTTTGGTCTTCTTTCCTGCGTGTTGGCTTTCTTATGACATCTTTCCCTCCCGTTTCTCTTCTCTCCTGGTCTGTTTTTCATTGTCTCTGAAACAGACTGTGTGTTCTCCTTTCTTCAACTCCCTTGGTCCACCACACCTCAGTCCCCACCTCACCCCAGTCACCTCCAATAAGGAACCATTTCTCAGTTTCATTTATATAGGTATAATAGATCCTCTTTCCCCTTTGATCTAACATGCTTATTAGAAGTTGTTCCTGGCACATAGAAAAGCTGGTGATACCCAAACTGGCAAATAAATCCCCGTTCTGTATTAGGAGGGGGTGGTGGAAAACCATCCCATCTGGAAGAATCTGCTGGCTACTGCTGACACACGCAAGAACACAAACCCCCAACCAAGTTAGAGCCATCTTCCTGACTTCCAATCTGTTCATATTCTTCCGCCAGGACTCCTAGCTCTCGTTTATCCCCAGTGCCACAGAAACCAATCTGATGCTGTTGTGCTAATAGGGTATCTGAGGCAAGTGTTGAGTTTCACCACCCGGGTTATCCTCCACAAACATAAATACAAGTAATGTGTATGAAGAGCTTGCCATGCTCCCTACAGATACCATCTGGTGTCGGCTCTGCTTAGCATTTAATGAAGGCCCAGGTATTCCAGAGAGACTCCATGGCAGCCCAACCTGCTACCTAGAAACAAGGCTCTCTCACTTCACTTGTTACCATTGAAGCTTAAGGGTTAAGACTCTCTCGGTCGTTTAGAGAGTGAGAGGTGTCAGGAACCAAAATGCAGTTCCTTTTTCCTTCTAGGGTGACCCTCCAGCGGGCTTTGGGAGCACTGCTTCTGTTGGAGCACTGCTTCTGTTTATTGCATTCACAAATGTCTCGCCTTCTGTTTTCCTGTACCCTGACTGACCCCTAACTTTAGACACACAGAGAGTTGTAAATCAAAATTCTAATGATTTTCAAAATGTGGTGACTAATACTGATTGTTGATTCCAGCTGACCATTTGACTAGAACAGGAGTGCCTGCCAAGATGGGAAAGCAGGACTGGGGTGTGTGAGGGCATCTTCAGAGGTGAGCACGTGAGTTTGTGTAGGCTAGGGAGGGAAGACCTGTCTTCAGTGTGTATAGGAACTATCCAGAAAGCTGGGCATGCAGACAGAATAAATACAGAAGCTAATCTTCCTCCTGTCTTCCCTGAGAGCTAGGATACTGAGCTAGTTCCTCCATCCGTCCTGAGAGCTAGGATACTGAGCTAGTTCCCCCATCCAGCCTGAGAGCTAGGATACAAAGATTCCTCCTGCCTTGGACTTCAAGTTACAGATTCCAAGACTATGACCTCTCCCTGGGATCTCACGTTTTTGGCCTCATACTGATTTGTATCAGCTTCCCTGGTTTTGAAGTATGAAGACTTGGATTGAGCCACACTAAAACATCACAAGGTCTTCAGCATGCCAATAATCTGTGGTGGAACTTAGCAGCTGCCAAATCATGTGAACCTATTCCCCTCATTTCACCTCTCATTCATCTATGTGCATATTCTAATGTTTCTGTCTCTTTGGAGAACCGTGACTAATATGCTATTATTTGTAGTAAGCATTATTTATAGTGAACTTTTGAAAAAGAAATCTATTTTTACCTATTACTAGTAAGAGGGTCGGATAGCCCTGGTGAAATGGGTGCTTCCCAGTCCTGGGTGGTTGGCTACATCACCTGGAAATGGTGAATGAGCTGAGGCTACATGCCATGGGCTGCCCACAATGGTCTCCAGATGTTATCTTCAGTCCAGACCCGTGTCCTGACAGCAGCACAGACATCAGCATTATGGTGATGTGCAGCATCAAGCTCTCATTGAGACTTCGCCTCTCCTCGCAGTCTCTGACTCAAGACAGTGACAGTGACGACTCTGCTTTGCCCTGAGCTAGGCAAGGATTTCAGATGATTTTCTCAAGAATGACAGCAACGGGCAGACTCTTTCAGGATGCAAACATCTCACTAAAGTCTGAGTACGCACGGTGAAGGCAAAGCCTACAGAGAACTCAAAAGAGTCGTTGATGTCAGAAGATCTCAGACAGGAAGGGGAGGAAGAGGCACCATCTTTAAACAGCCAGCACCAGCCGTAAGAACAGGCGAACTGTAAAGTCTTCCAAATGAGGACTCCTCAAACAGCAGAGGTAGAAATCTTCCTAAAATCCTCATACATGAAAAGTCACTCAAATAATCCCTTCTTAGGGGACTGGATGAATGGAGGGAAAGCATTTGCAGGCTAAAAACCCATAACACACAGAGGTTGTCTCCTGACAGGGTACTTGTTAAAAGAATCCATTTGCAGCTCCCATATTCAGGGTCAGTAATTTCTCAGAGAAAGGTTAATGGAAACAAAACAGAATTCAGGGCACATGTTTTTTTTTTTCAACCAGTGTGCAGAAATGTAGGCCAAAATGCACCCTGTTGGCATATCCTCAGGTGATAGACTGCAAAATTTCTGAGATATTCTTCCTTTTGTTGGCAGTGGATACAGTGGAGGCGAGAGGAAGTCTGGTGGGGGAGGGACCTCTGTGTGTGTGGTTAAGCAAATGGACTCAGTAGCTTCCAGTCACTTCTTACCTGGTTTGCGATGGTTCCTTGTTTGAAGGCAGAAAGCTTGGGTGTGAATAAAACAAGTGGCTAGAAAAAAAAAAAAAACTTCCTCAGGTCAGCTTCTAGCCCCAAACACTGTTCGGAACATAAAGTATGCTTGTCACAGACTGACAGACACTGGGGGGACATCTAAGGATGGAGCCATCAAACCTGAGAGTTTTGTTCTGACTTTGTTGAAAAGGAAAACTGGTGTGGGCAGTAGTGGTCTATAAAGGCTTGGGACAGTAAGACCTGGCTTATGCTTCATGGCCCAGAGAAGCCATAATTTCTGGACTTCAGGAGACAACGGCGACCCAAGCAATATGGCAAGAGAGACCGGAAGTACCACAGGACACTGACGTTTTGGAGGTATGGAAAAGAACAAAGAGCAAACATGAGGCTGGGGTGAGTCTTTCCAGAAGGAAATGACAGGTGGGCTGTTTAATTTCACTTTTGAAAAACACGCCAGTGTGCTGAATGGATGGATTATACACAGATGTCAGCTTGGGTCAACCTCAGAAGCCACCGTGTGTCATTTGGCTGAAGGTGTTGATAGTTCGGGATGAGCCTGGATGGCTGTTATTGATGCAGGTTCAGGGCTAAATGTTGTGCAGATGACATGGTTTTCAGTCATCACAGCATCCCTCTGTCTATACCAACCCTCAGTTAAAGAAATAATATCAAAGCCTGTGGAGATGATTCAATTGGTATTATAATAATGATAATAATAATTGCCATACAACCATGAGGCTTGAATTTGGATCCCTATCACACATTCAAAAATTTTGGTGTGGCACATGCCTATAATCTCAGCACTGGGAAGTGGAGACAGGAGAATCCTGGGTCTTGCTGTCTAGACAATCTAGCCATTCAGTAAGCTCCCAGTTCAGTGAGAGAGCCTTTCTTTAAAAGTAATAAATGGAGAAGTGATCAAGGAAGACACACGGTGTATGTGGCCTCCACATATATTCACACACGTGTATGTACACGAACACACGCCCATGCAGGGTGGGTGGAGATTGTCTACCAAGAGTTGGTGGGTTTCTATTGATTAAACTACAGAATCGTAAAAGTATACATGTCAAGGCGCTGCCAAGATCATCATGCCTACCTCTTAAAGAAAGTGTCTGGGGTGCATGGTGTTCGCCTGCCCCATTTACCTGATCTCCCCTTTCTTGAACAACACTGTGGGGTTGGCACCAGCTAAAACTATGGAAGTCAGTCACGTGAGAAGTATGAGCATGTTTACTATGCGGACACTTTTAAAGAAAGGCTCTCTCACTGAACTAGGAGCTTACTGAATGGCTAGATTGTCTAGACAGCAAGACCCAGGATTCTCCCGTCTCCACTTCCCAGTGCTGAGATTATAGGCATGTGCCACACCAAAATTTTTGAATGTGTGATAGGGATCCAAATTCAAGCCTTCATGGTTGTATGACAATTATTATTATCATTATTATAATACCAATTGAACAAATAACTTCCTCATGATTTTTAAGGGGTATAATTTCTAGTCTCAGTACTACCAGTTGTATGACCCCTTGTCTTTATGTTACAGACATGGGACTATACCGACAGTACTGATCCCCCACTGATTTCCAGGGAGTTCCAATACATATTTATTGCCCAACTTTTCTTTCTAAACTTAGTTGTTTGGTTATGTTTTATCTTTATTATAGTATTTTTTTTTTTTTGGTTTTTTGAGACAAGATTTCTCTTTGTAAACCTGGTTGTCCTGGAACTTGCCTCAAACTCAGAGATCCACCTGCCTCTGCCTACCAAGTGCTGGGATTCAAGGTGTGCTCCACCCTTACCTGGCTATAGTATAAAATTTTGTACAACATTTTATATCCTTTTTATTTCAGGCCAGGTAAACATACATATATACATACACGTATTCACAGTCAAAAGTGGAAGGGCCAAATTTCAAAAACAGTATAAGCAATAAGAGTTTTGTGTACACTTAATTGAAATTAGTGAAATTCTTGTCTCTAGTTAATACTACTTCTTGTTAAAATTTATAAGTAACCCAGTTTTTCTACTTCTCATTTTTATTAAGGAAATTCATTTCAACTTGCCAGAAACCTAAATTTCTTTATTCCTCAGAGAAGGAGCCAAGCTTTCTGATTTCTGTGGAACAACTTCTCCATCTATTGGTATAATTTAATATAGCAAATACTATCTTGGAATGAAATGTTCCCTTGTAACTCTATGGAGATAGGTTCTTCATTGCATCTCTCAAAAAAAAATAAATAAATAACTCCACTGTCAGTAATTAAATGCATCTCCCAGTCTTAAGCTTCTCTGCCTCTGGGAGTTTATAGATCTATACACAAAGCCAAGGAGCTGCTTAGATCATCACCTTCCTCTTAAAGCCAAGCCAGATTTCCCCCAAATAAGATACAAAAGCACGAAACAGAATGGTGCATAGATTTAATGGAGAATAACTTAAAATGTGAGACTCATTTGAAATCATGTCTTAAAGGCTTAGCAAGTATTGGAAATGTCAGCATGCCTATCCTCATTTTTGGAACACGTTCTATGTGACAAGACCAATGGGAAGTCAACGGGGCTGATAGGTTTCATGATTATGCATCAGAGACTAATATCACATAGGGAACCTGAGCCTCTCTCACCACTCTGCCCCCAACAACAAGGCTTCACCTTGGGGGACTCACTTCTTCTGACAAGCTAATCCTGTGTTCTCTAAAGCAAAATACTTCACCCTTGAAAAGTATCAGACTGGAAATGTTCTAGAAACTCCTGTGATGTTTGAGCTCTGAGGGACTCTCTCTTGTCTGTAGTGTTATATAGGATAAATATACTCTTCCTACCTGAGATTAAAATCCAGCTCTTCAGGGCTAGAGTTACGGCTCAGTGATTAAGAAAGCTTGCTGCTCTTGGAGAAGGCCAGAGTTCTGTTCCCAGCACCAGTGTTGGGTGGTTCACAGGGGATCCAATGCCCTGTTCTGGCTTCCACTGGTACTCACATGCATACACACCTCCCTGCGCTCCACCCCATTCTCCCACCCATACACACACAAATAAAAATAAATCTTTTAAAAAACAAACCCAAGCCAGGTGGTGGTAGTGCAGCCTTTTATCCCAGCACACAGGAGGCAGAGGCAGGTGGGTCTCTGTGAGTTCAAAGCCAACCTGGTCTACAAATCTAGTTCCAGGACAGCCAGAGCTGTTACACGGAGAAACCCTGTCTCGAAAAATAAACAAGCAAACAACCAAAAAATCAAATCCAGCTCCTCCACTTAAACAAAGTATGAGCCTTGAGCTGGTCACTTCTCTCTTTCTCATGAGTTTCTTTCTTCATGTAGTAATTGTCTTACTGTTAAGTCAGATAACATTTTAAAAAATAAACACCACTGTATAGGCACTCAACAAATGGTAGCTTTCTACTGGGAGATTATTGTCATTATAAGAAGAAAAGGATTTTCTATGATTTCCCATAATTCCCTTCTTCATGAAATCTCTGGCCTAAGGAGTCTAAGAGGACCCAAAGAGCAGGGAGGTTCACAAACACCAAGAATTAATAAGGCTCCTCAGGAAGGCTCTGGGGACAGAAGCAACAGCAATTGAGAAAGAAGCCCCTTCCTTACCCAGTCTTTCCAGCTCCATTAAGCCCCACAGGCTACTGGTAGAGCCTCACAAAGAGCAGCCAGCACATCAGAGATGAGAACAATGGGTCCTGGCCACTGCAAAGCAAAGCAGAAGGATGGCCATACAGGGCAATAGGACAGGTTTGTTCCCATAGAAAGACCAGTAAGATACACCTGGAGACTGGGCTGAGCATGTAAGGAGCTTGGAGTCATGACTCTTTGCTAACAAGAAGCTAAGAGTATCAAAAGAAAAACCTTCAGTGACTCTTCTTAGATCATTAGAGAAATAAGGGCTCCAAGCAAGCCATCCCCTCAAAACTAGAGAGATAGATGGACAGGAAGATTCAGAGAACTGCAGCTTCTGGGAGCAGAAAGCAGAAACTGGCAAGCTGGAACCTCCCAGGGAAGCAGCCTATGAGAAACCTAACCTGTCCAAGGTGGCAGCTGGCGGACTGAAGGGTCTGGGACTGAGTTACAAGCAACCATGGGGTGCAGTTGGTCTCAGAGAGCCTCAGTTCATCACTGAGTCAGTAAAATACTCCGCAAGCTTCCAGCAGGGAGAAGGAAAAGATAACAATTTTGAAATATGCCAAGATCTGCCCTCAAGAAAAAAGATATTAAGATATTACCAGCTCCTAGACTGCTTGTAGGTTAGCATAGCTTAACCTTTATAGAGAAGAGAGAAAAGACCTCTGTTCAATCATCCAACCCCAAGCACTGCAGAAAAGTCCTAAGAAGCCCTGGCAAGATGCCCAGCACAAAGGCACAGATTTCCCAAGAGATCAGAACCTGACCATGAGACTGCAGAAGGCTTCCCCTCACCAACACACTACCAAAGTCCTGCTTACTGCGTGCTTTTAACCCAGTCCATCAGCCATTCAGCCAAAATGAACCGGGAATGCTGTAAGTCAAATAAAGTAAAATACAGTGTGAAGGGGGGAAAAAAGTGTGAATTGGTTAAAGTTTTATAATCAACAGTTTGTGTAGAGTGGTAAAAGATCCAGAAGAGTCTACTTAAGGGTGAACAAAGTTGGAAGCATGATACTACTCAAACTCAAAAGACACTATAAGGAACAGATAATGAAGGCCCAAACCCACTTTTCTGTCAAGGGAGCTAAATTAGTCCACCAGAATGGGAAGCTGTCCAGGTCTTGGTTAGTTACCTAACTGAGGAATATAGACCAAGAACCAACAAATCCTGAGCCCCATATAGAGGACTGGCTCCGGAAGTTCCCTCGGGCTTGGGCAGAGACAGGAAGCAAGGGACTGGCTCTTCACAGGCCCCTAGTTTATACTGAGATCAAGCAGGAGCGGATCCTGCTAAGGTCCACCAGTACCCCATGCCACAAAGGAAGCTATTGAATCTTGGGGTCCTAAAGCCTATCCAGTCAGCCTGGAACACGCCTGTTATCAGTTAAAAGGCCTCACACCATGGCTCACAACCACCTGTAATGAGATCTGGTGCCCTCATCTGGTGTGAAGGTGACCATGCAGGCAAAACACTGTATATATAATAAATAAATCTTAAAGAAAAAAAAAGCCTCACACCAATGACTACCCCCCCCCAGTATAGGCCTTAAGGGAAGTAACAAGAGGGTTAGGGACATACATCCCACCATTCCCAATCCTTATCCACTGTTGAGACCCTGTCTCCCATTCGGCAATGGTACACTGTACTAGATTCAAAAGATAGCAGAAGTATCTAGGGGCAAAAGTAACAGGGTAGCCATCAGGAAAGTACAGATAACCACAGAATGTCCCCTCCTGAAGGTCAGCCAATAAGAAAACTTGACAAGCAAGAGGCAAGACTCAAGAATAAAATTTCTGAAAAGTCCCTAGACACAAGCCAATCAGGACTGAACTCGTCACCCCACACCCTGCTAATGTAACTTTTCTGGGTTTTGCCTTTAAATAATACCCTTTAAAAGGGCAGGGTACCTCCACTTGCTGCTTCTGCACCAGTTGCTTTGACGAGGTCCCTGCTGGCTTGTATTGTGCACACAATAAACCTTGCCTTTGCATTTCCGTGAGTCAGTCTCCCTGGTGGTCTTTTGGGGTCCCCACAGACTGGGCACAACAATTATATTGTTACAAGCTTATGGGGGCCAGGAGTAGAATATGGTAGTTTGAATATGATTGGCCCCCATAATCTCATAGGGAGTAGCACTACTAGGAAGTGTGGGCTTGCTGGAGGAAGTGTGTCACTATGGGAGTTGGCCTTGAGATCTCCTTTGCTCAAGAGTTGTCATGGTCAAAGTGTCTCTTCGCAGCAATAGAAACCTTAATCAAGACAGACAAAGAAAGTAATTTAGACTGTTTTATAATAATCATCATTGAATATGAAAACCAATAACAAAGATGGCAAAAAAAAAAGCAAGTTGGAGAGGAAAGGGTTTATTTTCATTACACTTCTGCATTACAGTTCATCACTGAAGGAAGTGAGGACAGGAAGGGTCCTCCAGGCAGGATCCCAAAGGCAGAAGCTTATTCAGAGACCATTGGAGGGAGGCTGCTTACTGGCTTGCTTCCCATGGCTTGCTCGGCCCACCTTCTTACAGAACCCAGCACCAACAGTCAGGGCATGGCACCACCCACAGTGGGCTGGGCCCTCCCCCATTGATCACTAGATGGTAAAATGCCTTTCAGCTGGCTCTCATTGAGTCATTTCCCCAACTGAGGCCCCTTCCTCTGATGACTCTGGCTTGGTCAGTGCAGTCACCTTTCTTCTCTGGTATTCCATGGGGTGAATGAAGGCTCTGGTTAGGTACCAGTTCAACTTCTCCATGTTCAATAAGATATGTGAGGGCTGTGTTCAGCAATAGGGCCATGATTATAACTTAATGGGAATTAAAATAAGCAAGTTAAAATGTATTAGAGATTATTATAATAAAGTAATAAACTCTATATGCTTGTTGTTACTAATGGTGCTACTTAGGTTGTCAACAGGACGACGCTCAGTCGAGAAAGTACCTCTACCAGATTGATCTGTGGGCATGTTTGGGGAGGCATTTCCTTAATTAATAATTGATGTAGCAAGATTCAGCCCTTGAAAGGTGGTCCTGGGTTATAGAAGAAAGCAGGCCAAGCAAGCCAGGGGGAGCAAGTTAGTAAACAGCATTCTTCCAAGGCCTCTGTTTCAGTTCCTGCCCTGAGTTCCTGCACTGGTTTCTTCCAATGATGCCTGTAATCTATAAGTCAAACAAACCCTTTCCAGCTGCAATACAGGACAAAATATAACTCTAATTGCAAACTAGGACTGAGCTGGTACCGGGAATGTGGGGCATGACTGTGGCAGACCCGGCCATGTTGTTTTGGAGAAGATTATAAAGCATTCGGAATTTTGGGCTGAGAAAACTGTTCAGTGTGCTGTGTTCAATGAGCAATCCTGTGGGAGCCCGCAAGCTAAGAATTTTTAGAGAAATGCAGACAATGGAGGCCTGGCTTGTGAAATTTCAGAGAGAAGCTTGAGGGCCTCAAAGACTATATCAGAGTTGCTTATGATGTTTTTAATTAAGGATCAGTGATTTCTTCTCTGCTAAGCCTGAAGAAGCAGCTGAGACTAAGAAGAGATCATCGTCATTGAGTTGAAAGCGTCTAGAATTAGCTCAGGATCAGAAGCTGTGGTCTAGAGGAAAGCTAAGGCTGCACCAAGCTGACAGCAGAATGTGACAGATGATAATGTAGGAGCCGCCTGCCCCGTGCTGGTTTCGCAGGTGTGAAGGGGTCATGAACAGGAGCTGTGCTTGACATTCTGTGGCAGAGTTGAACTCTCCGAAGAGAGGCCAGGGGAAGCCAAGGGTGCAGGTGAAACCTCAGTTGTAGTGGAGATCTCCGCATATTGAAGATGCCACACAGGATGGCGTCAAGGACAGCAGTAGGTATGGGGTGGAGCCACCCTGGGCCTATAAGACCAGCTGTGTGGGATGTGGATGGCAGAGCTGGAGATGTGAGTGGATCCCAGATGTCAGTCACTGAGCTGTTTACCCTGTTAGACTTTTGGTTTTGCTTTGATTTGATTGCAACTGTTTCTTGGTTATACCCTCTTGGATTAAGAATAAAACTTATTTTTTATATTTTACGGGGGCCTGCAGTTGAGAGACTTTGAACTTTTATGTATCTGAACATTTTAAATAGGACTGTAGGACTTTTAAAGTTATATTGTGTTTAATATTTTGATCTTGTGGATAGTCCAAAAGAGTTATGGTTTAATAGTTATTTATTTGTGTATCAAGTTGACAAAGAGTCAGTTGGGCTGGTTTGTTTTTGTCAACTTGACACAATTTCAAGTCGTCTGGGAAGAAGGAACATCAGTTGACGAATTGCCTCCAACAACAGAGTAACACGTAGGCAAATTTTCTTGATTAATGATTGATGTTGGATGGTACAGTCACTGAGTGTAAGTGCTACCCATAGGCAGGTGGTGCTGAGTTTCATAAGAAAGCAAACTAGTAAGCCATAAGGACAAGTTAATAATCAGCATCCCCTCATGGTCTCTGCCTCAGTTCATGCCTCCAGGATCCTGCCTTGAATTCCTGCCCTGGCTTCCTTCAGAGATGACCTATAATCTGAGAGTTGAAAGATAATAAGCCGTTTATTCTCATAACTAAGTTAGTTTTTGTTAGTGTTTTGCCAACCTACAGAGAAACCTACCTAAAACATGCACCTATACAGTTTTATGAAAGTACAAAATCAAAATGATAGATGTATCTATCACCTCCAAAAAAATCCTCATGACTTTTTAAAATTCCTTCTTCTATTGTGTTCCAGTCCCCCCAAATACTCCAGATCAATACATTGGTGCTGTCACTACAGACTGATTTGTATTTCCTGAAATTTATGTGAAAGAAATCACACAGAATGTACTTGTGTGGGACTTCTTTATTGAATAATTAGATGCGAATGGAAATCGTGTTGATGCATGTATTAAAAGTTTATTCCTTTTTATTGTTGATGGGTATCCTATTATGTGCCCATACCACAACAATGCAAACATTGTGCTTTCAATTAGATTTCAATCACCCAAAGCTTCTGATACTATGTGTGCTGACTTAAATAAGAATATCCCCCACAGGTTAATATATTTGAAGGCTTTGTCGTTAGAGAGTGGCACTATTTGGGAAGGATTGGAGGTGTGGCGTGTGGCCTTGTTGGGGAAAGTGTTTCACTGGGGGTGAACTCAGAAGTTTCAAGCAGCAGACTCGGGCTTTCTCTCTCTGCTTACAGATCACCATGCAGCTCCCAGGTGACTGCTCTAGCACCTGCCTACATGCTGCCTTGCTTCCCACCATGATAACAATGAACTAAGCCACGGAGACTCTAAGCAATCCCCCAGCTAAATGCTTTCTTTCATAAGAGGTGGCTCAGTCATGGTGTCTTTTTACAGCAACAGAACACTGACTAAGACATTACGTTTATTTTAAACTATCAGTTATGGATTCCTCATTTAGAGAGACAAGCTGAAGCAAACTTTTTGGCAGTCATAGGCCATCGATGGAATATAGGATTGTGCAAAGTTTTGAAGAGGTGTGTGTGTGTGTGTGTGTGTGTGTGTGTGTGTGTGCAAAGTCTTTTTCAGTAAATATGTTTTAGTCCTGTAATGACAGAGTGCTATGCAGAATTGCACCTAATTTCAGCTCTGTTCAAACCCACTCTTACTACGTAACAATAAATGTCTCCTTCAAGAGTACTTCACTTTTTTTTCTCTCTAAAAGTTACAAAAACAACTAAGAGAATGAGCAGTTTAATTGCAGTAATAATTTATTGGCTTGGCTTAGGGAATTAGCTCACAGAACTTTTCCCTGTGGCAAAATAAAAATGCCATGCACAGAGGCATCGTGGTGCTTATGCTAACCCTGGCATTTTACACATTTGAGCTCATTACTGGTCTCATTAATTTTGTGACTGTTAATAACACTGCTATTTATATGTAACTTAGCCTCTACAGATTTCCATCCAACACAGCAAAACCCAATGGATAATATATCTAGAATGTTAAGCATGGGTCTGAATAATTTTCCTCGGCAGGAAATATTCTTTGAGATTTGACACATATGAACTACTGGGACACCTAAGAAATGTTTTTATTTACATTTTGATTCTTAGGGCAAAGTATGGTGAAATGCATTGGTTTCCTGAACTAAGAATAAGGAAATATATATTTTCTAAGAGGAAATCAAATTGAAGACAAGATAACACATGAGTTAATTTTTCTACTGTGATTTCTTTAAAAACACACACACACACACACACAATGAAAGCAATTTATGGTGGAAAGCAAACAGGTCTGGTTTTGCCCACAGTTCAAAGTTATAGTTTATCAGTTAGTTGAGAGCCACCTAACATAGGTGCTGGGAACTGACCTCAGGTCCTCCAAGAGCAGCAAGCCTTCTTAGCCACTGAACCATCTCTCCAGCCTTTGGTTTGTAAAATTTTACAAAGATTAAAAAAAAATCTGCACTTTTTATGTTGAAAACAAAGCATGACTCCCCAAAAAGTGTATCTGTCACTTATGCAATAGAGGGTTAGCCCATCTTGCTCACTAATAGAGTAACTCGTAATCACTGTCTCTGTCAGCTGTGTCTCTATATAGTTGCAAAGTTGTGAAGAATAAACATTCATTCTATTATATATGAATAGTGAAACTATTGTAAATTTTGTTATTATTCTATATTGTCCAACCATGTGTAAAATTAAAATCATGACAATTAATTACCTATTGGCTAATGGCAAAAATCTAATAGCTAACAAAGCATTAATTGGTGATGGAAATACCTATATGCCATTATTGGGAATGCTTTTGTTTTACTCTGGAGAGAGAGGAGAGGTTATTTTGTTTTCAGTAATGGAAATTGAGCCCCATGTCTTATGTGTGCCAAGTATGCATTCTGCCCTTGAGCCACAACTCTGATTCCTTTGGAGGAAAGAGACATTAATTATGGAAATAGCATTGGTATTTCCCCCAAAAAAAATCATAGAACTGTTTGTGATTCAGAAATCCCAATACCAGGTACATTCCCAATAAATTTGAAATAATTATGTCAAAGACATAACTATATTCTCACAAAAGGGACAATATTCTCACAAAAGGGACAACTCAATTAAAGAGGTCTATGTGTTGGTGACACATGATAATACACTGCACGCTTAAAATTTCTCAGAGTAATTTTAAGTGCTTGTACCACCAAAATATACATGAATAATCTATGGTAAGTAACTTAATTATCTATTCATATATCATACATCATGTATTCATACATAAAAACATAAGGCTATAACTTTATATACAAATACATACTATTTTGCTTATAAATTAAAAAAATATTACTTCATATGGAGACTTGTACCTGTGGGAATTAAACTGCTGCCTCTCAGATTCAAATCTACTATTTTATACCCTGATTTTGGTGTTGAACTACAGTTCTATTTGGCCAGATACCTCTGAGTTAAACTCTGTTTAAGCAAAAAAAAAAAAAAAAAAAAAGCTAAAGGTATTGTTTCTATAGAGATCAACTAGACAGCAGTGAGTCCCACAGTGCTCAGACTACAGTCTTTAAAAACCATTTCCCACTAAAAGGAAACAGGGCTTCCTGGAGAATTGGCAGGTGCTAGGTCTGGGAAATACATCGGACAAAACGAGTGAGAGATGGAAGCAATTAAAGGTGACTCAGGAGCCAACCTGAAAATAGTCCCACTGAGTAAGACTAGATTAATTTAAGCAACAGTCAAAATGATGGTGCAGCTATTTGAAGCCAACATGCCTAGATTCATGAGTTCATCCCACTAAGAAAAGCACACTGGTCTCTTCCAAAACTCATAGGGATTCAGCTTATTATTCTGAAAACTGGCAGTATATAAATGTTTATTTTGTCCTTTCTAGAAGAATTAGACCTAAGAGGAACCAAATAGTTAATAAAAAAAAAAGCTAAAAACCAAGTAGCTAATAAAGATATTCAAATATTGACGAAGAAAGAAATAAAGTTCAGATGCCCATCAAGGTTTGGTATTTTCTCCTCTTGCAGTTGATAAAACCTGCTATTATTTCATGAATCTTGAAGAAGGTGCAAGGTGTCTGAGTCCTGGGAGTCTCCACGGGAAGATACAGAAAGCAGCAGGGACGACATCCTGTTGCTCCGGCCCTCTTTGCCTGTGATGAAGCAGAGGGATCTAGGAGAATGCAACACATACAATGGCTCTGTGTCTCAGCAGGAAGCACTGAGTTGGCCACACTTAACTTGGCCAAAGGAATCACGCAGCTGTGACTAGAGTAGATCAGGAGAGGTGAAGAATAAGGATAATCTCGCTGGCATGGGTCCAGGTAATCCCAGAGAACCTAATTATAAAAGGACAACAAGAGAGCCAGAGCTGGAGAAGATGTGGAGAGAGCGAGGTCAGAGACGATGGCCACTGCTGGCTTTGAAGGTGGAGGAAGGGGCCACAGCAAAGAACACACGGGGTTACTGGCGGCAGGAAAAGGAAAGGGAGGGGATTCTCCCTGCACACTCTGGGAGGAATACAATTCTGGCAACAATTTGGCCTCAGCCCATTTCACATTTCCATTGCACAAAACATAAGACAAAAGTTAATAGTGTTCTGACCTTCTAGACGACTGGTAATTCATTATAGCTCTAAGAGGAAACTACTATAAAGAAGCAAAAGGATTTTTTTTTAATTTTTGAATAATCACGTGCCTTGTCCCGTAACCTAGGAAATGTCAAGGGAAGTATGTCATTGTTGCCAACTCAGCAGCATATCCAGCCAGATGTCCACCTTCTTCATGTCACATGACAATTTCTGCTTTATTTTGGTTTCGTTTTTGGTTTTTCGAGACAGGGTTTCTCTGTGTAGCCATGGCTGTCCTGGAACCCCCTTTATAGACCAGGCTGGCCTCAAACTCACAGAGATCCACCTGCCTCTGCCTTCTGAGTGCTGGGACTAAAGGCATGCACCACCACTGCCTGGCTATGAAGAAGATTTTCAAACCTTATAAGTATTGTCATAGTTAACTTTTGTCCACATGACATAAACCTAGACATAGCTGGGAAGAAGTCATCTCAGATGAGAAATCACTCCCATCCGATAGGCCTGGGGACAGGTCTCTGGGTCATTTTCAGGATTGCTGATTGATGTGGTAGGGCCCAGACCACTATGGGCAGTGCAATTCATAGGCACCTGGGCCTCAACTGTATAAGAGAGGTAGGTGAGCAAGGCTGGGAAGCAGGTCCGTAAGCAGCATTTCTCCCTGGTTCTCCCTAAACACGTGATTATTCAAAAAAAATTTTTTAAAAATCCTTTTTCCTCCTTATAGTAGTTTCTTCTTCGAGCTGGAATGAATTACCAGTCATCTGACCTCCCTCAAGGATGGGCTGTGTCATGGAAGTGAGAGCCAAGTAAAGCCCCTCCTCCCCACATTGCTTTTGGTCAGTGCTCTATCATAGCAACAGAAGCCAACTAGGACAGAATTTCCAGCAGAAAATTGAACGACTTCTTAGAAATGTCAAACTAAACAGGGAAATAAGACAACAGATCGTTAAAAATATCCCAGAGTAATCAACCTTCAGAGAAGGGAGATTTAGACTAACAGAAGACCTCTCAACAAACACTGTGGTAGCCAGAAGGTCTGGCCATTTTTAAGAGGTGGGGAAAAAATATAATCAGGGACTGGAGTTGTAGTTCAGTCCGTAGAGCGCTTGCCTAGCAGGAATGAGGCCCTGGGTGTGATTTCTGGCAATCCAGGCCTGTGATTCCGACACTCGGGAAGTAGATGAAGGACTGGAAGTTCAAAGTCTTCCTCAGCTACACATTGAGCACAATGTTAGCTAGCCTGAGTTAATCCTGTGGAAACAGAAAAAAAGGAAGGAGTGGAGGGAGAACAAAGATGGGCAGAGGAAAGAAGGAGGAAGGGAAATACTCCTCAAAGGAACCCCGTGAAAGACTGTCAGCAGTGAACAGCTATTAGAGAAAATATTAAGAAATATTATTAACCGCATAGGAGCCAAGAACCTCCAAAGGAAGCTGGGCATGAAGGAAGAACAAAGCTAGGCAGTGTATGAGTAAGTCTTAATAAATATTAAGCACATAAAACAATAATAATGCCTTGAAGAGTTAGCATCTAAGGGCATAACATACCAGGCAATGATGGCACAGAAATGACAAGTGGTTAGGATGTGGCACAAACCAGGTATTACCAGAAAAAAGCGAAAGTCACAATCAACGTTAGATTTTGATATGTCAAAGATGAACACTGTCCAAGCTTGGGTAAACATTAAAATGGTAAACAAAGGATGCGGGGAAGATAATAACAGCAATAACTCTCCCGGTTACTAATTAATGCAGTCATAATCATTCTGGGACCCACAAAACCAAGCTCTTAGCAAAGTCAACTTGCTGACTAAATGTTTTTATCTCTAGTCTGACCTTTGGGACAGTCAGTGAACACAGTCTTCAGGGACAGAAAGTTCATTAATCTGTTAATTATTTATTCTTTAAAAACAAGATTTATTTTAGTGTGTGCATGCATGCGTGTATATTTGAGTGAGATGTGTCCATTAAGGCCAGAGATGTTGGAGTAGCTGGAGTTACAGGACTTTGTGAGCCACTCGACATAGGCACTAGAAACTGGACTCAGGTCATGTGCAAGAGCAGTATACACTCTTTTTTTATTATTATTAAAAATTTCCACCTCCTCCCCTCCTCCCATTTCCCTTCCACTCCCCCCACTCCCTCTTCCCCTCCCTCTCCAGTCCTAAGTATACACTCTTAAGCATCCCCCCCCAGCTCCCATTAACGTTTTTTCTTTTAGTGTTACTCTCTTGATGCTAAAACTACACTCGCCTTTTCCGCATGACAATGTGTTTACCGCATGTTCACATTCCGTCAGCAGAGGGCAGCAGATGACCGCGCTGCTGTTCACTTAATCTTGGTGCCTTCATGGTTGAACTTGGAATGGACCAGATGTTTTAGTCTGTATTGCAGCTGTTACTTCTTGTCACCAAGAATGGGAGGAGAATGATGAAAAGGTCCTTCCGTGTCAAAAATCACTCTGCTAACTGAGCTGCACAACCAGCCCCCAACTATTTTTCTCCCAGCCCTTAAACCTACATGTGGAAGCCATTTTTCACGAGCTGGAAATAGAAACGAGCCAGGTAAGCAACAAATTTGCTGGGTTTTCTCTTTTCATTTGCCAATGCTACCAAATTACGTCATTGGAAACATAAATCAGCAGCGGCTGCCTTGGGTTATGGCATTGTATCTCCGTGCCTGGATAGATTTGGTAGATCAATCCTGACATTTTCCTATTGACATTGGAAAAAAAAAAAAAGACAAACAAGCATGCATTTACAATGAATCTAGCAAATTAACATACATGAAGGATACTAGACACTTAGGGATATATAACCATCCTGAGATTCACAGTTGATCTGCCCTCCGTTTCTAACACCCCACCACCCAGGAAGACTGTCTACGTGGGTGTTCCTAAACTACAGACTACAGCTAGGTTGTCTCTGCTACAGTCAGAGAACACGGCTGAAAACAGGTGAATAAGGTACTGTAGGCTGCACGGTGGCTGAAGTCCATTCCCAGTTTATCTGATGCCTGCCTGTTTCTATAAGTAACCATGGTAATTATAATACTCCACAACGCTGTGTAGCATGATGGGAGAGGTGTGTATGGAAGCACAGGAGTCAGATACATTGACGACTGAATCCACCGCGGCACACTTCATACCTGCCAGCTCTTCAGTGAGGTTGGAAGCGCTGAACTGAATGACCTGTAAAGATTCAACCATGGACGCAGTCCATGGTAGCAGTATCACATGTGGCTCTGGTATGCCTTGCCCTTCACCCCAGTTCCATTAGACTGCTTTTATAAAGCTAGCCACCAAGTTCTATTTCCTTATTTGTGGCCACTTCCTCCTGCTGAGGCTGACTACCAAGGACCAGCTATCAGAGTATTGGGGTCTAGCAATCAGAAGCCTCCATTTAATTTTAACATGCCCAGCTGAAATTAAACACCTCATCCTAACATGGGGTTTCCCCCTTTACTTTTACAAACTACCATTTGCCTGGGCCATGCCTGTCTCCTCTCTATTCAGAGACAGTCCTTTGTCCCTCCAGGACAAATACTCCTACCCCCTTCCCATTGTCCCCGTCCTTTTCTCCCCCATCCACTGTCTCCTCTACCACAGCGTCCTAGGTCATTCTAACACAGACCTCCCCTCTTTTTTCTGCCCTTCAAATTTACACTTACAAGGTCATTTTCTGCTGTTTCTCTGCCACAGTTGGAAAGCAGACACTTTAACTTTCTTCCTTGATTAATAGCACTGTGTTGGAGTCCCCTTCAGCTACTGTATAGACTGGCCAGACAGCTGCAAAGGACCAACTCTTCCCCCATGGACACCTGGCTAGAGTTTAAGCACCGTTAAAGATCAATATTACGACTTTATCACAAGCACATTTCAAATGCTTACTTTCACTTAAGTAAAGCTGTTTAAGGGCCAGAAAGCTTTGATCTTTAGACTGACAGCTATCAAACGTGTTCCTTTGTACCCAGTTGCCATGGGTGGGGATCTACCTACCAAGCAACTCGCCTCAGCAACTGACAGGCTGTCCTCGAGGCATTGTGGCTGCTTTAAATGCACCATAGATGCCACGGGGAAAAGCTGAGACACTATTCCTGGGCAGATGAGAACAAGTGCCTACTCATGCCAGACAGGAAACTGATGAGAGACCAAAGGGCGGATACTGTCAAAGTCCAACTTGGTGGACCAATTAGTTTTATTTGTGTTACATACAAAGATATGTGAGCAAAAATGACTCAAAGACAGCTGCATCACCAAAACCCACCCTCGCATGGATGTCTACCTACTGTTTGCTGGGCACTCCACATCCTGAGCAACGGGCCTCTGCCTTGAGTACCTGAAGCAATAATAAGCCTCCAGCTTTGACAGCTTGGAACTGAAACCCAGCCTATGAGTCCCTGGAACTCGGGGCCTTCAACACTAAGGGAGCAACCTAGAGCAGCGGAACACCCATCTCTGGCCAGGTGTTTGTCATTAGTTCCTAGTCATTCACTCTATATGTTGCTCATTCAAGCAATACTACAAATTAACTTTATACATAGAAATTCTGCCTTTCTGGGTAAGCCACAGAAATGTTGAGGTCCTATTTCTACAGAGTATTCCTGATGTTCACTTCCCATGCCCTGTCCAAGTAAAAAAAAAAAAAAAAAACAGAGAAACCGTCTTTTTCAAGGCTTGGGCGTGGTGGGGGCACACGTGCAATCCCGACTCTAGAAAGGTGCAGGGAGTTCAAGGTCACATAGAGTTCCAACAGTGAGCTCGAAGTCCGCCTTGGCCCCATAGGATTCTTTCTCAAAGCTACACCAAAAACCCAAGACAACTAAAATCCCACGAAGAACCCCAAACTAAACAAGAATTGGGGTGAGAACAAAAAATGAAGGACATGGGAGAGGGGCGGAACTGGAGACAGGGAGATGATTGATTATGTAGTGTACTGAAGCACTCGGAAAATGAAGTCTGTAGTGACCGCCAAGCTTTTAAACGAAAGGCGGAGAAAGGATACCTTTCTTCTTCGGACTCCCTGCGCCAGTCAGGCAATTACACATTACACCCTGCGCCACGTGAGCGACAGTCAGCCTTCTCCACGCTCCAGACAAGGAAAAGCCTACAAATCGGCTAAGCACTTCCTGGGACTAAGCCACTAACAAAGCAGCTCGCAGCCCCAGGTCCAGTTTCTCCCGCCTATGGGGCGGAGCTGGGAGGATCTGGGGCCAAAGCTCCTAGGCCTTCAGCTTCAGGCCCTCCGGTCTGGGACTGTACGGAGCGGGGCGGAGCAGGTCCTAGGCTCTGCCCCCGCCCGGGGCCTAGATTCTCGGGATCTGAGAACTGGGCCGGGCGGACCCAGGCTCCGCTATTCAGTCTCAGCAAACCGGACCGGCCCTCGGGGCGGGGTAGATCCCCGATCCCGCCCCTCGATCGCGGCCTGTCTTCGGGCTCTGGAAAGAAGAGGTGTCCCAGGCTCTGCCCCTTGGTCTTAGCTTCAAGTTCAGGCCCTTGGGGCAGGATAGGTCCTAGACTCCGCCCCTCCTCCTTGTCCCTTAGGGTTCCGAAGGATGGTGGTCCAGGCTCCTCCTGAAAGGGAGGAGGTGTTCGGACCCCGCCCTTTTGGGCGTGGCGAGACCCAGGCCCCGCCCCTCGCCTGCTGCAGCTGGTTCCGGCCCGCTCCACTCACGGTCCCGCCTCGCAGCAGGAGCGTCCGGAGGACCGCTCAACGGGAGGAGCGCCGAGTCGGCCTGGGTCCTTGATAGCAGCCGGCTGTGTGATCGCGGAGCCCCACTGTGAGCGGTGAGTACCACGCGGGCCCGGAGCGTCCATGCAGGCCTTTTCACGTTGCAGACCGCGGGGACAGAGGACGAGCTGGCGGAGGCCGCGGAGCTCGTTCCTGGGGTGACCTCTCCGCCCGCTCCACAGCCTGCGTCGCTTTGGACTGGGAGTGGCTCTACTCGGCGCCCCGGGAGTTCTCGCCTTGGCTGTGCAAGCCGCGCCGGGGAGTCTGCCAGGCCCGGCCTACGGGATAAAGAAGGCTGCTTGTGCCGGCAGAAGAGGGAGTACCCAAGAGGGGACAGTGAAGGCGAGAGACCCCCCTCAGTGGAATGGTTGGGCTCAGAACTCAAGGTGATTGATTGAGAAACCCGAGGAGAACGGGACTGTACTAGTCGGCCAGGCCGGTACACAAGAACCGCACATCTCCCTGCAGCACGCTTGACAGCCTCTAAGCAGAAGTTCCTGAACTTTTGGACTTAGGACCTTTTGCGCACTTAACAGAACCTTTGTTATATGGGTTGTACCTATTGATAATTGCTATGTATAAAATAAAACTTACAGACACTTAATATGCTTAATGGTTCAGAACATAACACTTTCTAAAATCCTATATTTTTCAAAACCAAGTTATGACGAATGACATTGTTTTACATTCCAACAAATCTCTGCTTAGAAGAAGACAGGTGATCCGCCCCCCACCCCGAGACAGGGTTCCTCTGTGTAACGACCCTAGTCGTCCTGGCACTCACTCTCTTTGTAAACCAGACTGGCCTCGAACTCACCTAGACCGGCCTGCCTCTGCCTCCGGAGTGCCACCACCCTGCCGACAGGTGGATTCTTCTATCTGTCTGCTTCTGTTTTCAGTCTGCTCAGTGTGGTTTGTCATGTAGCTACTGGAGGCTTTCAAGTATACTCCTGAAAGTGTAGCATCTCCGTTTGGTTTGGAAGTGTTGCTGGCCCTGCCGATCCCTAGGTGTTCTACACATCGAGGTAGCGAGTGCTTGGGAGGCATAGTTCACTAGGTTCATTACCTTGTTTATGACCCTTCCACCCAGCACCATGGAGAGTGTTCAGTGTTCCACCTCTGATATTCAGGGCCACTCTTGGCCTCCCTTTGGAACTAAGTACTGGATCCCCACACTTGATTGTGGATGTGCCCTTCTACAAATTCAGTAATGTTCATGCGTGCCTTGGTTGTTTCTGTGCCTGTGGAGTTGACCCATGTGAGCATCAGGATTGCAGGACTGACAGGACTGATGTGGCAAACAGGACCTGTGGGTTCTCAGAAGTGTGTGTAGAGAGACCGTGCCAAATGTATAGGGGTTGACGTAAGATTACCAAGTAGTTGAGAGGTCATTTTTAAAATATCACTGTATGAGCTGGGCAATGATGATGCACACGCCTTTAATCCCAGGACTAGGAAGGCAGAGGCAGGAGGATCTCTCTGAGTTTGAGACCAGATACTAGGTATGGGGTGTGTTCTTCAAGTCTTCCAAAACGTTTGACAGAGAAAAACAAAAAACCCTGTGTTTCAAATATGCTAATATGGATCAGCAGATTTCTTGTGTAAAGGAGCAGACAGCAAAAATTACAACCATGCAGTTCTCAAACTGCTGTGTGAAAGCAGCCATAGGCAATATGTCAGGCCAGCTCTGATCCACCAGGGCTACACAGAGAAACCCTGTCTCAAATTATCTAAATAAATAAATAAATAAATAAATAAATAAATAAATAGACTGACAGGATGGCATGCTTTTGCCCCCCTCCCCCGCTGTGTTCAGTTCTGTTTGTGGTTTCTAGACTTCGATTTCTTGAGCTGTGCTTCCCAGTCTTTGAGTTCTTTCATTTCCATGTTCCTGGCTATCACTGTGAGTGGTCCTCTGTGGTTTTTCGTTAAATTCGTGACTGCGCCTTAAGCAACTGATATCCTAATTGCCAATTTCAACTCCATTGCTACCAGTAGGGTTGGGCCACACTGGCTACAGCCAGGCGGGAATTCTGTTTCCTCAGGCACCGGTTCTATTGGCTACTAAAGGGTTCTTTATATAGATCTCTATCCCTCTATAAAACTCAGACTTCAAAGGTTGAGGTGAAATCCGGCTGGCTTAGAGAGGCTGAACAAGTAGCTAATCTTCTCTTAGTTCGCTTCTCCCCTCAAAACAGTGTCCTTCTGCTCCGCCCCCACTTAAGAACCCCAGCTACTCATGGATCCTCCCTACCACTTCCTGTCAGCTAGTTGCCGACTCAACCTCCTGACACCAAGTTAATTTTATTTAATCAAATGTAAAATGTCTTTGCATCATTAGGCAAATATTCCATACGTCTTAAATTAATATGCCACAGAAGTCCTGTCTCTGCCCCCGCAAGAAAGCAGTTGTCCAGCGCATTTGTGTGATGCATAGAATCCTTCATTAGACTCTTTCCTTTGCTTTGTGTTCTGTCTATACAAATTTGAGATAGAAGTTGTATTCATATTATCAACTACACATATCAAAACAAAGAGATTTCTGTATCCTCTACCCAGAGAGGCTATCATATACTAATGGAGCAGCGTCAACACTGGGCTGATAGAAGTGGTTTGCGCACGGCCGTTGTTCCCACAGGTGGGAGAAGGAGGTTAGGATCTAAACTTCAAGCACTTGTGTTCTTTGTCTACGACTCGACACTGCTGGTGGAGCCTCCCCTAATCCCCTCTTGAGAAGGTGTTTATCTCGTTCCCAACTCTTCTGGACCTTGGGAACTTAATGGGTGTAAAAGATGCAAGGCCTGTCTGGAACGTCCAGTCGAGAGCATAGGTAAGGGCTGGCCAGTTGAGACAGTGCCCTGTCTACATGTGTACATGAAACACAGTCCTGCGAGAAGAACAGTACCCCTAGTAAAGAGCACTTCAGAAGCATACGCGAGGGAAACCAGAGGCCTACGCTGTGAAGCTGACAAAACCAATATTTATTACCATGTGCCTGGCAAGTAATAGCTTTTCATCTTATTTCGTCTGTTCTGTCTTTTAGGAGGAAATACCTCTTCATGAGGCAGCAGGCATCCGGATAGGAAAATCCCTTCCAACCTGATGTCTGTTCTTGGACTAGCCTTGTAGAGCATACTGGATTTCTCAGAACTTCAGTGTCTCTGACTTCACAATTAGGCTGTTGTTCGTAGGTGTCCCAAGCACCCCTGGTTTCCTGAAAGAGATTTATGCTGGCTTTTGTGCGCATTTCTTCTCACCTCTGTGCCCAGCAGTGTTGCATTTCTGCAGCTTGAAATGAGCCCTGATGACAGTGTCTACACCATGGAACCCTTCCAGTGCTCCATGTCCTAGCTTTTTCTACCTGGGGAACAAATCGCTAAACATTTATCCGCACACTGCTGCTGTTGTTGGAGCCAAGGTGCATTTGGTTTGTTTGGCTTCTTTTCTGTTTTCTTTCCTTTCTTTTTTTTTTTTTAAAGCAAAACCAGACCCCTTAGCCTGAACAAAGATATGAGGTATGGGATGTGTTATTCAAGTCTTCCAAAATGTTTGATAGAAGAAAAGCAAAAAAACTGTGTTTAGAATATGCTAATATGGATCAGCAAATTTCTTGTGTGAAGGAGCAGACAACAAAAATTACAACCATACAGTTCTGCTGCTGTGTGAAAGCAGCCATAGGCAATGTGTATATATATATATATATACATATATATGAGCATGACTGTATTCAAATAAAACTCTATACAAAAGCAGGTGCTGGACCAGAGTTTACAACCCTTGTACTAGAAGAATATAAAGAGAACCCCTGTTTTAAAGATACTTTTTTTTTTTTTTAAGAAAAGGAGATTCTTCAGGAATTCTGGGACTGGAATCTCCAAGGTAGATATATGTGGAAGTAGAAACTACAGATGACTGTAGTCATAGAAAAATCCAAAGTAGACTCTTCACAGAAGGACCACATGGCATGCACAGTGAATGAGAATCCATCCTCCCAAGTCTCAGGAGGGATTGTACACTGGGTGGGTGGACCTGCCTTCTAATGCAGTGTGGATTTAGACTGTAGGCCCCAAACAGTAGCATCTCTAACACCTATCCTCACTGCAGAGGCAGGCACAAATCTTCCTTATACATGTGTGTATTATAATTATAATTATTATATGTGTTATATATACATGTATGTACATATTTGTACACAAACTACAGACACATGTTATTTGTTACCTGTATACATGCATAAGTTATAGTCATGCTTGATCTCACACCTGTGAATTTAAAATTGCTCCAGAAATGTAAAACAGAAATACCAAACTGTTAAGAATAGCCATTTCTGAGTAGTGAGGTCAGGTGAAACCAAGTGAGGAAACTTTTCCTTCTTAGTTTTGGTATTATTAGATACTCATCCATCCTGTAACATTCATGTGGTGTTTTTACATCCCAACAGCCTACGCCTTTAAAGGGAGATAGGTGATTTCTTTAGTGAAAGAGCTGCTCCCCCCAAATATCTGTTCTTATGAAAAGATGCCTATATGGCAACCTGAGAGGTTTGGTGTCAGAAGTTTGGTCCGTTATCACCACGGCAACATGGTGACACTGAGGCAGACGTGGTGCTGGAGACATAGCCGAGAGTTTTATATCAGATCCTCAGGCAGCAGGCAGAGGGAGACACTTCCTCCCTCAAGGCCACACCTCCTAATCCTTCTTAATAGTGGCACTCCCTGATGACCTAGCATTCAAATATATGGGCCTATGGGGGCCGTTCTTATTCAAACCACCAAGTCACGTGACATTGTCATATCACGTGACATTGTCACGTGTTTCTGAACTAGTATAAGTGATGCTGGTATAGACTAACTCAGAAAGCAAGCCCATTCAAGTCAAATGCTTCATTTCATTCCTCGTGTTTGACTTAAACTCTTGCTGGAAAGTAGAAGTCCTAAAATCAAAGTGTTCCTTGATGGGCCCTACGCTAACCCGTACACCAGTGTTGCAAAATCTGCTGCGTGGTTTTTAAAATTAAAGGTCTGAAAAGACTGTTTCCCTCTGATTCTCTGTTTCTGAGGCCAGGAATTATATGTTCATGTGCATACTTAGATGTGTGTGTGTTCAAGTGGGTGAACATATGCATGTGTGCATGAGTACATGTGTGTGTTCAAGTGGGTACATGTGCACATTTGTACACGTGAGTGTCTGTGCATGTGTTCAAGTGGTGTGTGCATGTGTGTGCATGCGTGTGCCTGTGTATGTGTTAAGTAGATGAGTGTTGCATGTGTGCGTGCATGTGTCTGTGTCTGTGCACTCACCTGGGTAAAGATACCAGGTTTGCCACAGTACTGAGTGGGTCTCTCTTGGTGATACAGTTAACTTGGGCTTTGGATTTTCCTCAACCTCGCTGTCAGTGCTTTCTGGCACAGATTCTAAACTTGCTTATGATCAAAACCAGCCTCTCCAGTTGTTTTACAGGAGCTCACCAAGGAAAGAGCTGTTCCACTCTTGTGCTGAGTTACCTACAGCCTGCCTGGCAGCAGAACTTTGCAGATCTTTTTCCCAGTGGGAAGAGGGGAAATAAGAGCCCTAGGAATGGGGAACTAAAAGCAAGCACACTGCCTGCTGGAGTCATGTGTGCTGTGTGGACTTCCCCCTGGAGTCTACTGTGACCCTTTGGCCGTTTGACTGAGAACTTAGAAGGTTCTTCATAGGTTCAGTGCCATCGGCTGACCATCTTCCTATCGGTCAGGTGCTCCCCCGCCCCCGTCTCTGCCTCTGCCTCTCTTTCTGTCCCCCGCCCCCCACCTTCTGTCCTACCCCCTTGTTAACTCATGCTCTCACTTTTGACTATTTTATTAAGACATTTGAGGCACACCAGAGTGACTTGGCATCTCAGGTTCTGAGCTTTGCCTGCTGGCCAGTCTCACTTCCATCCATATCCTCTTGGCCTCCCCCCCTTCCCTTTCCTCTGCTAGGAGTTGCCATCTTCATTTCCAGGTACTTAGCAGCAACAAGAAAGAGCACAGTCCTGGCTGAGTTCCCTGCCATTTGTTTATTGTTCTTAGACCCCACTGTGAGCCGGGTGCAGCCTAGCTGACTTCTTCAGCCCTGCTAGCCTTCTCAGTCTCTGCCTTTGCTCTCCCTCTGTCCTAGAGACTCTGCCTTTCCTAAGGCCTCCCTCACATCCCAGCTGGAGCTATTTGTGTCTGTTGATCTTTCTCCTGGCCCTCGTCTTGCTATAATGAAACGTGTGCCGGTGTTAGTCTTTTCTCTTAGGTTGTAATCCTCACAGAAGAGGTGTGTCTTTTTGTTTTCTTTTCTCCTGCATACCTAGTAATCCGCAAAGAAGATCCTGAAGAAATACACACCAAACTGCGTTGATAAGACTCCCTGGAAGGGGCCTGGAGAGGTAGTGGCTTAAGATTACAGGCTGACCTTCCAAAGGACTGGGTTCTGTTCCCAGCACCCACATTGTAGCTCACAACCACCTGTAACTCCAGCTCCCTTGCCTCCTCCTGACCTCTCCACCTGCACCAGGCACCCAAATGATGCACATACGTACATGCAGGCAAAACCACTCGTGTGTGTTAAGTAAGAGTATTTTTGCAGTGCAGTGGTGGTGCACACCCCTAATCCCACACTTAATAAGCAGTGCCAGTTGGATCTCTGAGTTCAAGGCCAACCTGTTCTGCAGAGTAGTTCCAAGACAGCCAGGGCTACCCGGAGAAACCCTGCCTCCCGAATTATTTATTTATTTAAAAGTTGGTGTTTTTTTTTTTTTAATAATCATTGGAGGAAAAAATGAGTATAAAAGTTACATTTTCAGACATTGCCTACTGTAAAGAAGTTTCTCCCATCTGCGTACATTTTCGAAGGTTTTGAGGAGTTGTAATGGACCAGTTGTTTGTCTTCTTTGTTTTTAGGAGTTTTTTTATTTATTTTTTGACATCTGTCTAGAGCCTTTAAGTATCCGACCTTACAATGCTTCTTCCCACCGCAGGAAAAATGCCTAAAAAATGTATCTTACTGGGTCACTTTTCTTAGATAAGAGTGGTTCTTGAGCCTGCTTAGTGAATGTGTTTTAAGGTGTAGATTTCAATCTTTAATAAAGGGAATAGTCTACTTTCCTAGCCTACCAAGCTCTGGGAAGTAGGGGGGGGGGGTGACAGTCTCATCAATTACTGCCACTCCTGTCAGAGAGTTCCCAGAATTCACTGTGCTCAGTGTGGTAACTCAGTTATCCCAGCACCCCCTGCCATCCAAGCAAAGATGTACAGACAGGCATTGTGACGTTAAAATACGCAAAGAAGCAAAAGGAGGTTTAACAGGCTAGAAAGAATTCTCATCTATAGCCCTTGGGGACCGTTGGACTAATGTGCAGATTAGAAACCAAAGAATTGGGGATTAAATGTTGCAAACTTGCACGAACATGAAACCACCTTGCTAAGCACTGTATGTCAGAGCAACTCAGCACTGATTCTTACGTCTGAATGCGTTACAGCCACAGGCTGTCATCTCATTCCCTGAGCCAACTGTTTCTCGGACTTGGCTGTCGAGAGTTTACCTAAGTACTCTGATGACTTTGCAATCAAAAGTTTACCCAAGCTCTCTGACGACTTCGCAGACGTAGGTGAATGCTCCTACTCCAGTTCCCTCTCATTCTCTCCTGACCTCTGAGCAACTGGGCCAAGCTTGTCTTTGTCTGACTTGCCTTGGACCATTGTCCCAAATGACTTATACAGAACACTTACTTATTCATTGTCCTCCTCATCCTTCTTGGGACCGTTATAGAATTACAGAACAGGTTACAGGTTATGGCGTGGTTCATGAAAGTGTATCACCGTTAGTTAGCTTCTTATGTGATTCACTAGCTTGAATTTGTGGTTGAGAAGCAGAGCAGGGAATAGACTTGGTCTAGAACTGCCAAGAATCTGCCATGTTTGCTGTAAGGAAGGCGAGAGAGCCCGTGCACGTTCCGTTCTCTAGCCTTAGGACTCAGGAAGGTGTTGCCTTAGTGCTGATGCGGCTATTGTCATATCAACCCGTCCTTTCAAAGTTAGATAGGTTTAATGTTACTCTATTGCTTGTCACATTTTTGTAGGTGAATTTTGTGAACTCACAAAAAATGACATGGAGACTTTTATTATTTTTGAAAGCTCGGCCTATAGCTTAAGCCTATCCCACTATTTTGCCTGGTGATTTTTTTTTTTTTTTTGCCTCTTTTCCAACTTGTACCAGCTCTTTCTTTCTGTGTCCTCTGGCATCTCTCTCATGCCTAGATTCATCTCCTCTTCTTCTCTCTCTGCCTGGAAGTCCTGCATAATCTCTTCCTGCCTAGCTATTGGTCATTCAGCTCTTCATTAAACCAATCAGAGGCACCTTGGCAAAGACACATCTTCACAGGGTACAAAAACATTATCCCACAACACCTCTTTCACCTAATGAAGTGGGAGTCATGTGTGCAGGACTTGCTGCATGTGCCTCCCTGCGCTGGAATAGAGTCTGAGGAACCGCATCGTGTATCGCCGTCCCAGCTTGTCTGCCTCTGGCTTCAGATTCTCACTGTGATACCGCCACTGTGGCAGGAACACACTAGTGGAAGACGCGGGAGCCTCGTGGAAAATCATTGAGATAGGGGTTTATATCAGCGAGCTTCCGGGAACTTCATTAGCATGAGTATCATCTCTGAGTCCAAACAGTTCTGTGGCCCCAACAAGACCACTTAGGGCCTCTAAAACTGGTGAGTGCCAGGGTAAAAGCGTCTCTGTGAGATCGCTGGAGGCTGCACGTGCAGCCTTTTGTGGTGACACCCTTCTCATCCTACAATTTAAGTCACAAGGTCATCCCCACATAAACTCAGCGCTTGAGGACATCACTCGGGTCTCTTAAAGAAGGAGTCTCCGCGGGCACCGCTAGGCAGTGCTCTCCTCTGCTCTTCCTCAGAACTCACACATGAGCCGGCGTGGTGCAAATATTCCTCAAATTCTAGCACTTGGGAAGCTGAGGCAAGAGGACTGAGAGTGAAAGGCCAACCTGGGCTGTGCATCAAGACCCTGGCTCACTATGTAGCTTTGGCTGTCCTGGAACTCACTAAGTAGATTAGCTGATCTTGAACTCATCGAGATCCACCTGCCTCTGCATCCCAAGTGCTGAGATTAAAAGTGTGCACTACTACACCCAGCATTTTTTTTTTAAGATTTATTTTTAAGTCTGTGTGTGTGTGTGTGTGTGTGTGTGTGTGTGTGTGTGTTGGTATGCAAATGTGAGTGCATTACCTGCAGAGACCAGAAGTGGGCATCAGGTGAGCCGGAGCTGGAGTTACAGGTGGTTGTGAGACGCGGTTGCTGGGACTCAAACTCGGGTCCTCTGGCAGAGCAGTAAGTGCCTGTAACAACTGAGTCCTCTGTCCTGCCTCACAGCCCTGACTCTTGTCATAGAGCCACTGCTTCTCCAAGACTTTGTCTGCTCCTCTCTAGTTTTCTATTTTCTCCCAAGGTAGATAATTGTGTTGGCTTCTCTTCCTGGTTACTAATGTCCCACATAAGACCCAATTAGTTCTAATTGAGAGGGCTCCGTTTGGTTGATACCACTTTCACAAATAGCTGGGAAGATCAGAGCTGCCCTATCACAAAATCCACCTCCCATGGGCACCCACAGGCACAAGGAACCCCAAAGCCTTTCTAGAGTTCTGCTTGTAGAAGAGCCCGGGACAAGACATGATAATTTTGCCTTCCTGGACACATCTGACCTCCATTTATTCTTACATAGACATCCTAGGAATCTTTCGCTTAACAACAACAACAACGTTGTTTTAAATAGCATAATGTTTAGACACAGGACCATCAGTTTGGAAACAGGACCAATTAATTTCTCTTTAAATAGAAAACAGAAGCAGCAGCAGTGGCATAGCTGTCTTCCCAGTGAACTGGAGTAAACCCTAAACACGTGCTGACTTTGACCTTGGAGTCGAGAGCTGTGGATATGATATTCAGGCTGTGTGCTTCTAGAAAGGGCTAGGAAGAGAGGAGGCCACACAGCAAGCAATGCTGAGGAAACCTCTTCCTGTTGTCACATAGACCTTAATAATCTGCAGTCCGCTCTTGTTTTTCTCTGGGTGTCCCAAGTGAGCAACCCTGAGGGTGTGTCGTCTGTGCTTCAGACCCAGGGGGGTGATTCCTACCCCATCAGGCTTGTACAGAACATTCAGTTCCCAGTAAATGGATGCACTGCCCCCCAACAAAACCCCAAAGCCCCAATCTTTGCCTTCACCCCACTACTAATGGAGCTCTCTTGTGTAGGACCATTCATTCCTCTTTTTCCCCCTCTAAGGATGTAGGTGCAGTGTTGGCTGCAGGGCCTGTTTAGACACGAGTCAGTTTGACTCTGTCACTGGGATATAACACAGGTCTAGTTAACCTGGATGCTGACGTCAGAGCAAGAAGAGGCAGTCTTTTTTTCCCCTTTAACCCTGCCCATCGGCAGTTAGCTGATATGTCACCTGTTCCAAACAAATACGCCTTTGGTGGACAGACACAGCATGTGCCCTTTGGTGTCTAGAGTATGACTCAGCTAGCTTTTCAGGCAGAGAGTGGTGGATGGTCTCCTCTCATAAGCAGAACTCAGCCTTTCTCATACAGCCCTCTTGTGAGATTGCTGCTTGGGTATGGAGCTTTAGTCTGGAGACACACAGAGCACAGCACCTTGGCCTAGATAGACGGGCGTTAGGCACACATTTTAAACTGATGAGCTCTTATCTTGCTGTCAGCCATGAGGATCTCAGTTATTCAAGTCCAGAGTCAATTGTGCAACATGTTTTAGAGCTTCTTTATGCAGGGAAATCTAACAGAGCTTGGGGCTCAAGTCCAGAGAAGAGCAAGGACAGACAGTTCCATTCTCCCCATACAGATCTGACTCTTGCCCGTATCGGGATCTCACTAACATCCCGTGGAGATGAGAGCATTTGGTGACCAGAGACCATCTCAGTTTGTCAAGCAGTTTGACCTTACTGGCAGATAAGCAGTTTACTTCATTAATTCATTCATTTTGGTTTTGCAGGGCAGGGTTTCTCTGTGTAGCCCTGGCTGTCTTGGTACTCACTTTGTAGATAAGGCGGGTTAGGGTCTCACAGGAAATCTACCTGCCTGGGACCCCAAGTGCTGGGATTAAAGGCTTACACCGCCATACCCAGCCTGGATAAACAGTTTACAAATGAAGAAATCCACACATCGAACAGACAGATGGGAAAGATTCAGTTTTACTCGCTGTTAAAGAAATGTAAAGAGCAGCTTCTTCTCTTTCCACTTGGTGAATGTGAGAGGCAATTACCTCACGTGGTCTGTGCCGTCCATTCCCTGCTCTGAGAGGGACAGCCTTTCCTGAGGATCCTTTCCCCTAGCTGTCCTGCTTCTAGAAACTAACAGCCCACAGTTTATTAAGTGGATTAGGGGCCTGCTAAAGTTCTGTGTACAAAGGGGCAGCATTATTTGGTGGTATGTGCAAATAACCAAGATCAAGGTGTGCCTAGGTTGTGGCGAAGGCTCCAGATCCCCACAGCTGTCCTACAGTGAGCCCATAGGACAGTTACCAGAAAGATTACAGAGCCCAGACTCGGAACTCCGCACCTGCAAGGCTCCCGCTTTCGATATCTACCTCAGATTAGGCTTCTGGTGACTGATGTTTAGGTTTTGGTTTGTTTGTTTTGTGACTTCCTCTGAAACTCGGTGTCTGTACTCCACTCTCCCACGCATAGAGCAACTGTGAGAATCCTGATGCGCGGTTCATGAGGCCGTCACTTTAGAGTAGGCTAGCTGTGAGCCACCCTCCTACCAGATAATTCTCTCTATATTCAGAATGTGGGGACGGTGACGGGCTTCCCGCTTAGTGCAGGCATCCCTTTGTAGAATCCCATTGTGTAAGAACTCCTAGCACTTTCTCTTGACTAAGCAGCCAGAGGTGAGTGTCCTATAGTCCTAAGTATTAAGCTAAGCCTCCAAGGAGGGTGGGCCCTAGTGTTGCATAGGCTCTCTCTTTTTTTCTTTTCACCTATTTAATTGTTCGCTTTTCCTCTTGCCTCTACCACCATCCCATTCTGTGAAACGGAAATGGCAGCAGCCTACATATGCTATCTTGTGTGCCGACTCTCCCCACTTGCCCAACAGAAGAAACTAGAATAACATGCTGGCCTCGCCCCCAAATCCACAGTTCATTCTCTGAGTCCAGTCCTGTCTTGTGGTATTATGATATGCAGATTAGCAAGATACAACAGACAAAAGGCTGAAACACAGCCTCAGGGGAGAGGGCACAGAAAAGAAAGCTTGGGCCTCTGTTTGCTGGGTAGGCCCCCTGGCTGGCTGGTCAGCTTCCTGGGCAAAGCTGCAAATCGTGGGCAGTTTGGGAGACTGAGCATGGCAATCCTTGACAATTAGGAATGAGCTAGCGTTTGACCAGGGAAAGGGGCTGACCTAGAAGGCACTGACCATGCCTAGAGCCTGTGCTAGATCTGGACCTATTCCCAAGCCAGAGGACTTCTCCCTCACTTCCTCGTTGAAATGTGGTCATTTGGGATTTCTTGTGCAATTACCAAACCACTGAGACCGCCTATGAGGAGGTTTGCACCAAGACCAATAGTGGGGGTGGAGCCTTGGAGTGCCCCTCTATTCTCGAGTCCTCCAGATTTATGGAGAGGGATTATTTCCCAACTTCTAAGCAAAACCAGTTTTTAGTTGCTAAAACACAGTTACTATTGTTTTTGACCTATGGCTCAGTAAATATGGGCAGGGATATGTACGACATGGCTCAGAATAGGTGCCAGAGGAAAGAATAACTCTGCATTCAATACTGAGTTTGTTCTCAAAGATTCTGATCGCTGTCTTCAGGTAGGGGCGGGTGGGTAGCCTGGTCAGGCCAGCATCACTGTCACAGCAGGAGTCCTCATTCTACCTTTTCCTGTGACGAAGACACTGTGAGTGCCTCCCAGCTGCCTTTCCTGCGGCTGTGAAAGGGGATGACCATGTGCTCCTCGGATGGTGCTCTCGCCAGCACTGCAGAGGGCCGTAGAAGGGTGCTTAATGGTCTCTACCTCCAGGCCCCTTTTTGCTTGGGGGATTTTTACATGACCTTGAATATAGGTGTAGAAAAAGGCATAGACTCTAAACACTTAAATATAAAGAAATGTGGTTTAAAATAAATCTTTGGTATTATGTGTATTAATTATAATTATATATACATAATTTTGGTATCTATTAAAGAAAAAGGAAATTTTTCAACAGTAATGGGATGGATACCTGTTTTGTTTAAGAATTTAATCGTGGCTGAATATTTGATACCGCAGAATTAGAGTTTCATTGGTATCCTGATTTTATAACCATCAGTGCTAAAAATGCTGCTTCACATTAACGCAGAATATCAGATGGCAAACACGTGCTTAGGGACACTTCAGAAGCTGTTAGAAACTCTCAAAATCCCAATCCAAAATTCACTTAATGGTTTTTTAATGAAATTCAAGTTAATAATCAAATTGCACTTTTTAAAATCAAACATTTTAATACAATGCTGCTCAAAGATACACTAATTAGATACTTACAAGAATGATGGTAGGAAATATGAGGAGTCTTTGTTTTCCATAAATAAATCACTATGTTTCTATAAGAACAAAAAATTAGACTGCAGTTCATGATTACAACGGTCAAATCTGAGCTGAGGTACCAGGCCACACTGGTGTTGCGCGAGGCAATGCCGTACACAGGGCAATGAGCACACGCGTGTTCAGAGCCAAGGCTGCAGAGAAGTCACTCAGTGCAGCCTGGGTGAAGAATGCCAGAAACACCTCAGATTCATTATGCATCTGATTTTGAGTTTGTTTTCGCCGGTTGCATTAAATCTTTCCTAACCACCATTTATAGTTATGAGACCCCCACGCAGAGCTGCAGCCCACTTTTTGAGAAGCTGGGGGTATTCAGCTTGATGCCAGCTTCTATGCCACGGGAGGAAGTGCTTCCTTTCTCCTCTACTGTCTACAAGTAGGGTTTGCTTTGTGGCCATAGTACTAGCAGAATTGCCAGTTTCCTAAAGTACAAGGGAGGCAGACAGTAAAAGTTCTTCATACAAGCCAGTTTCTGCAAGAGCCATATTGGTCACTGCAGCCATCCTGAGTATGCCGTGGCTGTGAAGGTGTGAGGAGAAGCAGGAGTCCGTGAGGACTAGTGTTACTCCCAGGGCATCTGAGAGCAGCATCTGAGGGCATCTTAAGAACAGCAGCTGATTGGCCCGCACTGAATGATGGGGACATTTAGCAGTTGATTTAATTATAACCTTCTGGCTGGTTCCAGACACCTTTAGGAGTTGACACGGAGACAGAAACGATTCAGAACTTAAGACTATCTGAAGAAGCAGTGACCCCTTATGCTCAGTCATTTGAGTGTTTGCCGGCACTTCCTCCAGCTGTTGCCCCTGGAGATATTCTCCTGTTGATCCAGTTGTTTTCTGGACAGGAAAAACAATAGCTCTATCACTGCAGTTGCTACCGTGAGGCCAATAGCACGGACGACAGAGCCCAAAGGATGTAGCAATGTGGTGTTTGTAAATGGATGCCTTCTTCAAATCGATCCATCTCATTTTCAGGGCCCAGAGATTGGCAACCTACTCCTTTAGATAAGTTTCCATGTTTCTTATTAAAAAAGAATATTGATGGTTCTTTAGACTTGGTTGGTATGATGGTTTAGACTTGATTGGCTCCCCACTTAGTAGGGCTGGCTAACAAATCTCTTCAGTTTGTGTGATACTTTATCTTACATGTACCCTCACTTTGAAAAACAAGGCCACAAAGCTGGGTGTGGTGGTGCATACCTCCTTTAACTCGGGTTCTCAGAAGGCAGAGGCAAATCAAGCTCTATGAGTTCAAGCCAGTCTTATCTACATGGTAAGTTCCAGGCAGCCGGGGCTACACAGTGAGACCCTGTCAAGAAGAGCCACTCTCCCCATGCGCCTGCTCTTCCTGTACAGACACCTTGGCGTATGCGCTAGTTTTCTGTCAGCTTCTTATACAGTAGAGTTATCTAGTCTGTTAGCTACTTTTCTCTTGCTCTGCTAAAACACAGAACTGGGGCAACTTATAGGAAAAAAAAAAAAACAGTTTGTTTGGGCTTCAGGCTTCAGAGGCATAAGAGTCCATGATGACAGTGTAGAGACATAGCAGCTGGATCTGAGAGCTTACATCTTGAGCCCTAAGCAGGAAGTAAAGGTGGCTGGAGAGGAGAGGAGAGGGCCTGGAAATGGCCTGTGGCTTTTAAATCTCAAAGCTTTCTCCCAGTAACATACTTTCTCCCACAAAGACACACCCCCTAAACCTACCCAAACAGCACCACCAATGGGAGTCAAGTATGCAAGCATTCTCATTCAAACCATAACATCTGGGAAGAGGGACCCTCAATTAAGAAAATATCTCCAGCTGGTGGTGGCACACACGCCTTTAATCCCAGCACTCGGATGGCAGAGGCTGGCGGATTTCTGTGAGTTGGAGGCCAGCCTGGTCTACAGGAGCTAGTTCCAGGAGAGCTCCAAAGCTAAGAAGAAACCCTGTCTTGAAATATCAAAAAGGAAAAAGAAAAGATCTCCATCAGATTGGCCTGTAGGCAAGTCGCTGCTGGGCAGTGGCAGCACAGGCCTTTAATCCCAGCACTTAGGAGGCAGAAACAGGTGGGTTCAATGCCAGCCTGGTCTACATAGCAAGTTCCAGGATAGTCAAAGCTATTACACAGAAACCGTCATGGGGAGGGGGGTGTCAGGCTGCTGTGGTGATGTCATCCCTTAGCAGATGGCCCTGGGGTGTGTAAAAGAGCAAACTGAGCACACCATGGGGAGCAAGCCAGAAAGCTTTGACCCCTGCTTCAGGTCCTTCCTTTAGGTTCCTGCTCTCATCTCCTGGGTGATGCACCATGACCCCCAAGCTGTAAGATGAAAGAAACAAGCTCTCTGTTCTCTCAAGTTAGTTTTGGTCAGTTTCATCACAGCACAAGGAACCCAGTCTAAGACAGTGTGCCTTGTCCCTGCTGCATTGGTAACTCTTAACTGCTTCTACCCAAGACTACTATTTATAAAATGCTTCAGACTTTACATTATACCTGGGCAGGGTGGCGCATATATAATCCCAATACCTGGGAGTCAAAAGAAGGATTGCTGGCCAAAGTACAAAGCTACCTGCCTTGGGCTACATGGTGACTACCAGGCCAGCCAGAGCTACATAGTGAGACCCTGGTCAAAAAAATTTCAGAATATTTTGAGTTTTTAAATATTTGCATGTGCACAATTAGGTCTCAGTCATGAAATGAAGTCTCAATATGAAATTCATTTATTTATGCTTCCTATGCCCCTTACACACATAAACCTAAAGCTAATCTTGTGCACTGTTTGTTAGCACACCTGGTTTTAGTTGTGCCCAATCACGTGAGTTCAGTTATGAAATCTATGGCATCCTCTTGGTACACAAAAAGTTACAGGTTTCCAGTCTATTTAAATTTAAGATTTTTTTTTTTTTGGTTGGGCATACTAGTTCTGTGTTGAACTTTGGATAGTTCAAATAGTATCCTGTCCTGAACTTCAGGTAGTTCAAACTTTGGGCAGCACAAATAGCTGTTTCTCGTAAAATTTGTAACTAGTTTTTTTTTTTTTTAACTTGTATGTGCTCACAGTTTAAACTGTAAATGATACATAAAAGCCAAGCCTTCCTCCTGAGGTCACAAGCGGGACTCGCGTCCTGAGTGAAGAATACCTTCTGTCTATAGATGCCCACGCTTTGCATCCTCACAAACATTCCTATCCTGTGTGGTAATGCCATCCTGGCATATTGATCATTCTATAAATATATTGACTAAATAATATTTACTCATATAATCAGGAAAAATGCTGTTTTTATATTTTAATTAAAAATATTGGGAAGGGACTGGAGAGATAGCTTAGAGGTTAAGGATACTTGCTATTCTTGCAGAGAACCCAGATCTGGTTCCCGGCACCCACATGACAGCTCACAGCTGGTCTTGACTCCAGCCAGGTGTGGGGGATCAGACACCCTCTCTGGCACCAGACACACGCAGTGGACATGTATTTATACATGCAGGCAAACATTCATACACATAAAATAAAAGTTAATAAAAATATTGGAGACTAGATTGATTGAAGGGTGAAACCCCCCTCAGTGCGGTTTGCTCTCAGTCCTGTTAAATGGAAGCACCGTTTGTCCGTATGATGGACCAGGAATAATGTCTTCCTGAGCTGGGGTGGCTGGTCCTGCAAACATGTGTTGGCGGTTGGTGCCCAATCTGAAGCCCCAGAGAAAACGAGGGAGCGCAAGAGAGGGTTCACCTGTGTCGGTACACCATTTACCATCGGATGCCAAGACAAAGCAGGTAGACCTACAGCCGTGGTATTCAAGATTATTAAAACTGCTGCAGAGATTTTAAAAACAGAATCACGTAGAGCACTTTCGGAAAACTGGCTCTCTGGTGCCTACTTCCTCAGTGGAAGCTTGATATGGTCCCGCCAGTTGTAGTGGCTGTACAGGGCAGAGGTGGAAGGATCCCAAGATTGATACAAATGCATCCACTCACCTGTGTGGCCTTCTGGCCACTACTGAAAGATGAGTCCAGCTTCAAGGTCTGTTCATACAGCCAAGACTCGCTGTGATATGCATCTCCCCTCCCCCCCCTTTCCTACATAAGGTTTTTGGAAGAATGTTGGAAGGAGACTGTTGCAGTGAGAAAGAAGGTACTGGGCTGTGTGCTGTTCTGAGAAGCAATGCTAGCTTTCAGACGTGGTAGCGTCACCAGAAACACATTTTGTTGAGACTATCAGTCCTGTGTTGATTTAAGTCCCATCCCACCGTCTATTTTGAAAAGTTAATAATTGACTTATTTATGTAAAATGTACCATAATTTCTACAAGGGGTCCAGCTCCCAAATAAAAATTAAGTTATCTTTTATTTTAAAATTTATTTTTTTTTTTACTAAATCATGAGAATTGCATACACGAACAAAATGTTTTGATCAAATTCACCCTTCCCTTAACCCGGCCCAATTATTTTGTTTTTCAGGGACGTGTGACCATCAATCATGAAGAACCCATTTGCACACCTTGCTGAACCCTTGGACCCTGCACAACCAGGAAAGAGATTCTTCAATTTGAAGAAATTGGAAGACTCACGATATGGTAGGTGCATCGCTCTGTGATGGACTTGCTCTGTTAGCTGATTTCATGTTTGTATAGTTGATATGAAGCTAATTTCCCTGGGGGAGGGCGGCTGGAAGAGATCCTAGAAGACAATGGGTGAATGTAGGTGAAACACTAACACACACACACACTTTTCCAAATAAGCATCTTCCTAGCTTTTCTAGTTCATAGTAGTAATTTTCATATATTTCAAGCTAGAATTTTTATTTTGTAAGTAAAATAGATTTTTTTAAATAAATTATTGATTATATTCAGTGCCCATGCTACATTGTGTTTAGGATGTTTAAGTATAAATGGGTCATTTTCTCACTTCTTGGGAATTAGTTTCTTAAGAAATATTATTCTATCTATAAAAAATCATATCACTTGAGACATACTATGAACTGAGAGTCCAGACAGATGGTGAACTGCGGTGACTTAAAGGGAACTTTTTTCTGTTACTGAATTCAAATTAAGCAACCATTTAACATCAATAAATAAAATAATTTTTTAACCTAGTCTTTGAGTATTTTCAATTTCCCAGTGTATCTGAAATCCACCCCTGTACATGGTTTTCACCATAAGTGCGTTTTAAACTGCCAGTCACTTTACCCTCTTTCCCTATTGGAAGAAGAATCCGATGTCTTGTGTCACGTTTATCTACAGATTGGCTTTAAAGGAAGCTGAACAAGAGGTGTCCGGTTTGTTTTTAACGTTTTCTGCCTTTACTCCCAGGGCGCCTGCCGTTCTCCATCAGAGTTCTCCTGGAGGCCGCCATTCGGAACTGCGACGAGTTTCTGGTGAAGAAGAACGACATTGAAAACATCCTGAACTGGAATGTCATGCAGCACAAGAACATAGAAGTGCCCTTTAAACCGGCACGCGTCATCCTGCAGGACTTCACGTGAGCTGGTCACTCCCTCTCCCACCCCCGTCAGCCTCTCGCGAGAGTTCGTACTGTAACAAAAATGGTATCCCCGATATCCGGGAGACTCTTACCCTGGAACAGGAGTAGATTGCTGTGTCTCCAGCACTCTTCCCCCTCGCCTTGAGAGGGCTACCAGGGCCTGAGGCCTGAGTACCCCGGGGTGGGTAGAAGGCAGCGTGCAAGAAGGCTCTGTGGCGCGTTCTGTCCAGGAGACAGCTGTGCTGTCTCTGAGGAGAGAAAAGCAGCTTCATGAGGCCTGGCTCGTCACCCTCAGCTGGCAGTCTACCGCTCCTGGAATCCATGCTACCCAGTTATGGCACAATTGCTCAGACGTAATCGTCCCATTTTGCAATGATGTTCTCCCATTCCCTTGGTGGATCCAGTTTCTCTGTGTAGAAGAAAATCAGTAGATTATATATATAATTATATATTACTATCATTGGTGTTTTGCCTGCATGTATGTCTGTGTGTGAGCGTTAGAAGCCCTGGAACTGGAGTTACACACAGGTATGAGCTGCCATGTGGGTGCTGGGAATTGAATTCCGGAAGAGCAGCGCTCTTAACGGCTGAGCCATCTCTCTAGCTCCCAGACTTTTTATTTTAAAGATAATAGAAGAGCTGATTCAGTTATTATAAATCTGATTGGAAGCCCATTCTTCTGAATTCTAACTACTACTTTTTTTTTTTTAAATCTTGTGTAATCCTTGTAGATGTTACATTGTTACATAAGCGAATTTTCAGGTAGTAGGTAATATCCATTGAGCATGTTGTCCCCAACCTCCCTCTGCTCCTTTTCTTATCCCTCCCCATCCTCTAGTCCCCTCTGCTCTCCTAAACAGCCGTCCATCTACTCTCATGAGATATGCACGTAGACAACTTTATATCTCCAGAACACTTAGGAACCACCAATGAGGGGGGGCATGTATTTGTCTTTCTGACTGGCATAGTTCGCGCCGTAGATTATTCCCAGTCGCATTCATTTTCCTGCACACGATTTCCTCTTGTTCTTTCGGGCTAAACGGTCCTACTGTGTGAGGTGTGGTGCTGTTCCTATCCTCTGCTCTTTCTTAGACACCCAGCTGGGGGCGTAGCTCAGCTGCTACAGGGCCGCAGTGGACACTGGAGTGCAGTGTCTCTGTCATGTGTTGGCTTGAAGCCTTTGGATAATTAGTTACCAGAGGGTATGGCTGGGACATGGCATATGGGACATCTAAAACTCATGGAGTTTTTAAAGAAATCCCTCTGCTGACTACGACTGTGGATGGACAATTTACATACCTATCTGCTGTGTCCCTTTCGTCCATGTCCTCAATATATGCTAATATTTTTCTTCACAACTTTGTTTCTGACTGGAGTGAAATGGAATCCCGGTGTAATTTTGATTTGCTTTTCTTTGGTGACTCATAAGGAATTACACATTTTTATGTGTTTTTTTTTTTTTGGCCCTTTGTATTTCATCTTTTAAGAACTCTTTGTTTTATTATTCTGTTTATTGATTGGGTTGTTTGATGGTTTAGGTTTTGAGGCCTTTGTACACTCTAGATGTTAGCTCTTTGCTGTATCACTAGCAAAGATTTTCTCCTGCTGTGTGAGCTGCCTCTTCACCTAATAAACTATGTTCTTTAGCATGCAGAGGTCTTTTTGGTTAAGGAGGTCTCACTTGTCAACTGCTGGCCTCATTTCCTTCCTGGGTAGACTGGAATCCTACTGGGAAATGTCTTGCCACATTTGAATCTTAAAGTGGTTCCCCCACTTTCCTTCTAACGACTTCAGAGTTCCAGGTCTTACGTTAGGTCTTTGATCCATCTGGAGCTGGTGTTTGAGCACGGTGAGATGCCAGGACCCGGTTTCTTTTTCCTGTAGACAGACAGCCAGTTTCCCCAGCATTGTTTATCCTTTCTCCAATGTAAAGTGGCATTTTCCCAAAAACCAGGGGGCAGCACTTTGTGAATTTATATCTGGGTCCCCATTGTGCTTTATTGATCTACGTGTCTGTTTGGGGGCAGGGCTGTCACCGTTGCCCTGCAGTATGACTTGAGATCCAGAATGATGAAACCTGCAGTATTCATTCTTTGCTCAGTGTGGTGGTTGCTGTTGTCAGCTCGACAGAACCCAGAATCCCCTGGGAGGAGGGGCTCTGAGAACGCCTGTGGTGGATCGTCTTGACCACATTCATTATGATGGTGACAGGGAAGACATGTCCTCACTGTGGGTAGGGTCATTCCCTCGGCAAGGCATCCCAGCTGTGTGAGTGGACAGCTGTGTGGAAGCTGAGCGCCAGCCAGCGAGTGTCCTTTGCTGCTCCAAGCTCCTGCTTTGACTGCCCCACCGTGAAGGGCTGCACCGAGGACCATGGGTTACAGTAAGCCCTTTCTCCCCCTAGTAAATGGCTTTTGTCAATAACTTACCACAGCAATGAGAAGAGAAGCTAAGATACTGGGGGTTGCTTTGGCAGCCTGGGGTCTTTTGTGCAACCATGTGGATTTTCATATTATATTTTTCTATTTCTGTGAAGAATAGCATTGGAATTTTGATGAGGATTGCATTGAACATGTAGATGATTTGGTAATGTAGCCACTTTTAGAACACTGATTCTCCTAATCCATGGGTATGGAAGTCTGCCCATCTCCTAGCGTCTTCAGGTTCTTTCCTTGGTGTTTTGATGTTTTCATTATAAAGACTTTTACTTCTTTGATCAGTCTTATTCCAAGGTATATCTGCTCCTTCAAGTTGGGTCCAAAGTTGCAGGGGTGATCTTGGAAGCAGTCAGGGTTCCTGGGCATAACCATCCGGCTTCCCCATGGTTTCTTGTATTCAAGTTCATTTACTGGTGGAGTTCTACTCAGTCATACTGCTTACCTCCTGTGTGATTTATGCTCAAAAGTATATGCTGAGAAACTTACATTTTCCTAAGTCACCCATCACTAGCACATCTGATGAGATGGTCGCTTGTCAGTATTAGCCTTGGCAAAACCTGCCAGATCCAGTCGCACACACTTACGGCTGTTCCTGCTTGAGTCTGTCTTCCCTCAGGGGTGTGCCAGCTGTGGTTGACTTTGCAGCAATGCGTGATGCTGTGAAGAAGCTGGGGGGAAATCCAGAGAAGATAAACCCTGTCTGTCCCGCTGACCTTGTGATCGATCACTCCATCCAGGTGGATTTCAACAGAAGGTGAGGAGGGCTGGGAGAGTTTCCACGGTTGTCTTCCTCGTGCAAAATCTCGGAATACACTTTATAAAACCATGTGTACGTGTTGGGCCGATGATAGCTCAGCAGGTCAGGGTGTTTGCTGCCAAGCCTGAGGACCGGAGTTCCATCCTTGGAATCTACATGATTGAAGGAGAGAACCAACTCCCACACTGAGTCCCTGACATACACGAGTTCAGTGGCACACAAGTGCCCACACTTACCTACATACAGACTAATAAGTGAATGTAAAATCATTTTTAATATGCATACATATATAAGAATATTTATAAAAGTGTTGCCAAAAAGGTTTTTCCAACGATATTGGGAGAAATGGATTGTGTAAACCCTATCATTGCTTGTCTGTTTGCTTTGAATGCGTGGTCTGCATCTAGTAGCTTAACTCCAGAAGAATGATTCAGGACACGCATGTGCACCGTGAGTTTGTCAGTGCAAGTGCATGTCTGGCTTTAGAGGAGTTGAGGGTTGAGGTGTTTTTAATCCACTGCACCTTTATTCCTCTTTTTTTTTTTTTAAATCACAAGTAACCATTCTGAGTCTGGCTCCCTGGGCCCAGCTCCCTGGGGGGCCCGGCTCCCTGGGGGGCCCGGCTCCCTGGGCCTGGCTCCCTGACCTGAGCATAATGCCTGTACTAGTTTTGCCCTCCATCTCTTCTGTCTGGGGTAAATCCAGCTGTAACAGCGAGGTGTAGACCAGCCTGCAAGCTTGCAGATGTTGTTGCTGTTGGCTTGACTCATCACCAACAGATTGAATGGGTCACATGGGAAGCCTCGCAATTTATACATTTAGTGTCTCTCTCTGACAGGACAGACAGTTTACAGAAGAATCAAGACCTGGAGTTTGAAAGAAATAGAGAACGGTTTGAATTCTTAAAGGTATGGGCCAGAGTTTGGTTGCACCGTTTGGTTTTCCATGTTGTGGGGCTTGATGAGGTGTGCAGACGACCAAGTAAAACTGCCCTCCCTGTATTCTTTTTGTTGTTCAATCCTAGTGGGGTTCCCAGGCCTTTTGCAATATGCGGATTATTCCTCCTGGCTCGGGAATCATTCACCAGGTGAATTTGGAGTATCTGGCAAGAGTAGTGTTTGATCAGGATGGATGTTATTACCCAGAAAGCCTCGTGGGCACAGATTCACACACTACCATGATTGACGGTCTAGGAGTCCTTGGCTGGGGTGAGTCTTCTCGCACATTGCTGTCATGGATGTTGGGAGCACATACCACGTTCACCGCACGTGTCTACATGGTCGCAGAGGAGGGCTTCACTGCACGTGTCTGCATGGTCGCAGAGGAGGGGGCTTCATTGCACATGTCTGCATGTTCACAGAGTAGGGGGGTTCACCACACGTGTCTGCATGGTCACAGAGGACGGTGGGTGCCTTTGTTTGCTGCTGTGATTTTCGGTGCCTAGAAAACAAGACATTTTCTATTTGGAAAACTAAACTGATTTAAGTTCAAGGACATTTGCATAAGTGAAAATCAGCTAGGTGTCCAATAACAATAGAGCCTCCTAAACCTACTCTCTATTGAGTGTGGCACTGAAGAGATTTGGGTCCAGGTACTGGGGAGGGCACAGTCTATAGAGGGAAATACTGCTCCATGCCAGATAAGCCGTCTGTGGCTGAGGCGAGGGCTATGAAGCATTGCTCTGCTGTGCCGTTCACTGCAGGTGTAGGTGGCATCGAAGCAGAAGCTGTCATGCTGGGTCAGCCCATCAGCATGGTGCTTCCCCAGGTGATTGGCTACAGGCTGATGGGAAAGCCCCACCCTCTGGTAACGTCCACGGACATCGTGCTCACCATTACCAAGGTAAGGATATGTGTATGTATATGCATAAATATATGATCCACACACAAACACACACAGCCTCCTGGAAAGCCAATGACAAATGGAATAAACTTAATGGAGTCAGTGTGCTCTAGAGAGGCTAGGATGTAATATGTTGATAGATTATAAAAATAAAATAAGATTAAAAAGAGTTCTTCTGGTTAAGTTTAGATGGTTATCTTCGTTCTTCTTAATTTTTAAAATTGTGACATAAAGGACTCAGAAATTAAGATCATGTTAATATTCCTGTCAGCAAATTTTTCTTTTTTCCTTTTTGCCCCAAGACAGGGTCTCTCTATAGCTCTGACTGGCCTAGAACTTACTATATAGACCAGGCTCTCCTCAAACTCACAGAGGTCCACCTGCCTCTGCTTCTTGCCTGGCTCCTGTCACCAAATTTTAAAGAGACAATAATGTCCTGTCAGATTTGTTTCTGAGGCTGTTTTATGAATTAGCATGTGTTTATAATTTGTGCGTGTCTAGAATTAGCATTTATGTATGGTTCAGAAGATCCTATCCCTCCCAGAAGTAATTGCTCTCTTGAAGTTGAAAATTATTCCCACACATATTTTACACTTTTGCTAGTTTTTCCACTTGTATCTTTTTCTCGAGTTTTATTACATTTTTATCTCTCTGTGTGTGAGGCATGGCATGTGTGGGAGACCAAGGAGAACCTTTGGGAGTTGTTCTATCCTTCCACTTTCCAATTTTATACTTTCTTCTCTTATTAAAAGTTCATTGGTTGCGATAGATGTAACTACAACTTGGAAGTTATTATTAGGGCTTTCTCTTAAACACGTGCAAGTATCCTAGGTGTGTGTATGTGCGGGAGTCACTTGCTTTAGGAAAAGTACTTTCTCCTGGGCTGTGGTGGCCCACACATTGAATCCCAGGACTTGAGAGGCAGAGGCAGGCAGATCTCTGAATTCAAGACCAGCCTGGTCTACAGAGCAAGCTCAAGGACAGCCAGGACTATACCAAGAAGCCCTGTCTTGGGGGGAAAAAAAGGTAGTTTCATGGTCTTTATTCTAAATAATTTTTCCCTTGGTTATATAGTATAGAGACCCTTTATATAGACCCCATGCTGAAAAGGCCAAAAGGTTATCTTTGATTCAATCTTTATGGAGTTTAGAATTGGATTTATCGAATACCACAAATTGTCACAGTAGTTTTCAAAATTGCACTAACAGCGCTCACCCCAAAAGTGTGGTAGAATGCAGGTAGCTGAAGGGCTCCCTATGCCCTCGGCTGTCTGAGGAGCTGGCTTCTTTGTCAGCTCAGGTTAACTGACCAGTCCTGGAGCTTCAGGCATGGCTAAAGCATAATGGGGAGACAGGAGATGCGCAGTCTGTGGCATTGGTAGTAGTGAGAACTAGGTGTTCACTGTGTCTTTAACAAGAAATCCTTTATTTAAATACCATGATTATATAAGTACTAAACTTATCTAAGTTGAAAGAATGTAATTTTTTAATGCCTTCAGTGTTTCATTCTGACGGTTGTCATTTAGAATAACGCATCTTGGTGTAATTCGTATTTTTGGCATTCTTTTTCTTTCTTTTAAAAAAAATGAGAATTAGTTTTTGCCACATCCACGGCTGTCTCGACTGTGTGACAAAATGCCTCTCAGGTGGTGGCCATCTCAAAATGAGGGGCTTGTGCTACTTGGAGCTTGGCCCCCGGCGGTTCCCTGGCAGTCTGCTCGAGTTGAGGTGCCTGATTAGCCTCAACGACCTCGTTCACTTTGTTCCTGGCGATGGTTTCTTGCATTGACTCTACTATCCTTTCTTCTGTTCTACTTTTCTCTTGACAAAAACTTAATCTGTTCAGGGAACCAAAAAACATTCCTGACGGGCTCCTTGAACACCGAGGAACTGATGCGTCAGTTCCCTCCCTTGATTCGGGCCATTAATGTTATGATTAAGACTCTGGCTCGTTCTCTGGGGGAATTTATGGATAACCTATAACAGAAAGAGCTCATGATAGGAGATCTGGTAGAAGATGGGTAAATTATGAAGGAAAATGTATAGGATGGCATAAATTACCATTTATGGAGAGGCTAGCCAAAATGAAAAACCCCTGGTACATTTTAGATAGGAAAGAAAGGCAAGATATTCTTGATAACATGAAGCCAGCCATTCAATATTGGAACAAACCCTGGGGGTGGAATCCTGAAAAATGGTGTTTGGGTTACCTTGGTTACCTTGAGGGCAGATATGATTTAGGGCCATGAGAAAGCACAGTTAGTGGTGTGAGACGAATTTCAAAAAAAAGCTCTACCCACCTGGCCCTGACCACAAGACTTGCTGAGAATAATCAATTGTCTGTAATCATTTTTCTATGGAAACTTTTATGTCTGCAAACTTCCTTCTGTACTCTCTTAAAAGTGATGCTTGAATCTTAGTAAAGTTGCAACAGATTCAAATCTCATTAGAGTTGTGTCTGTCATTAGCTGAATCCTAGGTTCTCCTAAGCCTTCACCCCTGTTCTCCCTCGGACTTCGATCTCCAAGAGAGTCAGTCCGCGACAAGTTTTAGTACACTCTCGGATTCACAGGAGGGTTGCGGAGAATAGAGTCCCTTCCCTTCTTCCCAGTCCCCCATGTCCATGTTACACCGGCCTTAGTGCTGCTACGGCATCCCCCATCCCTGGGGTGTCCCTTTGCCATCCTGGAATCCAGTCCTCTTAGAGAGCATTGCCGAGATAGTTCTGTGTTGTAGACACAAACTTTCAACCCTCAGACTTTCCTAATGTTTCTACTGTATAGCACCTCCGGCAAGTTGGGGTCGTGGGCAAATTTGTGGAGTTTTTCGGGCCAGGAGTGGCCCAACTGTCCATCGCTGACCGAGCTACAATTGCCAACATGTGCCCAGAGTACGGCGCGACCGCGGCCTTCTTCCCCGTGGATGAAGTCAGCATTGCGTACCTGCTGCAGACAGGTACGTGAAGGGCTGAAAGCAGAGCCCCTTAGCGGCCGACCCTGCCTTCCACCTCTGCCCACCCCATGCTCTTGTGTTAGATGTATTTTCCTCTCTGTGGAGACAAAGTATGTTGTTGGATTTAAGGAGGTGTGGAGTGGACCTTGATAGACAAGAAAAACATCTCTCCCTGGCACCCCAGAACCCAGATGTATATACTGCTCTTCAAACACTGATTGTTGTATATTGACACAAGAGGCCTTGGTGGTGGTAACTGGAGGGCCTGTCAGATAGCAGGCACTGGTATCCACCTACTGAGTCCCCCTTCAGACGTTGACTGGGTAAATTGATGGGTTCCTTGTTTAAATAATGGGAGAGAAAAGCCTAGAAACAGAGCAGTGTATTTAGTAAGTAGCAGAGCCTGTGGCCGTCATATCCAGAACAGCAGTGGGTTCAGCGTTGTATTTCTGGTGATAGGGTGCTGAGGATTAAGACTTTAGCTTTGGGTGCAAATTTGGGCTCTTTGTTCTGCCATGTCCTAGCTGTATTCCTTAGAGAGTTACCTACTAATTTTCCTGCACTAGCATTTCCTCATCAGTAAATGAGAATAATAATAGTACTTGTCCCGTGGGGTCATTAAAGACCAGGGGGTGATGTAATTCATTTGAAGCATTGCGCACACAGTGTCAGGCCCACCAAGTGCTTATGGGCTAGAAGTTTGAAGCGGTTGGTAATTATTTTAGCAAAGTAATGGCGAGAGTGAGTGTGGCAAATTGAGGACAGATGTATCGGTGCCCTTGAGCGGGGGGCTCAGGTTGAGGATGCTGTTGAATAAGGGCTGTCACCAAAAAGGTGAAGCATAGCTGTAAGGAGAGCAGGAATCTGTTCTGTAAACGTCACTTTGGTGGGAATAGCAGATGGCACCCGATAAATAGCAGCCCAGAAGCTGAAGGGGCAGGGGCGTTGGTGATGGCATGACCTACAGAACCGCAGGTGGACTCTCAGTTTGCAGTCTTTAACCCGGAAATCATAACGTGTTCCTTTGTTACTGGTGCCCTTTAGGTCGCGAGGAGGACAGAGTAAAGCACATTAAAAAGTATTTGCAGGCTGTAGGGATGTTTCGAGACTTCAGTGACCCCTCTCAAGACCCAGACTTCACTCAGGTACGAGAGCACCTTCCAAACCACGTTTCTTCTTTCTGAGGCTGCAGTTGTGGTTGTCTGCGTTTCTTCATGGGTGGTACAATTGTGGGAAATTAGTCCCTGGGTTACCATTATAAAGGAACAGGGTGGTAGGTAGTGGGAAATGAATAGGTTAAAGGCATAAAGTATCAAAATAATTCTAAATGTGACTACTGACCTAAACTTTGTGAGTTGAGTGTTCCCTGCCCCTACTACTACTGGTTGACACTTACGCGTGGTAGACTGTATGAGGTAGCTGGAGCTATTCAAAAGCCAAGCCTATCATTGGTACAGTCCTGGAAAGGCATGAAGATGTGAGCCGTCAGTAGTTCTGTTTACCCCATGGTTTGCTTTATTTTCTAGGGGTACAAACTGAATCCGTGTTTTCAAAAGCAGCCAAGCTTTAGAGAGTAAACCAGTCTTGGGTCCCCGTTTTCAGGCACCATCAAAGAGAAAGTACTCATTGAGTTGACAGAGTATCTTCTGCAGAGATGGCTTATGGCTTCATCCCTCAGTAGAAAGCCAATCTCAGCCTAAAAGCCATGTGTTAGCTACTCTACAGAGCAGCAAGTAGAAGACGGCAGACAGCCGGTATCTACCCCTCCCTCTAAAGCAGCAAAGAGTCCTGCCAGTCCTGTGCTACTCCCGTGCCCATCCTAATATTGGGGAGTTAATTTTTAACGTGATGAAAGGATCACTGACTCCCCTGATTTAGAACGTGGCAACCTGTTCAGCTGTTTATTGTTGGGATGTTCTAAGGTCTCTGGTGTGGTTGTGCTGTTTCTTTACGGATTCTGTTATTGCTTTTGGTTTGGGTGAACAGGTTGTGGAGTTAGATTTGAAAACAGTTGTGCCTTGCTGCAGTGGACCAAAAAGACCCCAGGACAAAGTTGCTGTGTCTGACATGAAAAAAGACTTTGAAAGCTGCCTCGGAGCCAAGGTAGGGCCTGATCTCTACCCTGCACCTTTGTGCCCAGGCTTTTACCTTGTTATAATGCTTCCTGGACCTTGGTGTCAAGGACATTTCTTCTCCTTCCTAAACCCCTTCATGAGGCCCCCATGAACTATGGGCCCAGCAACTTCCCTGCAGCACGTGCCTGTCTATAAATGCAACCCCTGTTGGTGCATATATCCTTTTCCTGCACCTCCTGCAGTGTTGGTAGCCCTGATTGCACAGGCTCTCTAAGTCCCCGGACTTTTGTGCATGCCTCTCTGCGTGTGCATGTCTCTGCTTCCTCCCTGCCATCCTCTCCTGCCCGATCCTTTAAGTTCTATCAGATACTGTGCTCTGTAACGTGGTCCCAGCATCGCCTAGCAGGAAGTCCCCTCCTCTCACTTCAACTCCATGGCACTCTTTGGGTATGTGTGAAGGCTGAAGCTCAGATTTTCACAGACTGCCTCCCGAATGAGAGGCTGACAGGGAGTTTATCCATGAGGCCTCGGCTATACCAGATGTGTAGCTGTATCTTACATGACTGATCAGATTAGTTGAAAGTGATATTAAGACAAGTTACCTTTCTCCAAATCTCCATGAGATCAGAATCCACAGACTCAGTCACGCCACAACCACTATACTATATATTTTGTGGGCTAACTTTGAACTGTTAATAGAAAGAAATAGATGTTTACATTTTCTGTTTTATTTCAAAGTTTACTCATAAAAGCATTTGTTCCGTTAATAATTGGCACTTAAAATTACTATCACACTTCTTCCAAAGTGAGGAATTTTGATCACACATTTTTTCTTCTTTGTGTGTGCCCTATTTTCTTTCTTCTTGCATGTAATATTTTCAACCTTCTCTTCCCACAGCAAGGATTTAAAGGTTTTCAGGTTGCTCCAGACCGTCACAAAGACCAGAAGACATTCATCTACAATAACAGTGAATTCACTCTTACTCATGGCTCTGTGGTCATTGCTGCCATCACTAGCTGCACAAACACCAGCAATCCATCCGTGATGTTAGGAGCAGGTGAGTGTACCTGCTTCCATCCTCCTGGTCTCCTGGATGAGGGAAGAAGAATTTTCATTTTACAGATGTATGAAGAGATTGACCCAGAACATTTCTACACAGCCAAAAGCATCCAAAGCAAAGTATTTAAGTAATATTCATAGTGTATGACAGGCTGTCCTTCGGTAATTAACACAGAAAATACGTAGAGGAGAGTAGAGGAAGCTGATTTCTGCCAGCACCTGGAATCCAGTCCCACCTAAGAAAGAGAACCTCTTGTCCCCACACAGACTTTGCCCCAGTAAGCCGCTGTCTTGGTGCATAGGCAGTTGCGGCTGGACCAGGGCCCAGGTCCCTGGCTGGTGAAGCTCGGCGTGGTAGCTGTTGTGCAATGCCGTGAGGTGGTTAATAGTTACATGGGAAGTTCAGTGTTGTAGGATCCTTAATTCCAATGTTTCATCACCGTTAAGAACTTCCCTTGGGTCCAGTGACCAGGGTCAGTAGTTCTTTCTTCATGGGCCTATAAGGAAACCTTTTTAGAGTTCATCTTTGCCATCTGAACTTTCCCTACTTATCTGGAACAAACCTATCTTCAGGGAGCGCCAGCAGCTGCCCGTGGCCTTTGTACCCTTGTTCCCTCCCCTCTGTGCCTCACATCTCCCCCTCAGTTGTCATGCTTCCTGACTCAGAGAATGAGCGAATCCATTATGGTCCTAACCAGTGCCCAGGGCCACTGATCTTCTGCTTTGGGAATGTCTGTGATCCAGATGTGCTGTAGCTGCCTGTGGTCCAGACGTGCTGAAGCTAGCTGCCTGTGGTCCAGATGTGCTGTAGCTAGCTACCTGTGGTCCAGACGTGCTGTAGCTGCCTGTGGTCCAGACGTGCTGTAGCTGCCTGTGGTCCAGATGTACTGTAGCTGTCTGTGCTCCAGATGTGCTGTAGCTGCCTGTGTTTCTTTCCAGTCAGGACACAACTCGTGTATCTCAGAAAAGGCCCTAACAGTCATGATTTTCATCTAAATCCAAACAGATAATTTTAGAGAATTTTCCCTCCCAGAATTAAAAACTCACAGGATATCACTAAATGGTATTGGATTCATTTATTTGTTTGCTTGGTTGGTTTTGGTTTTGGGAACTTGCTCTGTAAGTCCAGGCTGGTCCAGATGCTGGAACTAAAGATGTGAGCCACCACACCAGGCTGAGGTTCATCTATTAGGAAGAACAAACGCCCACCTGCCCCTTGCTTCATTTCCATGACTCATTTGGGCTTGCTGCATACATGAATTGGCTCTGGGTAGTGAGCTTTTGATCTGTCGGTCAAGAAACATAGCTGGGGAAACCCAGGCCCTTTCCTAAAGAAGACACTCACGGTGCTGTCTCTTCACCGTCTTGCAGGACTGCTAGCGAAGAAAGCTGTGGAGGCGGGACTGAATGTGAAGCCCTACGTCAAAACTAGCCTGTCTCCCGGAAGTGGCGTGGTCACCTACTACCTTCGAGAGAGTGGGGTCATGCCTTATCTGTCCCAGCTAGGGTGAGGGAGAGGGGGTTTTGGTTGGTTGGTTGGTTGGTTGGTTGGTTGGTTGGTTGGTTGGTGTTTCATTAATGCCTTCGCCATTGTCCTGGTCCCCTGGCACCCGTGTCCTTGTGTAGCAGGCTGTCACCGATCCTGTGCACTTTCACGGCATTTTATCATGTGGCAGACAGACTTAAACCCTGGCTTTCCAGTTGCAGGGGGCCCCTGGGATGGTTGCACTAGTTGTTCGTTTTGCAAGTGACCCCTATTCCTTGTGGCAATCCCTCCTTTCCCCAGAAGAGGGCGCCTTTCCTCGCTGGCACTGAGAAGAACGATGGCCTGATAGTGAATGTGCAACTGAGTCTGCCTTTTGGCCTGGGAATAATTACATTCTAGTCCTTGAGGCAAATGCGTGATTAGTCACCACAGCAGTTTCTCCAGTTACCGTGTTATTTCCTAGTTTCCATAACATCTGTTTCATCCATGTGTCTCATAAAATCCCAAAGTCTTTGGGAATGCACGATAGGAGATGGAGATACTAAGAGGCACATCGAGTTTCAGCTTTTAAATATTCTAGATCATTCGAGTCCTTATGTTACAAGTTTAAGAATGTGGGTGGCATCCTTCTTTAGAAGGGAAACTCTTCGGAATGACCCTGTCCCAAACTCACTCCACTGCCCCTGCTTTATGTCCCGTGGCCTCTGGGAAGTGTTCCTGCACCGAGACAGCCTTTTCCCGTGCTGTGTTTGACACCTAGGTTTGACGTGGTGGGCTACGGCTGCATGACCTGCATCGGCAACAGCGGACCCCTTCCTGAGCCTGTGGTGGAGGCCATCACTCAGGTAATGTCAGGAGCCCGCGTTCTGCGACCTCTAGTTTGGGTTTCCATAACACTCAGCAGATTCTGGAAGCTGTGAGACGGTCAGTGCTCGGAACCAAGGTGTGGTAACAGGAGTGTGCACTTAGAACAAAGATTCTAAGTCAGTGCTCGGAACCAAGATGTGATAACAGGAGTGTGCGCTTAGAACAAAGATTCTAAGTCAGTGCTCGGAACCAGGATGTGATAACAGGAGTGTGCGCTTAGAACTAAGATTCTAAGTCAGTGCTAGGAACCAGGATGTGATAACAGGAGTGTGCGCTTAGAACTAAGATTCTTGAGGAGAAACCATGAGCTGTGTGATACTGGGCAGGTAAATGGGCTGGTTTGTGCCTTGGTCTCCACAGCTGTGAACTGGAGGTAATAGTGCCTGACTCTGAGGATTGCCGCGGGAAATAGAAAGCGCCCAGGTGAGGGTTCAGTGCATGCTAGCTTTGACTGCAAAGGGTCCTTTGCAGTCAAAGGGTCCGCAAAAATTGTGGTTTGCGGGTCATTTGAAACTTGGTTCAGAATCGGACAACGAATGCAAACTGTATCGTGCTGGCTTGGTTTCTGTTGCCATAGACCTGTAACCCCGAAGAGTACTCCTGGATCTGTCACTGCGGCTTCCCTCAGCTCTCAGCTTCTGGTCTTTCTGGGTGGTCTCTCCTGGTCTTAGACTCTAGCAGCAAAAGCTATGATGTCATGTGCCGACCTATCTGGTATCTTCCCAAGACCAGGAACCACTGACCACTACTCTCTGATTTGACCTGGAGCATCTCCCCTGAGATGCCGCTCTCTTCCCTCCTCCCGGTAGCAGGAGATGGAAGGGAAGGATGTCTGAAAGCTTTGTCTACATGAAGCTGGTCAGACACGAGCAGTCTGGGCAGCGCCTTCTTTGTGAACTGAGGACTGTTGATGACCGTGAACTCTTGCCTCACCAGGGAGACCTCGTAGCTGTTGGAGTGCTTTCTGGGAACAGGAACTTTGAAGGCCGAGTCCATCCTAACACCCGGGCCAACTACTTAGCGTCTCCCCCATTAGTAATAGCATACGCAATCGCAGGGACCATCAGGATTGACTTTGAGAAAGAGCCTTTAGGTAAGATTTTGGTTTTATAACCATCTGTCTTCTTCCTGTGAATTCAAAAATATGACTAGAAGGAAATTGCTGCTTTGGTTAATACAAAATGAAATGCAGAATCCTGAGAGTCGGACATGGTGCCACATGTCTTTAATCCCGAGGCTTCGAAGGCAAAGACAGACAGATCTCTACAGGTGGGCTCCAGGATAGCCAGAGCTACAAAGTGAGACCCTGTCTCTACAAACAAAGACTCTAGAAATTGTTAATCCCACCGATGGAGAATAAGGCCACTATGGCAATTTAAAGCCAAATTTGAAGCAAGCTTTAATTGAATACTCTGGCCAGACACACCTCTGGTTTCTCAGAAGAAAATGGGCCCAAAGCCAGGCAATGGTGGTGCACACCTTTAATACCATCACTTGGGAGGCAGAGGCAGGTGGATCACAGTGAGTTCATGGCCAGCCTGGGCTACAGAGTGAGTTCCAGGACAGCCAGGGCTACACAGAGAAACCCTGTCTTAAAGGGGAAAAAAAAAAAGGCCCTAAGTCACGGTTTCCAGTGACTTAAGTAGTATTTTCCATCAGGTCCAATTAGGGGCATTTTTGTTTCATGGCTCTCTAAGTCATAGCAAGTAAAACTTAAAATATAATTTTGGCTCTCATTAGGGGAGACAGAGAAGTCCTTTAACTGTTCTTCAGTGTACACCCAAAACACAAAGGGAAGAAACAAGATTCTTTGGGGGCAGTAGGTGGCAAAAGGACATAAGGTCCAAACATATTAGCAATTTGTAGTTCTGGAGTTTTCTGAGGTTGCTGCCCTTTGCCCCCTTCCGGACTCCTGAGATGGGCTTCACTTTACTGTACACCCTGTAGGAACACGCTCCAGGTCAGATTCTGTCTCAGCTGAAAGTTCTGTTTGTCTGCATCCCCTGGGCTTTCCCCTCAATGCCTTCCTCACTCCAGCCCAAGGAGATTAGGCAGTGTGCAGGGCACCCCTTAGATCTGCTTTGAAGAAATCAGACTCTAACTATCCTGCTGACCCTCGTTGGTCTTGGATCCTACAGTTACAGTTATGCCTACTCCCTAAAATGTGCTTGACCCTCAATCAGTGTTCCTGGTGTTGTCATGGCCCTTCGTGGACATGAGCCAGGGTGGCAGCTGGGTCACACATTCAGGTGACACGGTCAGACGAAAGCACCACTCTGCCTCCTTGTCCGTAAGTAAGTAAGTAAGAAAATGCCCCTCTCATCGCTAGTTAGTGCCAGTTCTTCACTTTTTATGTACTTTTTGTGACAACTTTGCTCTTTCAGATGGGCCTGGAGCATAATACTGAACTAGCGTCCGATGTTCTATACACAAGAAGCCTGTGATATACCTGGCATTGACCCAGGCTTCATTCGGTTAGGAACCAGTGTGTTGTTGGCTCCAAGTCCCCAGGGACCTTTGAGGACACTGAAGACTGCCAGTGACCCCTGTGCCTAACAGAAAATGAAGAAGTGTTTTATATATGCAGAGACCGTCCCTAAGTCCCCATTACACCCTGAACAGTACCAGTGCTGTACAAATGCTATGTAGGGAACGAGAGGGGCAGGACATATTCGATACGGACACTTTCTTTTCTTCTGTTTTCAGTCTGTAGTCGATTGAATTAACAAATACAAAGCCTGTAAGTTGGAGGCCAAGCTGTCCATAAATACCTTTAAATAAGAGAGCACGCACTACCAGGCTGTGTTAATCCGCTGATGGAAATGTGGCCCATAAGAAGAGATTCAGTCTTGGTTCTCGCAACCCTGGGAAGATCAGACCTGACTGTGATGATGAGATGGGTGTGAGAGGCAGTTTCTCACTGGTCACGTGTTTTCCCCAGGCGTGAATGCACAAGGCCAGCAAGTATTTCTGAAGGATATCTGGCCAACCCGAGATGAGATCCAGGCAGTGGAACGGCAGTATGTCATCCCTGGGATGTTTAAGGAGGTCTATCAGAAAATAGAGGTGAGGCACAGCACAGTGCACACACGCACTGGGAAATGTTGGCTTTGGTCGTCTCACAGACCTGAGGCCAGCGGAAGCGTGGACCAGAGAGACATTTATTTCCTCCTCTGACCAGGGCAGAGGTTACTCTGCCTCCATGGCTTCTTCACAGTCTCAGAGCAATGGTGAGAAAACCGTGTCTTCGTGGGAGGGGTCATCTGAGGAGTGAGTCCTGGGCATAGGGCGAATAGAGGGTTGCTGCCTTTCTACCAGGCTTGCTGAAGGTTCCTGTCACCTAGCAAGACAAAGGAACCAGGAACACTTTGTATTTCTGCTTAGAATCAAAGTGGCTTTAGTAGACCTCTTTTGAATGTTTTGTATTTGTATATCGAGTTTTTTCTGGCCTGTATATGGTTAATTCTTTCCCTTTTCTTATTTAAGACTGTAAACAAAAGTTGGAATGCCTTAGCGGCCCCCTCAGACAAACTATACACATGGAACCCCAAATCTACATACATTAAGTCACCGCCCTTCTTCGAAAACTTGGTATGATTTTTATTATATTTTTAGATATTAGATATTATATTTTATATATGTATTAAACTTTCATTATTCTGCATATATGATGTTAGGGTGTGAGCAGGTATGAGCGTGGGTGGGCCGTGACACCAGTGTGCAGTCAGAAGACAACTGCTGAGTCAGTTCTCTCCTTCCACACTGGGTCACCAGGCTCGGTGCTGGTGGCAAGAACATTTACCTGGGGCCATCAAACTGGCCTGAGTTGTTTAAATGTGTACGAGTCGTTTGCTCGCATGTATGTCTGTGCACCACAAGTGTAGAGTGTTGGGGGGAGTCAGAAGACATAGGATCCCCTAGACCTAGAGTTACACAGTTGTGAGCCACCGTTTCGTGCTGGAAATTGAAGAGCAGTTGGTGCTCCTAACCTCTGAGCCATTGCTCCAGCCCCTGGCTTTTTATTTTTTAACATAAGTGCTTTAAAAGCTGTTTTTCCTTGTACAGTCTTACCCCACAGCCTTGTGCTAGCTGCCCACTGCAGTAAATCCTTTGCATACTCAAGCAGGTAGTGCTGGGAGTGTTGCATGAAGCTGGGAGGTTTGGCTGCAGGCACTGTTTCTCTGGCCAGGGGTTCTGTGTGGCAGTGCAGAGACCTCCTAGTAGGTAGACACCACCTAGACGAGGACCAGCTAAGATCCGCAGGACTGGTCCAGGAGAATATCCTCAGGACCTGCCGTCTTATACTCCATGACGGATTGCTATGGAGGGGGCTGGGAGGAGGAGTCAGCAGCCCAGCTGTCCTTGGCATGTGAGGGATTACCTGGAGATGCAGCAAGGATGTCCCTGCAGCTGCATTCCCATCGCCTTTGAGGGTCAGTGCCAATACATCACCTTCTATCCAAGGTTCAGACGTGAATGATCTGTTGACCTTCTTCTGCTTGTGAATGCGGTCGCTATGAGCCAGCAAACTAGAATCTTCCATGCACTGATGCAGAGTTCTCAGTCTGGTGCCCCTGGTTGAGCTCAGCTGGTGACCTGTCTGGAAATCCTGGGCAAACACTGACTTGTGCACTCTTCTGCAGACTCGAGATCTCCAGCCACCCAAGTCCATAGTGGATGCCTATGTGCTGCTGAATTTAGGAGACTCGGTCACGACAGACCATATCTCTCCGGCGGGGAATATTGCCAGAAACAGTCCCGCTGCTCGCTACTTGACCAACAGAGGGTAAGCATGGGGGAGGCCGAAGACTGACCGCAAAGGGAGGGAGCACGGTGAGGCTGACGTTCTCTTTTCACGGGCCGCCTATCACACTGCTCATGAATCACAAGTGGCCAGGAGCAGCAGCTTCCTAAGCAAGTGCATGTCTTAGGCTCAGCATCAGCCCCCTCCCAAGCCATGGCAGAGCCTGCTTGAGGGCCAATGGCAGCGATATAACCTGACATTCATTGTCACGTCCTGTTGGGACAGTGTGGACAAAACCGCCTCACGACTGTGCAGCTCGCTCCCACTCATCCTCTGAGACCTGTCAATATCTGTAGCTTCATCTGCATCATCTGCCCCCTGAATATAGATGACTTCGGGGACTCCCTGAGACTCATGGGAGGAGAAAAAAAGTCCTGATTTCTGTCCTCTATTCCTAATCAGTTTCCTTGGAGAGAGGGCTCAAAGCAAATTTGAGAAGCAGAACAAACACTTTTTTCTCTGGGGGTGATTGTCTTGACCCAGGAGCTGTTTAGGGAAATGAATGCAAGCAATTATAATGTCCCCCTCCCCGCAATGCACAAACGAGCAACATTTTTGGACAGGGTTTCAGAGGTCCTGAGGCATGCTTGCCTGCTCCTGAAGCCCGACCAGAAGCTCTCTTCACCACCAAATACAGGCCTAACAGTCCAGTCGTGTTAGCATCCACCTGGGAATTGTAAGAAACAAGCCAGTGAGCTGGCTACTGTGTCCACGAAACTTGCTGTCCTGGGCCTGCGAAGTTCCTTTCCTTGGTTCTCATGCACATAATAGATATGGGATCAGACACTCTCTTGTGCCTCGCTGGCCCTGCCGTGATTTTTTTCTTCTGGACGGTCGTGTATCATGTTGCCACCACTTTGCATTGAGGCCCTGATTGTACGGGGACAAATTCAGGCCGCTCCTGGTTAGTTTGTGGAGCGTACTTAGTCGTCTCCCATTCTCCGGTCCACCTGGCTGCCTCCCTGTTATTTTTAATTCGGATTTGACCTTATATGTAGCTCCTGTGTTAAGAGGATAAACAGTCCTTACAGAATTCCTTCTAATTTTCTATCCAGACCTGAAAGGCCCTTGAGTTGGCCCTGGTGAGCACTGATCCCTGCCTTCTCTGCCCCTGGTTGGCTCTCCCAGTTGAGGCTTTGAAAAAGTCTGCAGAGCAGTACCTGGCAGGCTCAGTGACATGCTGGGTTTAGAGCATTTTCTCGCCCGTGTAAGCTAGGTTTCCTCTTTCCTCACGTCACTGAAGAGCTCCCCGCTTCTGTTATCAGCCTGACGCCCCGAGAGTTCAACTCTTAAGGCTCCCGCCGGGGAAATGACGCCATCATGGCACGGGGGACCTTCGCCAACATTCGCCTGCTGAACAAGTTTCTGAACAAGCAGGCTCCACAGACTGTGCATCTTCCTTCAGGAGAAACCGTGAGTACAGTCTCTCTTCGGAGCCTGGCTCTTCACAGTGACTTTCCTGTCTTCACAGCTGCGGCTTACCTGGTGTGGGACCGGGGAGGCTGCTTGCTGGTTCCCAATAGCTCAGACCTAAAACAATCACACAGAAACTGTATTAATTGAATCACTGCTTGGCCCATTAGCTCTAGCTTCTTATTAGCTAATCTCTTACATATTAATTTAACCCATTTCTATTAATTTGTGTATCACCACGTGACAGTGGCTTACCAGCTAAAGTTCCCAGCGTCTGTCTCCAGCAACTCCATAGCTTCTCTCTGCCTCTGCCTCCTTTCTCCCCACATACAGCCTAGCTTTCCCCACTAGTTCTGTTCTTCCCTGCCATAGGCTCAAAGCAGTTCTTTATTCATTAATCAATAAAAGCAACACACAGACAGAAGGACCTCCCACACCAGCCTGGCTCCCTACAGGTCTTGCTAGGTGTCAGTCTGTATGTGTGACATTTACCCTGGTAGAGAATATAGTCTCTTGCTTGCTGCTTAGTAGTTGGGTACCATGGTTAAACCAAGTCTCATTTTATGGAAGCTGAGCTCAAAAAACAAAATCTCTGAGTGAAATTTCATGTGTTTAAAGTGCTTAAAGACTAAATTCCAGATTATTCAGCATATTTATCACAAAGAGCTATGGTGTGTCCCCACTGGTATTTGTTTTAATCTACTTCATCCACAGCAAAAAGGAAAGGTCAAGGCAGCCCTTTGAGGTCTGCCCAATCCTATAGGAGCTGGTTGAAGCTGATTTATATGTTGGAGTTGTTTATTTGTAGATGTGGGTGTATGAGGTGGGTTCTGTACGCAGAGCCACCTGAGGTGAGGTCCTAGGACTAGCTATTTACCTCTCTGGGCCTTTCTGTAAATTTGTGACCTAGGAAAAACACCAACCATATATGACTCTGAGGCTTAAAACAAGATGGGATGCCCTGTAAGATCTAGACGATAGTACATCTGCAGGTCCCCCAAGAGTGTGACCCGCCAGCTTCCTTCTTTTCTCATATTTTTTCTTTTACTGAAAATAGACTTTTTTCATACAATATATTCTAATTACAACTCCCCACCAACAACAGCTTATTTGAGCTCCTCCCCTCTCCCATCCAGAGCCACAAAACAAATCAGAAGAGACCAAAGTAAACAGGCCAGGCATTGGAGACTCATACCTTTAATCCCAGTGCTCAGGAAGCAGTGGCAGGTGGATCTCTGAGTTTGAAGCCAGCCTGGTCTACAGAGTGAGTTCTAGGACAGCAAGGGCTAAACAGAGAAACTCTGTCTCAAAACAACCAAAACACACACAAGCAAACAAGAAAAAAAGCATAAGAAACACATATTATAGATGCAGAGACAAAAATGTTTGCACACACATGAATCCTATAAAAACACAAAACATATATGCACAAAGAAACCTGTAAATTTTTTTTTAAATGCCCTGACAAAATATTAAGAGGCAAAGAACCTCTAAAGAAGCCACTGAGTTACTTTCATTGCAGGTGGTCATCAACTGTGATAGATTCTGGGTCAGGGATGTGGACGTACATGTGTATCCCCTCTGCCCTGGGACTCTATCTGCTGCAGGCCTCGTGTGTTTTCATGGTCTCTCTGAGTTCATCTGTGCATTCTTCCTGCCGTGTTTCTAAAGCCTGGATTCCTTGATGTCCTCCAGCCCTCTGGCTCTTACACTCTTCCGATCCTCTCTAGTGTGTTTTGCTCTCTTATTCTTTGGCTTTTGGGACTTTGTTGGGGGCCTGCCACCCAGCTGCCAGATAAATCATACATGGAGGCTCATTCTTAGTTGAGTGCCTCGTCTTATCTTGGCTTGTTTCCTGCCACCTTTTCTTAAATTATCCTATCTGTCTTTGCCCTTGGGGCTTTTATCTTTCTCTATTCCTGTATACTTTTTCTTTCCTTCTTACTCAGTGTCTGGCTGTGTAGCTGGTTGGCTGTCCCCTGAAGTCCTCCTTGTTGGAAGGAACTGCTTATTAAAATACTGCTTGGCCCATTAACTCTAGCTTCTTATTGGCTAACTCTTATATTTATTCATTAACCCAATAAAAGCAACACATTAATCCCAGGCCCAGCCATCCACCAGGATATTAACATGTTTAGGTAAACCCTATTTTAGAGTTTAACGGAAGTCTTGTCTTGAGCCCCTTCCTCAGTCACCAGTGATCCAGTCAGATGCTTGGGGAATTCTCAGCTCAACAGACTATCCTGTGAAAAGCAGAGTTGTTTGTGGAGGATGTGTCTCATTACTAAATTAGCTGAGCCCTCCTAGCCTGCTGCTTCATGCTTTGGTGTGTGCTTCTGCTGCATCTGCCTTGGCTGCGTGGAGAGGGCAAGAAGATTTTGCATTTGATGTTTCTAAACATACCACCTTGTCTTGCTACTTTCACAACTGACCCCTGCTGGGCCTCTACTGTTGGGCCAAAACCCAGGCTCCATAGGGTTTTGTCTTTTAAGTTCCGAATGGTTTAATCAGTGGAAGAGAAGGAAAAGAAAAGTGGACTTGGTTCCCTTTGTCCTCTGATGCCCTAGGATTTGAATATATAATACTGGGCAGCAGTTACACAGTCGTCAGAAGTAAGGTTCAGTCTGGGAGAAATGAGTAGAGAAAGTTAACTGGGGACTCACAACATAGCCGGGTTTTCAGCTTCTCGCTGACTTAGCTGTCTTTCTTCTTCCTCAGCTTGATGTGTTCGATGCTGCTGAGCGGTACCAGCAGGCTGGACTTCCCCTGATTGTTCTGGCTGGCAAAGAATACGGTTCAGGCAGCTCCCGAGACTGGGCAGCCAAAGGCCCTTTCCTGCTGGTATGGATGGAGCAGAGGCTTCCTGGTGGGGCAGCCTCTAGAACTGGGGCGGGGGGGGGGTGCCTAGGAAGAAGTGCTACGGCTTTGTTTCCAAGACATTATGAAATAGCAGGTTGTGGACGCTTGTGCTATTCACCCAGCCTGCTTCTCTGTGCATCTAGACTTTTCCACTCGGACGGTAACAGTCCAAGGAGAACTGGCTCACATGGATTAGTTAGGTGGGCTTGGGACCAGCAGCCATGGACCCTGGGTATCTGTAGATAACTTTGGAGAAGAAAGCCTGTGGGGGCTAACACATTCAGAAATGTGTATGCAGTTAATGTATAGAAAAAAACTAGCATGGCTTCCGTAATTGTCACTACTCTAGAGGGAGTGGGACCTGAGAGAATAGAGCCAATAGAGGAGGTAGATTAAAGTCCCATGCAACCACCAGACAGTTTATACTGTGAGAGTTAAGAAAGGTCACATTGGTAAAACTCCCATGAGTTCAAGCTATATTCAGTCACAAGGACAAGCTGCATATAGCAAAAACATTTTTTTCATAGAGATGTATAAAGGATAATTTAAACATTTAGTTGAATTGAATCATAACAGCAAGCAATAATGAGTAATCTGAAATAAACTCACTCCTATCCGGTGCGCCATGGAGGAGCACAAAAACATCCCAAGAGCAAATCCATGTTTTAAAGAAACTGAGGTCACAAGATATTGTAATAAGGGCGGCGGGGCTGCGTCCCGCCACCCGCTAGCTTTACCTGGAATAATTACACGGAAACTATTCTTTTAAACACTGCCTGGCCCATTAGTTTCAGCCTCTTAACCCATTTCTAATAATCTATGTAGCACTACGAGGTGCACTTACCAGGAAAGATTCAGCATGTCTGACCTGGTGGCTGGCTGCATCGCGTCTGAGCTCACTTCCTCTTCCTCCCAGCATTCTGTTCTGTTTACTCCACCCACCTATGTTCTAACCTATAAAATGGGCCAAGGCAGTTTCTTTATTAGCCAATGACCTTCCTCCATCAACAAGACTCTTGTCTTGTTTCTTGGAGTGTTCTCACACTCCAAGCTATCCAGTTCTGTGCTGTATTGGTTACTGTTGTCTCAGAACTCTCCTTACATGACTCCGTTCCGGGACCACATCCCAACACATAATTGATTAAGATTATTGTCCTCGATGAAGGTAAGACACAAGCAGCAAGCTGTACGGGAGCAGTGAGGAGTGGGCTCCTTTAGAGGTTAGGTTAAAGTAAGACCCATGCAGCCACAGGTCAGAGGACGGATAACTTGCACTTGCTTCTGGCCTTGTGGGACCTTGGCTTGATGGCAAGCACCTTTACCCACTGAGCTATTTCACCAGGCAAAGGAGGTGCACATTTTATGTCCCTAAAATCCATTCTGCCAGTGTTTCTTGACTTTGGAACATTTGGGGACATTTTCAGTGTTATACTTGGAAAGTCCACTTCAAAGGCCTGGACACTGAGATTTTAAAAATCTCCCTGGTGATTCTAACATGCAGCGGTTCAAAACCTGCTGCTTTACAACCAGGTTCTTGAAACTCCGATGACCCCCCCTTTCTCTCTCTCTCTCTCTCTCTCTCTCTCTCTCTCTCTCTCTCTCACACACACACACACACACACACACACACACACACACACACACTCCTACACCTCACACCCCTGCAAGGTTCTGGTGCAGCAGCTCTGAGTTGGTATCTAAGAATTTATACCTAGAAGGAAAGCCTAGCTATCCAGTTCTGTGCTGTATTGGTTACTGTTGTATATTGCCAATTACACCCTAACAACAAAGGTTTTTCAATGGAAGCTGCATAGCAACACTGTTCGGCACAGTTCGGTCCTGGAACAGGAAGCGTGAAAGGCGTGCACACCGATCATTTGCTTGGGAGTCCATTCTCTCTTGATTAGACCCTTGGAATCTGCTGATGTGTGCCCACAGTAAAAGAAAACCCAAGGGAAAGGAAGTGATTTTTTTTATATTGTGATATGCATTGCAGATAAAATTAGCGGAGGGCTTTTGTTTCTCAAAGTGCTGTGTGGTCCAACAGCATGGGTTCAAATACTACATCAAACACTACATAAAAACCCCCTTAATAAGAGTAGTGAGTAATAGCATCTGCTGCTTTCAGAGTTGGTGGAGGGCAGGAAAGAATTCCTGATTGCTGTATATTGTAGACAAGCAGATAAGACTCACTACTGAGTTATTTGTAACTAGAAGGTAGCACTTTCAATGATCAACTAGCAGGTACTCAGAATCTAGCTGTGAGAATCTCTGAAGAATTTGTGTATCTCCTAAAGAAGAACTTGGAGCTGTGTCCAAACTTCTCTCTTGGCTCACCAGGGAATCAAAGCTGTGCTGGCAGAGAGCTACGAGCGCATTCACCGCAGCAACCTGGTCGGGATGGGGGTGATCCCCCTTGAGTATCTGCCCGGCGAGACTGCAGACTAGCTGGGACTCACGGGTCGGGAACGGTACACTATCGACATTCCTGAAACCCTTAAACCGCGCATGAAGGTTCAGATAAAGGTGAGCAGAGGTCTGCAGGCGGGACCTGAAGCCAGGGCCTGCTGATTGTCATCAGCTGTGAGGAAGAGACGAGTGGAGGGAGGGGCGTTCATGAAAATATGATCAACAGATCCTGTATGCACTCCTCCATGAGCATCATTGGAGGCTCCAGGCTTTAATTAGCCCCGTGGTTGTGGTTTAGTTGAGAAATGTCCCCATAGCCTCTGGCATTTGAACTCTTGGTAACCAGTGACGGTGCTGTCTGGGCCGCCTGTGGCCTTGTGGGTGAAGCGTGTTACCGTGTTACCATGTTACCAGGGGCAGAGCTTGAGAGCTCAGAGTCTCACAATTACGGTTCCCTCTCTCAGGTAGGACCTGAGCACTCAGCTTCCTGCTCCAGCAGCCTTGCCTGCCCCTTGCTGCCAAGCCCCCGCACCATGATGTCTTAAACATCTGGAACCACAAGCCGAGTTAAACTCCTCTAAGTTGCTTTGTTCACGGCCTTTTGGCAACAGGAAGTAGCTAACATAGAGGCGGTGACACATCTTTAGAGGAGGCAAGAATAAAGTGCCCAGCGCCAGAGTCCCAAGGGGACTTAGAGCTACAGAGGCAGCTGCTGAAGTCACCGGATGACCCCAGGCAGCAGCTGGAGCAGCTGCCCAAGGAACAACCTCAGTGAGACCCCTGCTGCCCAGAAAAGACTTAGGAGAAAGCATCATCTGTGTCCTGGGAGGCTACTTTGTTCCCACATGCCTCTCACCTCCATTGTTAATTCTGCATTAGTCATGCAGTCCTCAACCTTCGGTGGGCACATCGATCCCCAGGGCTCTTGTTGAAATGCGCACGCTAACCCAGGAGGTCTGGCTGAGTGCAGAGACTGCGGGTTCCACAGGCGGCTACTAGCCCTGCTGCCTTTTGGGCTGCACCTCAGCTGAAGCTAGCGGGCAGTTTAGTGGAATTTCCCCTCAGGCGGACGTCTCGGCCCCTCCTTCAGCTCACCCTGCCCCTTTGCCTTTGCAGCTGGACACTGGGAAGACCTTCCAGGCTGTGATGAGGTTCGACACTGACGTGGAGCTCACTTACTTCCGCAACGGAGGCATCCTGAACTACATGATCCGCAAGATGGCCCAGTAGGAGCTGGCCTCCCAGCAGACCTGCCCCGTGGGTGGGTGCCGGAGCCAGCGAGGTGCCAGGCCCCAGCAGCTGAGGCCTGGTAAAGCAGCCACCTCTACCTCTAGTGAGGGGGCTGCCAAGATGGGCAAGTGGGCACTGCCACGGCTGGAGGCACCGGGCCAGGACTTTCTACGTTCTTGATTTGTTCATCTTTTTATCCTTTTCTATAATGGAAATCTAGAATCATGGGAAGGTCAGTAGAACCAGAAAGAGAACTAGCTTGTCTCTAAGTTACTGATCACCGGACACTGATTTTTTTCACTCTGACTAATCGTCAACTGAACACTAGCCAGTATTCTCAGAAGTATCTGCTAGCCTTTTTACTGTCCTTCTCTGCTCAGTGAACCTTTCCTCAGAGAGCCCGTTCCTCTAAACTTTACACCAGTGTTGACTGACATAGATAAGAACTTCTTCACACTTCAGATCATAGCAGTGATGTCTTCCCCTCCTTCTAGGTGAGCAGAACCCTGGTGGGTAGGTCAGCCATCAAAGGGGTTTATGTACCTTTCAATCAATGTGAGAAATCGTCTTGACCATTTTCAACATTTGTTGAGAGAGGGGCCTTTGTCTGAAAGTAACTGGGGAGAGAGACAGGATTTCTAATTTGAATAAGATTAAATATATTTTCATGAAAATCTGTCGGCTTTGGAATTGAATTCTGTTGGAAATGTGACACAGTGCTGTGACCCGGAGAGCCATGTGAGCCCTGAAAGGCCTTCATATCTGCTCCTTCCACCACTGTATCTGGACCACAGACACCGAGGGACTGTCAAGGAGCCAGTGTGTGAGCTGCCTGCCGAGAGCAATGGGAAAGAAGAAGGGTCCTTCTTCCTTGGTTGCAGCAGCAGCAAGGAGCAAACCATGGCCTCTTGGTGTCCTAAAATCTGTTCACTCATTTTCACAGCGGGGATTATTTCGTGGTGTGCCTTGTTCTGACTATGAATCATCCATCCCCATCCCGTTCGAGAAAGTGGGAGCTTGCACATGCGTGCGCACGCACATGTGCACACCCACACCTTCTCTCTGGAAGCTGGCTTCCTGCTGTTTGCTTGGCTCTCACAGTGTGAGCCTGGTTTCTTTGGGTCTGAATGAGAACTAGAGCTGAGCCTGTTACTATGCTATGCATGGTCTGACCCCTGAGCCTTGATTCCAGACTAGCCAGTGCCTCTGTTGTGGATTAAAATTTCCACTGGGGAGGCTGGGCAGTGGTGGCGCACGCCTTTAATCCCTTAATCCCAGCACTCAGGAGGCAGAGGCAGACGGATCTCTGTGAGTTCAAGGCCAGCCTGGTCTACAAGAGCTAGTTCCAGGACAGGCTCCAAAGCTACAGGGAAACCCTGTCTCGAAAAAACAAAAAAAAAACAACAACAACAAAAAAAAATTCCACTGGGGGAGGGGTCGCCTTGTGTCTCTGTGGCAGTTTGAATGCAATTGGCCCCCATAATCTCAGAGGGAGTGGCACTATTAGGAGGCGTGGCCTTATTGGAGGAGGAAATCTATCACTGTGGGTGTAGCGTGAATTCTAATTGCTTTTAATAATAAAAACCTGAGTCAGATACTGGGGGTGAAGACTGAAAGATCAGAGAAGTAAAGCAGCCAGCCCCTAGTTCTTACCTCTACAAAATCCTTAGACCCAAGGGAGCAAGATCCTGTCTCTATGGATCCTCAGACTGAATGCCATGAGCTCCTGTCTCCACCTCCCTAGTGCTGGGATTAAAGGTGTGAGCCACCACCAGCTGAGTTACTGTAATGTGAGAATACACCTTGGCCCAGCTTCCTCAGGATGGTATCAGTGTCTGGGTTACTCTTCTGCTCCTGTAGGAATACACCCTGACAAAAGCAATGTACAGGAAAAGGGCTCATGGTAGAGAAGACTTGGCCGCAGGAGGCAGAGTGAACAGGAAGCGGAACCAGCTCTAAAAGTCTCTGGATCTATCCCCAGTGACTTACTTCCTCTGGAGAGGCTCCACCGCTTCCTGTTCCACAACCTTCCCAACAGCGCCACCCTCTGGAGACCGCGTTCAAACTGGGTGCCTTCAGAGCACAGTTGACACAGTGTGGGGCACTGGGTTGTACAGCCCAAGGGTTGTAAGGAGCAGCCCAGCCCTGCTTGTGAAAACGGTAACTGTGGTCCCACTGGCTGCTTTAGGAAGCTGTTAAATGTCATCACCACAGATGAGACTTAGCACTCAGCTGATTTCTGTTCTCAGTCAAATTGCCGTAAACAAAGGTAATCAAAGCTGGTATTTTTATTAGGGGTTTTCAAAGTTTGCACCCAGCAAGCCTGTGCGTGCCTATTAAATACAGATTTGTAAAGTGAATGGTAGTTATATTTACGGTGCATTAAAACTGTTTACTGACGTGATCCAGAAGTCGATAGTGCACTTTGATCTCACCTGGCTGGCTGGTATCCTGGCCATAAATCTATCCCTGAGTTTCCACAGGACGCGAATTAACAGTGTCCAGTGATCAGAAGAAGTGTTTCCAGAACCACTGCTTTAACTGGATGTGAGTGTGCCAGCAGCAATACAATGATCGCCTGTGCTGTAAATACCAGGCAAGGCCTCCCTGGCTGCGCAGTGCACGCCCCAGAGGCCCTCGCAGCACTGAACCAAAGGACTTGCTCACAGAAACAGCGCCGTCTGGTTAGCCTGGCATTTGAAACCTAGTTAACGCTGAGTCTGTCTTAAGTACAGGAGTCAGGATTTATCAGCCTTATTGCACAATGAGGCCTCTGAAGACTCCATTTCAGGGTGAAAACGCCGCAGGATCAGCACTGACCACAAGATAACAAGGTCCGTGATTGTAGAACAAGCTGTATCTGAACTTCAAAAAGGACACATGCTGGCAACCGCTAGGACTCTAGTGGGGACCGGTCCTGGGTTCATGGGAGAGCCCAGATGCAGCCCGCCATTAGGAAGTCCAAAGATCAGCATACTGGCATTTCTCAGACCCTGCCTGATTTACTCATCCCAGGTTATATCTGGCAGTGGCTTAACTCCGTGTACAACTCAAATTCTCAGCTCAGTTTCAGCTTTAGTCTGCTTTTTCTCATTGGCAAAGAAAGGGCTATTCCACTTCAAATAACTCATCATTGGCAGGGGCTGGAGAGAGCCGGCTCAGCAGTTAGGAGCACTGGCTGCTCTCGCAGAGGTCCTGAGTTCAAGTCTTAGCACCCACATGGCAGCACACAGCCATCTATAACTGCAGATTGAGGGGTCCAATGCCCTCTTCTAATGGGCATGCAGACATGCAGACATGCAGACAGAACATCCATATACACAAATATATAAATGGTTTTTAATTCATTGAATCACTAATATTTAAGGGGTTCTTTTCAAATAGTTTCCGGTAGAGCTCCCATACATGCTACAGAGTTCTGAACGGTAGCAGCAAAGAGAGACATCATCACATGTTAAACATGAAGGATGAAAGTCAGCACTCAGAAAATTTGTTTAACCCACGTTATAGCATCGTAAGAATTTTACCAGTAACCATTATCAATAACTACTATGTAGATCATCCTTTTTTCATATAGTCTATCAATTAAAAGCCTAAATCCCTGCAGTTTGTTTTTTTTTTCAAAAAAAAAATAAAATTATGTTGCTGGTTAATTGCCCTGGACATCAGAACAAGTGGGAAGCGGGGTGCTATCCCATGTCATTCTGTTGACCTCCAGGGTTGATTTGGGGGGCACACTGTGCACTAGGTAGTCTGGGGATAGTATTCAAATATATAAATGTCATGTGAAAGAGTTATATGGTCACATGATCTCGGCTGTTTTGTTCAGGCCATTGAGGGGGCTAATGAATTACAAATAGCTTTTGCAAAGGTGTTTACATCACTGCGCGGCCTCCAAATCAGTACAGTTCTGCCCTAAACTGAAGACAGCACCTTGCTGTGTGGGCAGCAACAACACTCAGGCACTTATCTCTTGATTTGAAGAACCCCATCCTAAGCTCTCTGATGCATTAGTAAACCTTGAGAAGAGATATAGGGATGCAATAATATATACTATACTATATATTATTATATATAATATTAAGTATTATATATTTAAGAAGACAGAGCAAACCTTCCGTCACAGCACTTGAAGGGCAAAACCAGGCAGATCTCTGAGATCAAGGCCAGCTTGGTCTACAGAGAGAGTTCCAGGAATCTTGTCTCAAAAAGCAAAAGAAGAGAAAAAAAAGCATTAACTAGAAATAGCCCAAGTGTTAAGTAAGCATTAGACTTTATTGAAAATAGCTAGAGCCCGGTATGATTACATAAACCTTTAATCCCAGCACTAGGGAGAAGAGGGGAACTGTGAATTCAAGGCCAGCCTGGTCCACACATCTAGTTTCTGGTCTACAGGGAGATCCTGTCTCAAGAGAAGAGGCAGGGAGAGGGGGCATGGTTTGAGATGTCTTGTCAAGGAGGGGAAACGGCCCCAGTTAGGACAGATCTTAGAGTAAGATGCATAGCAAAGGCGCAGAACAGAGGTACCTTCTCAGCTGTCTGCTATAGTGTTCTAAATTTTAAAGGTATACGTCACTTCAGTACGCACATGTGTGCCTATTGAATCTTGCAGTCAGAATGTGAGTGACAGCCAAAAGCAGGGAAAGAGTCCAATGCAAGAATCAGAAAGTACCCATTGGACTTGGCAGTCTGTCTGGTGGCCTTGAAAAGAACAAAGTCAGAATTCGGTAGATTGTTAAGGGCAAAGCCAGCTTGTGGCAGGCACTTCATCCATCATGGGCAGTTCTGAAAAGTATAAAAGGGAAGTTTTTAACACGCCCCCCCACCCCCACCCCACTGCCACATGCTATGAGTTACTGGTGACCAAAGTATTCAGTGCTGCAGATCATGCACATGTGTTCTGTGTGGACGAGAACTGCTTGGAACAAACATCAGGTTATCTGGCATTCCACACGGTGTAGGCTTGTGTAAGACAGGATTGGGTCATCATTGCTCCCTGGACTGCAAGGCTCAGGAGCCCCGAGGTCATTTGGGCATTTCTTTCTTTCTTTCTTTCTTTCTTTCTTTCTTTCTTTCTTTCTTTTTTTGTTTTTGTTTTTTTGTTTTTTTTGTGGGTTTTTTTTTTTTTTTTTTTTTTTTTTGAGACAGGGTTTCTCTGTAGCTTTGGAGCCTGTCCTGGAACTAGCTCTTGTAGACCAGGCTGGCCTCGAACTCACAAAGACCCACCTGCCTCTGCCTCCCGAGTGCTGGGATTAAGGGATAAAAGGCGTGCGCCACCACTGCCTGGCTTTTCATAAGGGCATTTCTGCAGGGTCAAACTGTATTCTTTCAAAATGAAAGTCCTTCCACTTTGCATGCCGCCTCTGAACTCCACTTGCGATATCTTCCACCACAAAACTTTCGATTTTTATGACGGGAATCTCGAACGTCTTATATTTCACATGGATCCCCCAGTCGTGGCAGCACTTCTGTATGGCACAGAATATCTTTGCTTTCTTTTCGAAACTGTCGTAGATCTTCGGCTTAGGGTGCGGCTTAGACACAAAGCGCTCCTTAAAGGCATTTCCAAGCACAGTGTAGTGCGATTTCTGTGAGGAAGAGATTGAACACAAAAGAATATTAGAAAGAGTTCAAGAACGGCTTAAAAACTGCTGAGTAGTCAAGGAGGAAGAGTGGGTGGAACCCTTTATTTTACAGATGGAAACAGAAGAGACTGTGGACAGAGTCTCCTGCAGGCCAGAGCAGGATCCACGTACTGGGCTTCGTGCGAGGTCAGGGGGAGGTGCAAGTGAGGAGGGTACAAGGTCACCGGAGGCGAGAAAGGCGTGCAAACGGAAGCACAGGGATGAACACCCAAGGGCCGGTGTGTGTGTGAAGAGGCCCGGGAGCTGGACTGTCCACTTAGAGTTGACTTAAGGGTGTACCCTGCAGAAACAAGGCAGACCCAGCATCCCATCCTCCAGGGAAATGGTGTCTAAAGGGTCCACTGTGAACAAGAAGGCATTGAAATTGGAGCTGAAGGGATATACATCTAAAGGATCAGATTCAGAAAACAGATGTCACTTATAATAAGTAATGTGCTTCTAGTCCAAATGGTTCAAACATCCCCTAGCTAGTCCAGCCACGCACCACCCTCCATTGGTTGCAAGAATTATACCAGCATTCATCCCTGGAGGTTTTGCCAACCTTTAATTAAAAGGTTGTTGTTTTTTTGTTTTGTTTTGTTGTTGTTGTTTTTCCGAGACAGGGTTTCTCTGTGTTGCTTTGGAGCCTGTCCTGGAACTAGCTCTTGTAGACCAGCCTGACCTTGAACTCACAGAGTTCCGCCTGCCTCTGCCTCCCAATTGCTGGGATTAAAGGCACGTGCTACCACTTCCACGGCATTTAATTAAAAGTTTTAAGGGGGCCAGACGCGGTGCTGCACGCCTTTAAGTTCCTGCACAGAGATAAGTGGTTCTCTATGATTTCAAGGCCAGCCTGAGTTTCAGAATAGCTAGGATTTTACGTAAAGAGACCCTGTCTCAAAAAAAAAAAAAAAAAAAAAAAAAAAAAAAAAAAAAAAAAAAAAAAAGGCTTTAAGGGGAAGAAAGTTGAAGGCTAATCTGCAAGTGTTACTTTTTTTTCCTTTTCATTTTTTAATACATGGGTTCTCTATGTAGCCCAGGCTATCCTGGAACTCACTCTCTCAAACTCAGAGGGCCACCCGCCTCTGCCTCCCAGATGCTGAGAAAACAGGCTGGTGTCCCCACCACTGCCCCCAGCTGTGCTGCATTTTTTAAATAAGGTGTTTGGTTCTCATTACAGAAATGTCCTGTGGAGCTGGGTATCAGTGTGTAAGCCTTCAATCCCAGCACTTGGGAGGCGGAGGCAGGTAGATCTCTGAGTTCCAGTTCACGCTACAGAGCAAGTTCCAGAACAGACCAGGCAACACAGCGAAACCCTGTCTTGAAAACCAGGGGGAAAAAAAGAAGTGTTCTCTGTCCCAAAAAAGAAGTTTAGAAAACAAAATAGGAAGAGTTTCTTAAACAGAATATAACATTTTTAGATACTTAGTCTTTATCCTCATTTCTTTTCTTGACGAAGATGGACCCCACGTTGCTGCTCATGGTGCATACAGCCTTAGGAAAGCATCTTTATAATTTTGTATTCTGTTTATTTCGTGACAGGTTTTCACTCTACTATGTGTGTTTCAAAATCTCAGCCTAATTGTTCCTTTGGTATCATTTCTGACATACGGTAAAGTTGCAGAAAGGGCTAGGAAGATTCCCAAATGCCTTTAACCAGTTCCACAGAAGCACACAGTTATATGCGTTCACACATTTCCTAAGCTAAGAAGCCAGCACCGGTGCCTTTCTTTTCATTACAGACTTTTATGCCCAAGCCTTTATTTGTCCCAGGAGCTGATCGAGGACACAACACTGCATCTAGCATAGCCTTCCTTCTCTACAGCTGCATGAAGAAACTATTTCTTTGGCGAAAGTGGTGGCGCATGCCTGTAGTACCTGCTCAGGGGAGGCTGAGACCCAGAAGAGTCACAAGTTGAAGCCAGCCTGGTCAATATCGTGAGACTGTCTTTCAAAGGGACTTTCTTATTTTTATCTAAGGGACACACAATTGTCCATATTCATGGTGTGCAGTGTGATCATCTGAGCATGGAATGACCAATCGGAGTAGTTAGCATTCCCTTCTGCCTGAACAATGTTCACCTCTTCATGTTATGAAGCTTTGAATTTCCTTCGTCTGATTGGTTTGGAATGAACGGGAAACAGTGCTTGCCCTTCCGTGTGGGAGAACCCTAACCCTTATCCATGTGGCCCAACTGCTGGGGCAGCTGTAATTAGACCTCCTCTCCTGACTAGCCTCCAGCACCTCTATTCCACTTCATGCTTCCATGATATCAGCTTTTCTGGCCCCCACACAAAAGCACAACTTTATTAATACAAGGACCGTGGACAACAGCCACAACAGAAGCCATAGTGTCCTAGCTACAAACGTCTCTCCAGGAGATGAGACGCTTTAACTGGTACCCGAGACTGCCAGGGCGGCTCACCTCCACCACTCGGATGTCAGCCGTGTAGCACGCAAAGGCCTTGCATTTCCCACACAGCAGTTTCTTATTTTCCTTATCAGGGGCCGGTTGTGGCTTGCGTTGACTATCTCTGATAAATTTTTCATCCAACTGTATGCGTTGAACCTACATGCCAAAGGAAAAGTCTCTTGAATGACCATAACTAGCACACGAAGGTCAATGCACACAGCCACAATACGCGCACACACACACACACACACACTCACTCAAATATAATTTCCATGAGCATACAATTCCTATTCGTACTGTTCAGTTTGTAAAAGTCAATCTCGTAATTCCTTCGGTTCTCTGAACTCTTTAGTCATCAGGGTTTAATCCATCCTCCATTACTCAATTACTTTCCTAAACACGCCCATCAAATAGTCACATGAGCCATGCTTTCGACTTTCTACAAAACCTTAGAAACCCTTCACAAATGACCCATCATAGACGTGCTTCAGGCATAACATAAGCCGAACGAATAGATGGAGAGGAGACAGAGTCCTCTGTCTGAGACCTCTCCTGGAGCACAGAACATATGGCTGAAGTCCAGCACAGTGGAATGCCGGCACAGGGCGGCTGGATTCTAACTCCGCATGTCGACTGGCCGAGTAGAGAAAGAATGGGGCATTATGACAAACCAAATGAAAGACTGTGAAGAGCGAGGGGAGGGCGGGCCGGCCAGAAACACCAGGGTCCTGGGAATGACATGATGGTGGGCTCCCTGGATTTTCTGTTCACCTGCTATGTGCAGACTTGAAGCCGAAGCAGCTGACATCAGGAATGCCCAGGGATAGAAACAGAAAGTCCCCCAGAAAAGCCTGCTGGCCCTCAGCAAAGGGCCAGAAAAGGGCAGCCTCGCAGACAAAATCTTTAGATTTTTAGAGCTTAAAGTTCAGACAATATAACTGCCTTGCTCTATGGGTAGAGAGGGCACTGGTGCCCAACCCCTCCGAACCTGTGCCAGCACAAAGGAGGAACTAAGATTTCTACTTTACAAAGCTAATTAGGCCCCAATTATCAGGATGGAGTCAGGGACTTCAGCCCCATTGACAGGAAGACCCTGTGAGGAGACAGAAACCCCCTCCACCCAGCAGTAGCGAGGGCATCCCTCCCCTTGCTCCTGTCAGTCACCTGCTTCCACCGGTGGAGACGAAGCAAGGACCCTACCTCCTCAACAGAGACGAGCCAGTAGCCAGCTAACACAGAAGACTAGGAAGGGTCAGAGTCTCAGGAACAGCAAATGAAAGCATCTAAGTTGCAAACATCTCTGCTCGTAACATGAAACAGAAGACCTCACACTGAATGAAAAAGGCACAGTCAATGATGCCAATGCTGAAATGGTAAGAATTACATGGGACAGAGTTGAACGGCCAGGATAAAAATGCTTCAGTGAACAATCATACACATTTGATTATGACGGCCAGGATAAAAATGCTTCAATGAACAATCATACACATTTGATTATGGAAACGTATGCAGGTTCATAACAACCCGGACTAAAAGCTCAACAGATGGACTGGACTAGAGGGAACCAAGGAGCAATCATGAACTAAAAATTAGAACCAACGCTGGAGAGATGGCTCAGCAGTTAATAACAAGGACTGGCTGCTCTCCAGAGGACCTGGGTCAGTTCCCAGCATCCACACAGCAGCTGATAACTCTCTGGAGCTTCAGTTCCAGGGGACCTGATGCCCTTTTCTGGCCTCATTGAGCACCAGGCACGAGTACTTGATGCACAGACTTACATGCTGACAACACACGCGCACACACTAACATTATATATATTTAATATATATTATGTAATATATATTTATTTAAAAAAACTAGAACAAATTACCCCAACCAAACCACACAAAGAAAACAGACTAAAAAACCGAAATAAATAAAAAAAAAAAAACCAGACTCTCTGGGACATGTATGACTACTGAAGAATTTTTTACATCTAACATCGAATGTCATTAGAGTCCAGAAATGAAGGGACGGGATCTGGAAAGTCAGAGAAATTATGGCTAAACAATTATGAAACATGGGGAGCAGTGGGATCTTAGATTCACAAAGCCAACCATGCCCCAAAGATGATCATTCCAAGGTACACATAATAAAACTTCTGGAAACACAAAATCTCAGCAGCAGGGGAAAAAAAATAAGAAAAAGAAAAAAGGAAAAAGAAAAACGAAGCTGCTATCTCTACAAAGGAAAAACAGTCTGAATGATGGAATGGCAGCAGGCAGTTCTCCGAAACCACACAAGCCAGAAGGAAGAGAAACAGTTATTTCTCAAATGCTAAAAGAATTAGCACTCTTGCCCATCAAGACCGCCTGGTGGGGAGCACCTTAGATATCCAGTTGTCTTTCATTCACTTACATGCCATGGCTTTTTAAAATCACACACTAAAATTCAACTAACATACTGGTCATCTCAAGTATCTTTGTTGTGCCCAGAGTCTGAACCCCAAAACCACCATTAGACCAGATCGGACGCAAAAGCAAAGAGGTTTTTTTTTTAATTATGAGTTAACTCGGGTCCTCTGTCCATCTGTCCGACACAGCGGGTGGAGTAGAGAGACACCGAGCTGCTGTGGGGCAGAGGTCTTCAAGTAGCACAGTAACAGTCTCAGGATTGGTGCACCTCCGGGCTGGTGGAACCTGTCCCGAGCTGGTTGGTCAGCTGCAGCTGTGGAAAGGATGCTATACCTGGAAGCCTTCTGGGGCCCGACGTACTGCAGTCCATCATTATCAACAAAGCACAGGCAGAGCCCACTAACTTCTGATTGGTTCCTTACCACATGGAGGATACCTGGCAGTTTCTTCCCAGTAATCAGGGCAAGGTCGGGCCAGTTTCGGGCGGGCGAGTTTGAGGGTTCAGTACATCCTGCTGAGTCAGGGGCCTCCATATTGCTGGGTCTTTTCTGCAGTCTGTCGTGGCTGCCAAAGCTTGGGGGGTGCAGTGCTGGTGAGGGGCTGGGCCCTTCATCTTAAATGTACTGTTGGTAATTGCTCCAAAGTCTAATGAGTTAAAGCTGCTACTACACACCACACACACACACTCAGCACCAACCCTGCTCATTTATTATTTCTAGTCAGATTCCAAGAGTAGCCCAGAAAAAAAAAAGACTTACCGTTTTCTCAAATTTCATTTCATCCCACGCCTGAAGCATTGAAATGGATTCATTCATTATTTTTTCCTTGAACATGTTCACCTTTTCTTTCTCGATGACTTCAGCATTGCTGGTCAGGAGGAAGCACTTGCTGTCTCTTGCTCTTCCCCTGCCTGTCAGAAAACATTTGGTTTGTACTTGTGACGTAAAACCCTGTTGTGATGTGGACACAGACATAGAAGTGTGAGAAGTATCCCTAGCATTCACTGTTGATTCACGGCACCCTGCTTTCTAGGGACTGAGGAACACACTCGAATGTGGGCTCCAGTCTGCATGGTAAACACACAGGTGAACCAGGATCCACCTGCAGCTCCTTTTCTGAGGATCTCCAGTGATGCAGTGTGATCACAGCCAAATTATCAGAAACACTGATTTCAAGATGATCTAGATGGGTCCTCAGCGATGCTCCCACGAGCACTCCCACCTGAACCCTCTTGCAATGCGGAGAGAGGTTTATAAGCCCTGGAATGCAGGGGAGACACTGGCAACGCTGTTGCAGAGACAGATGGAAAGGGTCACGGGCATCTGAATGAGAGGTTATTCTGGCTGAGAGAAATGGGTTATGTGCAACGGAGACGGAAAAGGACATAAAATGCGAAAAAGCAGGATGTGAGCAATTCGACATCGGTAGGCAGAGTCTGGTTGGCTGAACTGGATCATAAGCCCCGAGGAGATGGATGAAAAGGGAATGGGAATAGGGAGCGACACACAGAGACGTTATTCAGAAGGGCAAAGTGGGGCTGTTCTTGGGGAAGCAAGGGAAAGGAGGGAAGAGCCTGGTCCGGGTGAGACGAAAGGACTCTGCAGTAAGGGAGCTACTCACCACAACCATAAAAGGTCTACTTGCTGAGTGGCAAAGCCTCAGGCCGAGTGGCTATCATACTTTCATAAATATGCCGGTGAATGCTGGGCATCAGACACTACCATTGTGAAGTGTCGCAATGGAGCACTATGGGTAAAACTATAACCACCTAATCCTGACCAGAGAAGTCAACTTTTAGCCTAAAAGTACCCGAGTCGCGTGTGCCTTCAATCACACACGACAGCTCAGTAAAGAAGGACGGACAAGCACCCACATGCCAAACAAAGCGGGGGGCCGAGTGGGAATGACGTCAGCTGCCCTCACCTCTGGTTTGGATCATTTTGATGACGTTGCCCACATACTCGTACAAGATGACCAGGTTGCACTGAGCAATGTCAATGCCTTCGTCAGCCACCGAGGTAGCAATCAGGATGTTGTTATCCCCGCTGGCTCTGAACGTTTCCAGTGCACACTTCTGTGCCGGGAGGGTCATCCCTGCGTTGGATAAAGAGGTCATTGTACAACTCACTTGTGAAAGAGTTACACTCTTGGAAAACCAGCCACTAATTAGGAACCATTTAAAAGTGGAAAGTTATTTTTACCTTGAAAAAGAAACAAAAAAAAAAAAGCACACAGTCCATCAGATGTCACAAAATAATGAAACATGGTATACATTTTATATGCATACTATACTAAATCTACTTCACTATTCATAAATACCTGTTGCCTGGTTTGTTTTGCCACGTCCAGTCAATATACCAGGCTTTAGAAAGCTGAGTGCAGGATTTTCTTCAATCCATTTCTTTAAAGCCTGAAAGTGAGAAGCAATGACCGGTTGGATACTATTTATAAAGATTAAACCTTGAATTATTTCAATATTGTGTGTATATGCGTGTATATACAATATATGTATGTATATACACACAAAGTAATATGTATACATATATATACATATATATATCATAAAGCTGAACATGCAGACAGATTTCAGACTAAGTCCCAAACAACAATGAATTCTAGTGGTCTAGACCTCTGTGGTTCATTGTGGCTTAATTTGTGAGATGTNCCAGGCTGGCCTCAAACTCACAGAGATCCTCCTGCCTCTGCCTCTTGAGTGTTGAGATTAAAAGCGTGTACTACCACTGCCTGGCTAATGTGAAACATTTTAAAGTATGATTTCTCAATTGCATCACTAAAACTATCATCTAGGTGCAGCTCTAAGAAAACGTATGCAATGACCTCTCTACCAAAAATGACAAAACACTAATCAAACACAGCAAAGGGGACTGCGGAGATGGCTCAGGGGTTAAAAGCACTGACTGCTCTTCCAGAGGACCCGGGTTCAATTCCCAGCACCTATATGACAGCTCACAACTGTCGGCTCACTGCAGTTCCAGAGAATATCATGCCCCTTTCTGGTCTCTGTGGGTACTGCATGCAAAATACTGATACATGTGCAAGTAAAACAACCACGTGCATAAAAATAAAACAGACTAGAAATGTTCAGTGTTCAGAGACACTATGAAGATAGCTAAATCAGGCCATGGTGCACACCTTTAATCCCAGCACTCGGGAGGCAGAGGCAGGAGTGCCTCTGAGCTCGAAGCCTACTTGGTCTACAGAGCAAGTCCTAGAACAGCCAGAGATAGACAACACAGAGAAACCCTGTCTCAAAAAATAAAGAAAGACAGACAGACAGACAGACAGACAGACAGAAAGAAGGAAGGAAGGAAAGAAGGAAGAAAGAAAGACTAAAAAGCAGGCTGTAGGTCAGCAGAAAACACTTCAAATCTCCTGTCTCCCAGAGGACTTTCTTTGGTCATCCTACAAAAAGAATCTTAAGAAACTTAACAATAAGGTAGCAACCTATTGTTACCCAGAACTGGGGCTAAAACTCCTCACACATGCTAGATGAGTGCTCAACCACTGAGCTATAGCTCCAGCCCCAAACCCAGACTTTGACATTGGCTGTAAAATCTGAATAAGCATTTTAAAGATGATGTCAAGACAAACTTCTAAAGCATTTAAGATGCCCAAGCATATTAGTTACTAATCAAATGTAAATCAAAACCTACAGGATGGCTGGACATGAACATTTTAATGGGAAGGTCTTAAAAAGGATGAGTTTGGGGGCTGGAGAGATGGCTCAGTGGTTAAGAGCACTGGCTGCTCTTCCAGAGGTCCTGAGTTCAATTCCCAGCAACCACATGGTGGCTGACAACCATCTGTACTGAGATCTGGCGCCCTCCTCTGGCATGTGTGCATACATGGAGGCAGAATGTTGTATAAATAAAAAATAAATAAATCTTTAAAAAAAAAAGATGAGGTTTTTACTCTATAGTGCCAAGTCTTATGACTAGGGGTAAATAAAACAAGGAGGTTTTAGGCAAAGATAAACAATCAGAACATGCCCACACAGGTGTAGATACTTGATTAATTACAGGGTAGTGAGGAAAGGGTAACCTTGTCAATAAAGTAGACACACACACACACACACACACACACACACACACACACACGCACGCATGAGGCTTACATCCACAAGTGCTCTGGTTTTCACAAAAAGAATGGTTTTGGTCTCCGGCTTTAGGTGGTACTCTTCTTGTAAGATCAGGTAGAGGTCTCTGAGTTTAGGATTCTCGTTGCTGGGATCTTTGGAAACTTCTTCTAGTTCCTCCAGCTTTTCTGCAAATGGGGAGCATTTTGCAAAAGGCTTATGAATGTAGACGCTTTAGAACTGTGGCCTTCCACTTCTAATGGCTAACCTCTCCATTGTTAGCCAGAAATCTGAGAAGTAACCACTAACTTCAACTGGTGTACCCCTTTAGGAAAGGAGTTTAGCAATACAAAGCTCACACAATCTACAATCTACAGCTAGGGATTTGACTTGCAGTTCTGTTTAGAAAGCTGTGGAGAAGATTCCGAGGACGGTCACTGAGACTGTCAAAACTAAGAAAGAAATACAGAAAATAACCCAATCACTGAGTGACTGAGAAACTGCTCGGCAGGTCCTAGGCTACCCAGCTGGTGGAAATACAGGCTGCCGTTAAGAGGAAAACATGATGAACCTGCCGATGTGGAAAGATCAAAAGAGATATATATTTTTATTTGTTTTTTGTTTATTTGTTAGTTTGTTTTTTGAATCAGGGTTTCTTTATGCTGCCCTGTCGGTCCTGGAACTTGCTCTATAGACCAGACTTGCCTTGAACTCACAGAGATCCGCCTACCTCTGCCTCCCAAATGTTGGGATTAAAGAGGGCTTTCAAAAGGGTATTTTAAGTTAAAAACTGGAACACAGGATGTCTTATCGTTTAAAAAAATGTATGGTATACTGGGGTCAGATCAAACCGGATTATGATAGTCATTGTTAAGCTCTTAAAAATAACCTTAAAAATTCAATTCTATATCCTTGCAGCTCAATGACTTATACTAAAGACAAATACAACAAATAGCCCTGGTCCTTAATTTCATAATTCATTTTATCACACTCTACTATGAGTTAGCGCTTGAGTTATTGTATATGTATGTATCTGAAGTGTGTGTGTGTGCGCGTGTGGTGGGAATATTAGTGTGTGCTAATGTTCAGTTTTACACAAGTTCAATGAGACATTGGTGGTGGGAAACTGAGCATAGTAGAAGCCCTTACATTTGTAAATGAAGATAACACTTGCTTCATCCTTTGTTGGCAGTCCCGACTTTGTAAAACGCTAAGTGTATAATGCAGGTTAAATTTAGCTGTTACTTATGAGTCAAGTCAAAAGGCTTTATCTGGTTCAGAAGAGAAGCCACTCACTGCACTGAGAAGTCAGCGAGGCCCCAGCACGTCTCTGTTGTCTCACTAGCTGTTATTCCTACAGAAAACAGACCTGGCATCCATATCAGAACTACATCTGTTTGGGGATTGCAGTCTGTGGTTGGCTATGGATACAAGGGTCCTGCCAAGACCACCAAAAGCATCCCGTGGGCCACAAATGGCTAATTCTTCTTTACAATGAAGAATTTCGTGTTTGTCATTTGTAAGTTCTGTGCGACATTGTCCCCCATATCAGTAAAATTATAGTAAACATATGCAGTTCATGTATACACTTTCCCCCAGATAACTGACTTACGTTGATCAACACAGCACATCACTGGCAATACATATGTCTAGGAAATAATTTAATATAGCCAAAAAAGTAGTGATTGCTACTCGATAGAAATGTTCCATTTACTATGTTCCCATGTTTGGAGTATAATGTAAGGGCAGTAGGGACATTTTTCTCATTATTAGAAGTATACATAAGCCAGGTGTAGTGGTTCACACCTTTAATCCCAGCACTTGGGAGACAGAGATGGACAGATCTCTTTGAGTTCGAGGCCAGCCTGATCTACAGAGCAAGTTCTAGGACAGCCAGGGCTACACAGAGAAACCCTGACTCAAAAAAAAAAAAAAAAAAAAGAAATATCCATAAAGCATAGTTTTCTTAACCTCATTAGAACACATGTTGGTGTCAGTAAACATTTTTAAATTACTGGGTTAGACAGAATACCACTACTCATTAACTGTGGGAAGCAGCCTTTTCAAATCCCACTGTTTTTCCTTCTCCCAAATTAAAGGTGGAAAAGGAACAGATGTGCCTGTAGGTATTAGATTTTTCTGAAGCCAAACCCTCCCGTGCCCCCCTCCCCCCATTAGGTTAACTCTAAGGTTTTTGCTTTCTTTTGTTTGCAGTGCTGGGGTTTCAGCCATGCTAAGGTCATGCTCCATCACAGCCACTATCATGGCCCATCTTAAACCCAGCACAACCGCATCAGCAAATAAATATATGCTAAGTATAACGTGCACGCTGCCAATCAAGCCACCGGCCTCCAGCGACGACATCCGAGTCACCCTCACCTTCAAACCTCCGCGTAAGATCTTGCTCGGTCTCATCAAATGCTGCATTTTTGACATCGTGGAAGAAGGCTTTGAGGTAATTAAGAGCATCTTTCATCTGGGCATGCTCACTGATGATGAGAGCATCGTTGTATTTCTGTTTCAAAGGAAAGGTGAGTCTCAGTACACTTCCAACTCCCCACGTCCACTACACTGACATTCAACCGGCTGTACTGAGATCAAAACCAGTTTCAAGAAAATCTTTCTTATATTGCACAACTGAGATTTAAGAGGTGAATAGCCCCTAGTGGGTGTATGATTAAAAAAACAAAAACAAAACAAAACTCTGAACCAAAAGCTGGTTTCCTTTTTTTTGTTTCAGTGAGCTAGAAATATTAATTAAGTAGACTCACTTCATATTGTAAAATTCTACCTTGGGAGAGGAATAGCAATGCATCATAAGAAACAATAATAAAAGCAAATCAGCTTTGACATCCTCCTGCATCGTGGTGCTGACATTCCCCTTAAATTCCAAAGTACCCCTGGGCCTTTCAGAATGAAGGCCCTTACCACCAACTCTGAAAGTTGATTAAGCCTTAAAATTCCGCCAGCACCTGCTATGGCCCAAGTCTCTAAATAGTTCCCACCACGTTAACAACAGAGTGGCGGTTGTACTGCTAGCCCCTTCTTCTGTGTTAACCAGAGCCCCGAGTGTTCTAAGTACGTGACTTTAACAAACTAAGACCACACAGGCTTCAGGATGTGGCAACAGGAGCCATGTCTTGAACCCGGAGATGGCGGTTACCAATCACAAATCTAGAGCAGTAGGGTTTTAGCATCACCCGATTTTCTCCCACCACAAAAATAAGGCAAAGCTGGAGGCTCGACACAGACTCTGAGCCTCTCTTCCAGTCTTGTAGACTTGCTGTTAAGTTTTAGAAGACAAATGAGGATGGGGACGGCTTCCTGGAGAGTTTTTAATTCGGCCAGGATGAGAAGCTAGTGTTCTCTCAGCTGCCACAGGGCAGGTCCCCGGAGAGGCAGGGACCGAAGCTGGTCATTCACAGCAGCAACCCACCCGCAAATGGGAGGTGTACAGAAAGAGCGCTCTGCAAATGCTGCTCTCCTTCTCCTTGTCCGGCATCTGAAACACCATGCAGGCTTTGTGAACGGCAACGATCCACTGTTCGTATCTCTGCGTGCCAAATTCTCTGTTTTGAATCTGAAATAATTTTCCTAGAGGGCAAAACAAGCAAACAAATGGTTCTCAAGCATTGGTGCTAACATGCCTCATCTTCTAATTTTCTTTCTTATCCATTATAAATAGGATATTTATCCTGAAGACTGAGATTTAGTAAAATGATTATTTACTAAATGGCCCTAAATCAAAGCGCTTTACATATATAATTGCATTTATTTATTTTTTCTTATTTCAAGAGGTCAATAGTTCATTTTAAAAAGAGGAATTGGGTTCAGGAAGATTGAGTATCTCACCTTGAGTTAGCACAGACTTACCGAGTTCCTCGGAGACATTCTTTGCCAGTCCCTCTGTCTCCTTCATCAGCTGAGATATGATGGACTTAAATGTGTTGGTAGTCCGTGATTCCACCTTCCTGAAAACTAGAGTCAAAGGAACACGACTTGTTTGAAAGAAGCACAGGTCAAATGCTGCCATTTCCAAACCCTTCTCTGCCCTTGTGACATTCTCTGAAAAGCCACAGGCTTCACACTCACTAGTAAGTGGCCCAAATTACAGCAAATGCTCGAAAGTCTTGAGACAGCCTCACGTTGCTTCCTGTGCCGAGCCTAATGTCTCTCCTGCCTCAGTATAGCCCAGCCTCTCAGCCTAGCTTTGCTGGAGCCTCTACTATGCCGGTCTGGCTGCTGCCCTTGGGGTTCTGCAGGCACCACACCCCAGCCCCATCTTCCTGCTTTCCTATTTGGTTCTCTACACCTTCTGCCCCCTCCCGAGAGCGTTCTCATTGGTCTTACTATTCACATTTGTGTACTTCCGGCAGGAAAAGAATCGCCTGTCACACACCATGCTCTGGCAATAGAGGACTGGCAAGAACTACCGCATGCTACACAGAAGGCTGGTTCTTGGAGGGAAGAAAGGCGTGCTCCGAAACCCAGCCAACCAAGTCCTGCAGTACAGGTGCAGGCAAGGCACCAGGGAGCGAGCGGAAGGCAAGTCAGTCTCCCTGGGGAGGTTGCCATAAAATTAGCAAAGGAAGGAGAAAGGCAGGAACAGGAGCACCCATGCAGAGGGCACAGCTGGGACACAGGCTCAGTATAACACGTGGAGAGTTTGCAGAGTCAGGGAAAGCAACACAGCCTTTGCAAGACTTGGAAGCAGATGACGTCCAAAGGCAGAGTGATATTTTATTTATGCCTTATGAATAAAGCTTGCCTAAAGACCAAAAGGTAAAGCTAAGCTGCTAGAGGCCGGGAAGGGGTGGCACACATTTTTAATCCCAGGATTTGGGAGACAGAGGCAGGCGGATCTCTGTGAGTTCAAGGCCACCCTGGGCTACACAGGATCAGTGCAGAAAAAGATCCAGGTGGTGGTGCACGCCTTTAACCCCAGCACTAGAGAGGAATAGAAAAGTGGGATGAGATGGGAACTCGCTCTCTTTCTAAGGACATCTTAGCAGTAAGACCTCTCTAGTGGCCGGGCTGCTTTGCTTTTCTGATCATCAGGTTGAATCCCAATATCTGTCTCTGCGTTTTATTATTCGTGCTACACCAAGGGCTCAAACATGGGTGGGGTGGGAGGCACCTTCTTCACAGTCTCCCATGGGGGACACTCAGAAATAAACAGAGCTGGGCCCTCCCATTCCACTACTGGCTAACTTGAAGCCTTGTGTAACTGCTGCCCCTCCCTGCTTGCGTGGCTAGTTAATCACTAATAATCTGCAAGTGAATCTCATTTTTTAAAACATGTTCTGGCCTTTTGGTGGGAGCTATTATGATTTAGATCATTCCAACTACAGTTATCAGATACATACAGGAGCAAGATGACCCCATAGTATCTAGTTAGGGCATGGAACACAGAGGTCTGACCCAGCCTCTGGCTATCAACACACTTAAATTTTCTCACTACCCCCTTCACTCTCTGGCTGGTGCTTGTGTTAGGGTTTTGGAGACAAAGAGCAGGGATGCTTGTCCCTTTCAGGCTACTTTTGAGACTCAGGAGGAGAGGTGGATGAGGGAGAAAGAGAGGAAACACGCCTATTCCTAAAGTGTGGGGTTAAAATGCCTCTGCCCAACAAATACAACATCAGAGTTCATCCACTGTCTCTGAAGAAGGAGGAGCAGAGTCCCAGATTCCCAAGGGGAGTGTTCTGAGCCCCACTTACATTTCTGGGGTTTATAAACAAACTGCTCCAGTTCCTCCACGTTGTCTCTGACCGTGGCGATCACGGACGTGTCAAGGGCGGCGCAGAGTTTGCAGATGTGCAGCATGGCTTCCTTTACAGTTTTGGCGTCTCCAACACCCACTGAGGCGGTCAGTCCGACGACCTGTAAGGAACATCCCCATCAGTGGCTCTCGGACATTCTCCAGGATGTTGTGAGCAGAAGGGCCCCGAAGTGAAGCACCAATCGAAGCTTATCATCCAGACACCAGGGAGAGTAAGAGAGACGAGGAAGCCTTCTCCAGGCAGGGCTACTCTTTCCTTTCTCCCCGATGTTTACTGAGGAGAAAAACATCACGACGGGAATGCAAAGGAATGGCGTGTCAGTTCCAGCCACACACATGGCCCATGCGTTTTTGTGTGCTTTAACAAGTGCCTTCAACACTCAGTGAAGGGGAAGCGGCCATTGAAAACGAGCGGTGTAGATCCAGTGAGACGGCGTCCTTCAGCCAGCGCTCGACATTACTGCATGGTTAACTCACCAGTCAGGCATCTGTTTACCGCCAACATTACTTTTTTTTAATTAATTTATTTATTTATTGAATATTTCTGTCTCTTCCCCACCCCTGCCTCCCATTTCCCTCCCCCTCCCCCAAAAAAGTCCCCCTCCTTCGTCCAACATTACTTGAAAAGAACAAGCTGTGGGTACCACACTAAATTTCCTTCAACCTGCACACCCGAAACGGGCAATTACTAGAGCGAAAGAACTGCATACAATAAATGTTTCGCAGCCTCGTTCGGGCCCCTGATATCATACCATGACTCTTTATTGTACCCATCTCGGTTCTCATCCAGGGTTTCAGATCTTCCTATCCTCTCCGACTCCCTCTCCCATTTCTACACTGATGATTTTTAGGAAAGCACCTGCCTCTCCTCGGATGGAGAAGAAGGAGAATTTATGCACCCGCCTCCCTTCCTTCCTGTCCCATCTAATAATGACTCTCTGGAGTGATCGTTGTCATGTGACGTGGGACTGGGTGCTGCTGGTTTCCTGGGTTAAGCCATAGACCCGCCAACTGATGCTCTGCCCTCCAGATGTCTCCAGGGGCATCTGCCATAACCATCAGCTTCACTAGCTGTCCCCCTTTCCCGTTCTGCCTCATCTGCTGCTGTTCCTTACCTCACACTCAAGTGACACGGTAGGGTTCTAGGATTTTGGAGCATGCCAGGCTCTTTCATACCTAGGTGCCTCTGGACACACCCTCGTACTGAAAAATCATGAAGCTATCTTCCTGGAAAACTCCTCTTAGCTCCGCACTTCTCTACTAGGTCTTGCCTTGCTTTTATTTGCATCCTGACTACACCCTTTCTCCAGCTCAGCAGCAAACCTCGTGATGAGCTGTGATATAACTCCTACGTAGCTGGCTCCCTGTGCAGACTTAACTGTATGAGATCCAGCATTCTATCTTCAGTAGCAGTGTCCCCAGGGCCTAAAACAATGCCCAAGGTACATGGAAGCCCATGGTTCACACAGTTGGCCCTCAAATCCAGATGTCATACATCTGTGAATTCACACAACTATGGATCAAAAATATTTTTTAACTTCCCAAGTACTAAACACGTCTAAATTTTCCCACCTTCATTCCCTAAGCAATACAAGAACTATTGATATAAAATTTACATTATACTGTACAACATTAGTAATCTAGAGATGATTTAAAGTATGCATGAGGAAAACGTGTAGATTATATATAAATGCAATGTCATCTCAGACAAGAGACTTAAGCAGCCTTGATTTTGGTTTCTGTGAAGGATTTCCACCCTAGATACCAAGGACAACTGTTTGTAAAATGTATAAACCAAAATTAAACAATGTGTTGCTAACTGACAGACCTAGAACATGAGGAGAAGGACCTCAAATGTAGCTAGAAAAGTAACTAAGTGGGATTCTGGATGATTAGTGCTGCTCTGAGACGTCACCTAACTGGGACTACCTGAGGCAGTGGGCCTGGCAACCCTCCGAGTTTGTGATCTAGGTATCGGAACATGATCTGATTGTACGGGTGGTGTTTACTGGTGTTATGGCATTCGTCAAAGATCATCAGGGTGAAGACAGACAGTGAGGGGATGGTTCCATCGTTGAGACTGTTCACAAGAATCTGGGGTGTGAGGATGATGATGTCTTTGTTCTCGATAATGTCCTGCATTGAGACATTATCAGTCGTTGCCCCAGAAACGCCCGCTACGCTGTACCTGGGAAATAACAGAAGTCCCTTATTACCAACTGCGATGTGAACAAGGAAACAAAGGTGAGATGCCAGATCCGAGTGACCATTAAAGAAGCTCCCCCTAAGCCCCAAAGAATACAACCAGGGAGTAGTCTAAGATAACATTCAAACCTGACAAAAAGCCAGCAATCGGGAAATGCAAGTTGGTTATAACTGACCTCAGTATACTTATTCTTTCAAGTCATTAGGAGATGAAAAATTCTTCAAAGAGGAATGTCAAATGAAGTATAAAATCATTAAGAATGACTGGTGTGTCATCTAAATATTAACCTTGGCCTCAAGGTCATTCCCTTTGCAGGATAACCCAAGAGCGCTTAGCCCTTCTGCTGGAGCTGAATGAAAAATATTATTCCACAAAGGAGTTACCTCTAAAACCTAAGCCTATGGTGATTTTCTCCGAATCATATCTTTAAAAAAAAAAAAAAACAGAACAGGGGCTGGAGAGATGGCTCGATGACTAAGAGCACTGGCCACTCTTCCCAGAGGACCTGGGTTCAATTCCCAGCACCCACATGGCAACTCACAACTGTCTGTAACTCCAGTTCCAGGGGATCCAACACTCTCACAACAGACATACTGACGGGCAAAACACCAATCCATGTAAAATAAAATACATAAATTATTTAAGAAACAACACAGAACAACTAGGCATGTCAGTGCACACCATGACACTGTGACCCCAGCACTCAGAAAGTAGATGCAAGAAGATCCTATCTTCTAGGCCAACCTCAGCTACATAGTGAGTTGGAAGACAGCTCTGGCTACAAGAAACCCTGTCTCAGAAAAGAACAAAAAAAGCAAGCAAACAAACAAACAAAAGGAACTCAAATGAAACAAAGCATATTCATTGCATGAAGCTAGAATTAAAAAAAAGAAAAAAGCAGTTAAACTGACTGTAATACATACCCAAGTCTTTCAAAATAGCGTGAGAACACAGTTGCCTGCTGTTCATACACAGGAATTTGATTAGCGAAAAAGACCACTTTCCCTTTTCGTCCATGTGGCGATGTTTTCAGATGATGCTCACATATAAGAAGTGACACAAAGGTTTTCCCACAACCTTTTGATATGGAAGGAAAAGGAAACAAATAACCAACGTTAGACGCTTCTCTAGAATGTCCTTGTTTTCCACATCTCTAGCACCATTGGGACAGATAAACTAATCAGTTGGTGTGGGAAGCCCTTCTGTATATGTGTTGCTCTTATTGGTTAATGAGTAAAGAAGTTGCCTTGGCCTGTGATAGGACAGAGAAGAGCTGGGAGTGGGGGAACTAAACTGAATGCTGGGAGAAAGAAAGTGGAGTTGCGAGAAGCCATTATTAGAAATGGGTAAGAGCTAGCTGGCAATATGTTTAAGTGATTAGCCAAACTGTGGTTTAAATAATATAGTTTCTGTGTGATTATTTCGTGGTCTAGGCAGCTGGGAACGAACAAACAGCTTCTGCCAACAATCAGCCATCTGCAGGGACAGCAGCAGTTTAAACGATGGCTGAAAAATATCAAGCTACTTCCTAGGTAACATGAACTCAAACAGCAAGAACCAAGTAAACTAAGAAGGCATTTCTCTTGCTTTGTCCATGTTCTTTAGAAAAGATACATTATGTTGATAGGTCAGCTTTCACAATGGCAATTGCAATGGGGAAAACTTGAACTTCTTCATTTTATCACAGCACCCAAAAGTAGAAGAAAAGGCTAAGAGAAAACTGCATAAGTTACCACAACCGACTCACCAGTCGGAGCACATATTATTGCATTTTTCCCTTTCTCGGCGGGCAGAGCAAGCTCCAGTTGGTAGTTTCTTGGTTTCAACGGGCCGTTAAAATTATTAGAAGATGCTTCTACAACATAAAGGAACAAAGTTACCAAACAGCCAGTGTTCTATCTGTCCTTCAGTGGACATGAGTTTGGACTCTAGCAACAAAGGGCCCCATTTAGGAGGTTTGGAATCCAGCCTCTTAATAACTGGCCCACTTCCCCCGTTGCTTTGACACGTACACCCGTCTCTCGGTGATAAAGCATCAATAACAAGGAAACAGGAAAGGCCAAAGTGGATTCTTTCTAAAGCATGGAAACTTAATTAAGAAAAAAAAGAAAGCAAGAATGGTCTAATTCAAAGCAAAGCTACTTGGAACAAAGGGACAACAGACCCCCAAAGATGGCAGAGAAGAACCAGGCTGTTGGCATCCGGTTCTCAAAGCAACGTTAGCAAGGAGGAACCATGATGTATATTCCTCCATATCCCAGTTGGGCAGGGATCCTGAGAACAAACGATGCCCGGGTACCTGAAGGTGGGCAGGGATCCTGGCTGAGAACAAACGATGCCCGGGTACCTGAAGGTGGGCAGGGGTCCTGGCTGAGAACCTGGCATTCTGGCTCCTCTTGTATGAAAATCTGTATGCTGGACGTCTCCATGTCATCATCTTCAACAGCTTTACTCTCGACCATTTTGAAACCTTTGTGAGATTGGAGGAAAAAAAAAAAAAAGCTTAGAGTTTTAATGTAATCTGACTATGGTTTTGGTTGTGAAAGCTCCGAAAAGTCCTAACACTAAAAACCTAAATTTCCATTGAGCTTTTACAACCATGCCCTTTCACTTTCTTAACAATTTATTTATTTATTTTTAATTCCTCAGTTTATTAATGAATTAATTGTGTGTGTCCCTCAGGGCACAGGGAGTATGTGGAAGGCGGAGGATAACTTTTGGGAATTAGTCCTCTCTATCATGTAGGTCCTAGAAGCAGAACTCAGGTCTTCAGGCTCAGTGACAGGAGGGAGCTTCTCTCTGCTGAGCCATCTCATGGACCCCTTTTATTTCTTAAAGCAACGAGGAGAATCATTTCGAGTTTGCAGCTCAGTTTGGTGTTTGAATGCCAGTGTCCTTTAGAACCACGTGACTCCAAGTGTGGACCGTGCCGCTTACTAGTAGTAGGCACGGTAAAACTCTCCCCACTCAGCAGCTCGTGTCAGGAACCCTTGCAAGAGATTCATTCCTGGGCACACAAAGGAGACACTCATGGCTTTCGTCTCTGGCTAATCCACCGCCAAAGACACAGACAGTTCCTACAAGAATTTATGCTGTAAATAAAACTAGGTGAACACTAAAACTAGAAATTCGGGTATTTATCAAACTCAGATTCAAAGTAAGAGTGAGTTTTCCAGAAGCCATATAAGACTGCCTTAAACACAGTAAATTCTTCATCCACTCCTGCTCTGCTGGTTCCGAATGGCTTCCAGGCAAGAGAACCAATCACTATCTATCATCCTTAATATTCAGCCTCTACTCTGATAGGGAGATAAGTCTTGCAATTTGAAACACTAGGTCTAGAATTTTCAAGTTATTTCTCTGGTAAATTTGTGCTGGAAACCCTTATTTTTCCTTCCCCAGAATCTTTGGGCTAGCAAGCTAATTCCCTCCCAGAACTCAGCCTCCTGGTGCTCATTCCCTAGGGATGTAGCCTTGGGTATCTGAAGAGAGCAGTGTCTCTCATGAAAAGTAAATTCTGGTAGAATGTGGCAAGTCCTAGTGAGGACAGTGAGGGGCACGGTATGGTCCAAGGCTCTTTCCTGAAGCGCCCCACCTTCAACAATCCACAGTTCACTGAACGTGCTGTTTTCTTTCTCCAAAGCCAATTTCAAAACCTTGGGCCAGTTCTCCTTATCCGATCTGAGAAGACATTCAACCATCTTCTCCGCACCTGCCATCATCCCTTTGGTGAAGCAGATCTGAGCGAGACAAAGGCAGCACACCGTGGATCAGTTAGCGCTGTCTCCGCTGAAGAAATATCTACTCAGGTAGCATTTGACCAAAATCACCACGAAGGACAGTTCAGTAGGCCTTGGTTCGCATCATTTTGCCCCACCCAGTACAAGCTTCTACGATATTCTTTCCTTCGCCTTTGTCCTTTGTATGTGATATCAATAGATCAAGCCAAATGTTCTCATCTTCTGTATCCTGACATCCATCACCATCAGCAATCCCAGGGCAAAAAAGCTAACCCGTATGACAGCCATTCACACAAAGAGTCCATCAGCATACAGAGCTATCTGAAAGGCTCCAACCGCACAACAATAAATATTTGACAGAGTAGGTATTCTATGACTTTTATGTCTAATGATAACTAAAATGTACTCTGTATATGTTATTATGCATCAAGCTGACTTAAGCATTGTATGTGCGTTACCTCCTTTAATCCGACCAGCATGTAGTTAAGGTACATTTTTCTTACTTTAGACATGAAAAAAAAAAAAAACAGATGCTAAAGGAATTGCCCAGGATTGCCTCACTAGTGACTGAGAGACGATTATAATAAATGTATCTATATCCACGAGCCCACCATTTCTTCTTTTCATTCATTGTACTGTTCAGTGTGATTTGTGTGTGCATAAAACACTATTGGGAGAAAGAGTAACAAGGCAAACTTAACTGAGAACAGGCTAAACTTCAAATAGAAAAATGACCCCATTCACGTTAAAAATTCTTTTCTAGTCATTCCATCTTCTAGTTGAGGTCTTTTATGGGTTTCAATTATCCTTTGAGGGCCTAAAACAAGACAGAACCATTTCAACGAGTCTCAGCATTTTTCTCTAAACTTGGTCCTTTGCATTAATTTACCTGTCTGATTTCTTCACATTCCTGATTAATCAAGCATTCAGACAATTCAGGAAGGATATCTGTTGGGTTGATTCTGGTCTTAAATTCTGGCTGTAAACGCTGTAAAAGTAATCTGTGTTCCTCTAACTTTTCAAGTTTTTGGAAATCCCAACTTTCAATGGCTTCATAAAGTCCACAGTAACCTGAAAAGAAAGAAAAGAGGGGATTCTTAAATGAGCCCAACATTAAATAAATAAATAAATAAATAAGTAAATAAATAAATAAATAAAAACAAGGAAAAAAACACGCTTT
>NW_026067931.1:10130946-10185845 GCF_014885135.2 Alexandromys fortis
GAGAGAGAGAGAGAGAGAGAGAGAGAGAGAGAGAGAAGTAACCCGTGAATGTCTCACTCTAAGGTACCTGGACAGACTCCCCAGGCTCCCCTGCTTCTAAGACCCACATTTACTTCATTCAATAGCCTGGGAAGGCAATGGGTTTTATTTCTCCATACCCAGGAAACTAACAAAACAGCTCCAGGACCAGGAAGAAGGTCCAGTAGGCGAAGAGCTCACCACACAAGCATGAGGACCTGAGTTCAGTCCCCAGCTCTCTCACGTCAACAGCCAGGTGTAGCAGTGTGGCTCTATAATCCCAACCAGTCTAGCCAAAATGGTCAAACCCCGGGTTCAATGAGAGACCCAGAATCAAAACCTAAGGTGAAAAGCTCCTGAGATAGACACTCAATGTCAACCTCTGACCTACACAAAAGTGCCCTCAGACGTGTACACACACACATAAATATATGTGCGTGTTCATCCCCTACCTTCCCCAACTGACCTCCCCGCACCCACACAGAAAGCCATACAGGTTCAGCAAGTGCACATAACACTTATTTTTCATAACCTCTTACGTTATTCTATATGTGTTTAAAAGGTACTTATTTACATATATTATTTAGAAAGTTCAGAAAAATAGTAATGGCTAATACATTTAAAATATATAATCTCATTCAAGGTTTTATTGTAGTTTAAAAAAATTATAAAATTTACCACGTAACCACTTTTAACTAAGTCCAGCAATGTCGAGCAAATTGATTATGGCAAAAGGAGCTCAAGGGTGTTTTCCTCGTGCGAGAACCGTAAGTCTATGCCCATGAGCAAGGCCTTTACCCCTCGCTCCATCTCCTGCAAACACCATTCTGTTCCTATGGCTCAGAGTCGGTGTGGCGTGGGTGGAACCCTTACAGAACCGTGGCTCACTTACTTAGTGCAACCGTCTCAAGGTTCACCCACGTGGTAGCATAAGGGAGCTTCCCTTCCTCTGGAGAACTAGAACGGATTCTGCTGTAGGCGCGTACCATGTGTTTTTCTCCTTACATTTGATTTGTTTGTTAACTGTTTATTCATTCTGTGATGCTGAGATACATTTCAGTCTAAGGCCTCACCATGACCTGGGGGAGTGCAACCACCTGGATGGATACTATTTGGGATAAAGGCTGTTTGCACGGCTTGTATCTTAGCTGTGGTGGGAAGCACAGCTATGAACACGAGTGCAGAATTCGCTCTTCAAAGCTTTGTTTTAATTCTTTAGGGGAAAATTCCAGGTATGGATCTTCTGGATAATGCAGTGGGTGTTTGTTTGTTTGTTTGTTTGTTTTAAGGAAACTCTAGTTTCCACAGCAGCGATACCATTTTATAGTCTACAAATAGTGCACAAGCCTTAGAGTTTCCCCACATCCTCACAGGAGTAATGGCTGTGCAGCAGTAACTCGCTGGAGATTTCCCTCCCATTTCATGGAGGGCGAGTGACTTTGAGCATCTTCTCACAGGTGTGATGGCTAGTTGGATGTCCGGAGAGATGTCAAACCCTTTCTTTTTATTAGGAGTGGGACAGGGCGGGGGCACTGGAGTGCCACAGAGCATGTGTGGAGGCTGGAGAACTACCTGCAGGAGCTGGCTCTCCCTGTCCACCTTGTGTTGAGGCAGGGTCTCTCTTTTTGTTTCTGCCATATACAAGGCTAGCTGGCCCATGAGCTTCTGGGCCACCCTTCTGTCTCTACCCCATCTCATGTAAGAATGTTGGGAATTTAGATGCACATGGCTGAATCCAGCTTCTTCACGTGGGTGCTGGGAACCCAATCCTGTGCAGCAAGCCCTCTCATGAGCTGAGCCCTCTTAGCCGCCCACCTGAGCAGCCAATCCACTTTGTCTATTATTTCAACCAGGTTTCCTCTGTTGAGTTACGGGAGTTCCTAATATTATATAATATATATCCTATATATTATAGATAATAATCCCTCATCAAACGCATGATTTGTAAACATTTTCTCCCATTCTACAGGTTGATCTTCCACTCTGGCAGTTGTGAGCTTTGATATACAAAGATTTTCAGCTTTTATGCAGCCCCATTTGTCTCTTTGTGTTCTTACTGGCTATGTGCTTGACATCACGCCTACAAACGAACATGCTTCACCCCTCATGTTCCAATATACGTGTTTTAAAATTCCCACAATATAGATGTTTAACTTATCCACTCCTTCCGTTTGGTCACAAGGCATTTGTTTGCTTCCCTAACAATGTGTTTAGTTTGGCTCAGGTGGAACTTTATAGCTGGCAGCTTATGCTATAAAATTTAATGCCGCATGCCTTCAATTCAGAGGGATTGTCATTCACGTTCACACAGCTGCGCCGCGGCGTAATGGCCACTGTGTCAACACTATAAAACTGACTTGCTCGTTCTCCTCTTGAAAGACATTGGTATTCTAGTAACACAGTCACCTCTCCCCCAGTTAAAACGATCCTGTAGGTTCCTGTGGACATTTCTGGTAAATAATTCTATCATCTGCCTGAATATGGTCCTTACCTGTCCTTAAACAACAAGGCAGGAACTACACACAGATGCCTCAAAATTAATCCCTTTTCCCTTACGGCATTTGAACTCAACAGAGTAAAGTAACTCTGGTTTGTGAGTGAGAAGAAGGAACCAACCTGCACTGTACAGGGCATCCAAAAAGGCCCGGAACCAGCCTTCCGTCTGCAGCTGCAGCAGGTACTGGAGGAACAGGGAGGCAGCTTCCATGGGGCCCTTGTTGTTTTTCTCAGCCTGGATGAACTGGACCACCTCTGCAATCAGAAGCCAGGACAGGTGAGCAGCCTGCAGAGCCACTCCTCACTGGAGGCGAAACAAGCCAGCCCCTCCCACCTGGGCTGGAAGTCATAACCACACAGCAGAAGCAGCTTTGGGAAGCAGCAGACTCTGCTCATTCATCAACACACACTTCCCATCCTTTACACAAGCGGGTGCAGAGCTCTGAGCGTGCACTCCGCGAAACGAGTGTCTTCAAGACTTTTGAAAAAAAATAAATAAAAAAGCTCTCCGCAGTTGGCAGAAGTCACAGTGGAGGGTGTTACATAGAAGGAAGCGGCGATGGCCAGACTAAGAGGGTGGGGTGGGACCCCCATGGCGTCAGTAACCTGTGCAGCAGACACAGTAAGCAGCTTGAATTAAGAGTACGTTTGTGATCTTTTGTTCTGGGTTCTTGCTAAGAGTGAAAAATACAGCAGAAAAATGGAAAAAGAGGGCGCTAAAGAGACCAGTGAGAACAGGGGGCAGGAAACACTAGCAATTGCTAGCTTCAAAATGGTATTCATTTTGAAGAGACATGCTAACTCTACCTAGGAAGTACACAAACCACTCTCCGACTGTGGTCCCACATAGCCAATTTTTTTCATAGCAGATAGAGTACAAATTCCAAAGGAGGGAGCCAGTTGCCAGTGTGGTTTTCTGTGCATTCTTAGAGCCTAGGAGACCCGGCCTGCAACACTAAACGAAGGTATCGGGAAAGAGCAAGGAGAGGGAGTCTTCTGCCTTAGCTCTCTTTTAAGGATCTCTAGCAACAGCAAAGTTCCTGTTAAGAGTCACACTTTCTCTAGTCAAGGGGAGAACTTGGTGGACTTTAGAGTCTGGGCTCCACCCCAACTATTGAATTACAGTAAAAAGAAGCCCTTTACCTATTTCACAACCACTCTGGTCTCTCTTCCCTTTGCACTAGACAGCCATTAACCAACTTCACAGATTTTATTATTCAGGATTTTTCAGGCCTTGCAAGGCAAGTACTCTACCATGGTGCTATCGCCCCGGCTCTCATCTGGACATTTACGTGAACGGTTTCATGTAGCATGTGGCCTTTGCAACTGGCATCTTTTGTTTAACATGTTTTAAGGTCCGTTCATCTTGTACATGCTATCATTCCTTCCTTTAATAAAAAGCTATAAGAAAGTAACAAGCCAATGAAATCCCGTCACGCGGCAGGCACTGGGGCCGTGCCTACTCTTTGGGTATTATAAATAGAAATGCAACGAGTGCTTCTCTTGGTCACTAGCTGTTGCTGAGAAGAGACATCATGACCGTGGCAACTTGTATTAAAAAGCATTAATTGGGGGCTGCGTCGGGGAGTAAGTCCATTGTCATCATGGCAGGGAGGAGGACCTCACGCATGGTGCAGCAGTACCTGAGAGCTACATCCTGAGCTGCAGGGAGAGAGAAAAAGAGAGGGAGGGAGGGAGACTGGGATTGGTGTAGGATTCTGAGACCTCACCCAGTGACATTTCCTCCACCGAGGTTGCACCTACTCCAACAAGGCCCCACTTCCTACTTCTGCTCATCCTTTCGAACAGTTCCTCCACACTGGTGACTGAGCACTCAGATATTCAGGGGGGCCAGTCTCATTCAGACAGCCACAGTGCTCACAGACAGGTTTGTGCAAACGCGCTTCTCTTGGGTACACATGTAGATGTGAGACTGCTGGGCCATGCGGTAGCTTCGTTTGAACAGAGTGCAGAATGGATAACTGTTTTTCCAAAGAAGCCGCGCAATTTTGCAACCCCACTATCAATCTGAGATTTATTTTCTACACATCCTAACTGGTTCCTGTGACCGTCTTTCTCCTTACGCCATCTGTATGAGTTGCCTGTGGCTGCAGCGACACCTGGACACAAACCACATAGCTTAAGGCAATGGAGACACTTTTGCACAGCTCCAAGCCTGTACATCCGAAATCAAGGCGTTGGTGGGGCGATGCTTCCATCAAGGACTAGAGGAGCGCGCTTCCCTTGCCTCTTACAGCCTGGGTGGCCATCAGGATTCCTCATGCCCTCCCGTCTCTGCCCATCTTCACACTGCGTCTCCGCAGCTGCCTTGTAGGTCTCTCCCTCCTCCTTGCCTCTGTCTCCACAAAGCATCTTCTTGGTCTTTATGCCTTCACATCTTATAAGGGTATCGGTCGCACAGCATACCGCCTTACCCCATAGGACCCCACTTTACCTCTGCAAAGACCCCATCTCCAAATAAGATCATGTTCTGAGCAACCTGGAATTAGCACTCCAACATAATTCAACTCACAACAGTGACCAATCCGGTCACTTCTAGCTTCCCTGGGTCCTCCGCAACCTTACCTCTTTGAGTCCTAACATCTGTCCTGTTGCTCACAGCTGTGCTCTTGCCTTCTGTGACATGATCTTCCCTTAGACCAGCTGCCACTGATACGCCACAAAGACCACATTTATCCCAGACACAGCAAAGGCCGTCCAGGTTAAGCTGTCTTGTTAGACCCTAGGCAGTTCAGACTCTGCACTTTGTGGGGCCCAGCCTGCTGCCTACCGTACCCAATTCGGCTGCTTACAAGTCAGTGATAATCCCATCAAGATCGCCAGGATTTCAACGCAGAGAAAAGCCCGTCTTTTGGGGAAATCAACAGCTCCCACTGTTTACTATGCTGGGGCCCCCATGTGATGTTATCCGCAGCTTCCCAAGGTAAAGGCTTTTAAAGCTCCTCTCTGTGGAGCCTCTGGCTAGAACACTACAAGCGCACATTGTATACGATAACTGTGCGCTTATCATCTTCTTCCTAACACTGTTACATGGACAGGTTTCATTCTACTAAACATGTGTTCAGACGGTGTCACTAAGAAATGGATGCTGAGAATACTACCCAGCCAGTGCTCCTCTAGGGTGGGGGTGAGCATATGACTCCAAAGGAACTCTGAAAAGACACGATAGCCCACACCCAGGCCTACTCTGAAACGGCCTGGAAAGCCTGGGGATCAGCAAAGTCTTCCACTCCACAGGGAAGCACATAGTTTTCCAGAAGAAATGTGCCAATAGTTCTCTCATGAGATGCCCACAGTCATAAATGCAATTTGAAAGGGTTATAATGAGCCAGGCGTGGTGGCGCAGCCTTTAAGCCCAGCATTCAGGAGGCAGAGGCGAGTGGATCTCTGTGAGTTTGAGGCCAGCCTGGTCTTCAAGAGCTAGTTCCAGGACAGGCTCTAAAACTACAGCGAAACCCTGTCTCCAAAAACAAAAAAAGGGGGGGGGGGATAATGAAAAAGAAGGACATGGAGCATGGATGAATAAATTCCCACTGTCTTCTAGTACGGCAAAAAATGTAGGTTCCTCAGTGCATCCTTATTGATAGGATATATTTGTTACAAAATTAAGGTCAACCAATAGAATCCAGAGCTCCTAAAGGAGCCAGTACAAGGAAAAAATGGCAAGGGAAAGAATGGAGAATGTTACTAATCCAACAGAAAATTGAGAAAGAGAGATCAAAATATTTATGGAAAGATATGATAAATTATAAAAACATGGGGGCTGAAGAGATGCCTCAAAGGTTAAGAGCACTGGCTGCTCTTCCAGAGGTCCTGAGTTCAATTCCCGGCAACCACATGGTGGCTCACAACCATCTGTAATGAGATCTGGTGCCCTCTTCTAGCATACATGGAGGTAGAATGGCGCATAAATAAATAAATAAATAAATACAAAAAAAAAGAGCCTATCGTCTGAACCTTCTCACCTTTAAGTGACCTCCTCATGGTCCTCCTCTTAAAAAAAAAAATACAACCAAACAAGATACTACCAACTTCTTTTTTTAAAAAAAAAAAAAAAAACTCAGGACCTCATATAGCCTAGATGAGAGCTTTACCACTGGGCCACACTCCCAGCCTCATCTAAACAACTTTATCATAATCTTTTGGAGGGAGAGGAGATAGGTAAAAGGAAAATTAACAGCTCTGGAACCCCAAGACCAAGTTCTCAGCACAAAGGAGACTGATTTGCTCCAGAGGGACAGAGGGCAGGGACAAAGGACAAACACAGGAGACAGAGGATAAGGGAGAAGGGAAAAGGAACAAGGGATATAGGAAAGGAATATTTGTCCCAGAGACAAAGGGCTGCCTCTGGATAGAGAGGAGACAGACATGGCCCATAGGAAAATGGTTTATAAAGGTACAAGGGGAACCGGCACGTTAGGATGAGGTGCTTAATTCTAACTGGGCATGTTAACTAGCTGAGCCAAAGGGGGCTTCTGATTGCTGCACCCCAGTACTCTGATAGCTGGACTTTGGTAGTTGGCCTCAGGAGGAGGAAGTGGCCAAACAAGGAAATAGACCTTGGTGGCTAGCTTCAGGAATGTGATCTACTGGGTTTTTTTCTTTCTTTCTTTTTTTTTTTTCAAGAAGGCAGAGGGAATAGGGGAGAAGGGCAAGGCCTACCAAAGCCATAGCCATCACACTTGGGCTAGCCAGAATCCCTTCAATAGTTAGAGAGGAGAAAACCTTCAATGTACCTCTAACAACCAGAGTTTAAAAAAATTATACAGTCTTCCACTTATTCAAGTATTTTTTGTTTGTTTGCTTTTTCCAAGACAGGGTTTTGCTGTGTAGCCCTAGTTGTCCCAAAAATCGCTCTGTAGACCAGGCTGGCCTGCCTCTGCCTTCCAAGAGCTGGGATTAGAGGCGTGTGCCACCACTGCCAGGCCAACCTCAAGTCTTTTCATCATGGCTGATGTATAACTATGAACTAACTTGGGGAGATAGAACACACACACAGACCTGCACCCGAATCTCTCGCCTTTATCACAGTGCACGAATGCATATTTCCCGTCACAACCAGAAGCTTGCTGAGCCCTAATCATCTTTGAAAGCAGAGACAAAACCAATCCAAATTCAATTGTTTTTAATAATTTCGGTTTCCTCTTTCTCTCATTGTATTTTTAAAGGCATCTGTTGTACAGTCATGTGTATTTGGTGTCTGTGTGTGGGTTGTGTGCCTGTGAAGAGGGTGTCGGGTCCCAGGGAACTGGAGTTATAGGCCGCCTGATTCGGGAGCTGGGAACCCAAGTCGGGCCCTCGATAAGAGCAGTACGTTCTCCCCTCTGCTGGTCTCCAGCCCCTTATCACCCTATGTCTTAAGTTACAGCTCCTCTTCCTCTTCACATCCCACACCCTCTCTTTTAAAAGGGTTGTTGACTCACTTGGGGAACTCCATTCGTAAGAACCCTTTGTGTCTTAGGAAAAGGCTTCATTCCTAACTGTTTGTTCTGGCATATGAAATCATAATGCACCTTCCTGCGGGAGGACTGAAGAAGGCCTAGCTGATAGCTTCTTAAATGTGGGATGTGGGCGCTGATTGGTAGCTTTACTTTAAAAAATGGCTAGCAATATTTTGATTTTCTTTCGGTTAAGAGTTACTTAAATGTACTATTTTGTTATTGCTCTTTATTTCTTTATTTGCTTTTTTGAGTGCGTGTATGTGTGTGTGTATGTGTGTGAGTGTGTGTGTATGTGTGTGTGTATATGTGTGAGTGTGTGTGTGTGTATGTGTGTGAGTGTGTGTATGTGTGTGAGTGTGTGTATGTGTGTGTGTATGTGTGTGAGTGTGTGTATATGTGTGTGTGTTGCATATGTATGCCATGGCAGATGTGCAGAAATGCCAGGGAACAATGTGCTGGAGCTGGTTCTCTCTTTCCACAATATGGCCTTGGCATCAAACTCCGGTCATCAGGTTTGGCAGGAAGTACCTTTACCTATGAGGCCGTCTTGTGGTTCCAAAGTACGATGTTGGGAAATTATTTAAGTAATTTTTAAAAGTCCTATGATTAATTCTGGGGATATAGAATACTTGTCAATAATTTAGTATTATGGACATGTATTTGCAAAATTCTCAAACGTCATTATTTCCATCACGTAGACATAGAAACGGAAACAGATTTAAAACATTTTTCTGGGGGGCCTGAGCCTGCAAATTAAAGAATAAATGTATAGAAGCCGTGCTTCAGAGCCTTTGCTAAGTATTTATGTAGTACAGTATCTGAGAAAGCTTACACATGGGAGGAGGTTGATATACTCTCCTTTTATAAGGCAAATCTGTGTAGTGGACTCTCAGTCATTCTTACTACATTAAACAGTGCCTATATCCTCATCCATATTAATGAACTAATTTAACAATATTGATAAGATGCTTGATAAGACCCCAGTTTCTTCAGTTAAAAGATGTCCTGTCACACTTATTACCCAACAAAGCTGCATTGTGGTGCCAGGTGGTGGTGATACACACCTTGAGTCCCAGCACTCAGGAGGCAGCGGCAAGGGAATCTCTGAGTGAGTTAGAGGCCAGCCTGGTCTGCAGAGCTAATTCCAGGACTTCCAGGGCTACACAAAGAAATCCTGTCTCAAAAAACAAATAAACAACAACAAAAAAGTCTTAATACTTCTAATCCTTCCAAACAGTACCGCTCCCTGAGGCATTCTGATGGGGCCATTCTTATCCAAACCACCACAGAGGTCTCAGGAAGACCTAATTCTGCCTATAGAGAATCTTAGCTCTTTAAAGACAGCCTACAACCCACAACTAGCAAGAGCCTTCCTTGCATCATCCGGTTTTATACTTTCTGCTTCCTGGTTAGTTTAAGTTACTAAACGTGATGTTTTTCTCCCTTTCTAGAAAATGAGACTAGTGTAATCATCTTTAACCTCTGATCAGCATTTTAAAAATATCAACATGAAATGTGATGTCTTCTTCCTCCTCGCTTCCGAGGCAAGGAATTTCATATGCATTTATTATTATTTCTCTTTACTGATTTATTATTTAAACCAACTATTACTTTAAAACTCTTAGCTAAACTAACAAAAAGAGAGGAAGACACACATTGACAAACTTAGAAATTTTTTTTTTTAAAAAAAGGGTTTAGGGGCTGGAGAGATGGCTTAGCAATTAAGAGCACTGACTATTCTTCCAGAAGACCCTGGTTCAATTCCCAGCTCCCACATGGCAGCTCACAACTGTCTGTAATTCCAGTTTGAGGAGACCCAATACCCTCACACAGACATACACTCAATGTGCATAAAATAAGAATAAATTATTTTTAAAAAAAAAAGTCTAATTAACTGGGGTGGTGGTGCATGCCTTTAATCCCAGCACTAGGGAGGCAGAGACAGGTGAATCTCTCTGAGTTCAAGACCCGCCTGGTCTATAAGAGCTAGGTCCAGGACAGGCATCAAAGCTACACAGAGAAACCCTTTCTCGAAAAACCAAAAAGTCTAATTAAATGCACAAAATCATTAGGAGATACTTGAAAAGTTTGTACTTAAAATAAACTAGAAGAAACTGACAAATTCCTAGCCACTTACAGCCCATCCAAATTTAATCAAGAGGATAAAACCAAACAGGTCTATAACAAAAAATGAGATTGAAACAGTACGTCATGTGTATGTCATGTACCTCAGTCCTCTTGTTCCAGGAGCCCCTCACCTTCACCTTTGCCCTAAAGCCTTGCTCTGTACAGCAATCTACGGTGGGGGGTGGGGGGGCGGTTCTTACTTCTTAATCTCTCCTGCCAGGACCAGAGACTCACAGACGATTTCCACAAGTTACTATTCACTTTGCGGGAACTCTGTCCCTGCCCATCATACCCAGACGCTGTCTAGTCTAGGATGCCCTGGCGATCTGACACAAACCCGGTGTTCCTAGGTTAGTTACACAAACTGGCCTAAAGAAAGCAAAAGAAGGGGGAGAGGGGGGACAGGACCACAATTGGTTTTAGCTTGAGTGATTTAAAAAACAAACAAACAAACAAACAACAACAACAACAACAACAAAAAATACACCATCAGCCTGAGAGCCCGCATCGCATCGCGGACCACTCACCATCCTGGAGCCAGGGACCCATGTAGCTGAGGATGTAGGTGGGGTCCAGAGTCTTTCTGACATAGTCTCTGAAGGCTCGCAGATTCTGCCGCTGTTCAGCTGTCATTCTGTGGCTCCCCGCGAGCGATGAGCGCCCTGGCTCCTCAAAACTCGCCGCGGACGAGCACAGAGGGGACTTTCCTAGGCTGGGAGGCACCCTAGGGACAAGCGGCCAGGGCCAGTGCCTGGAAACAGAAACTGCCTCTCAGCGCTGGGGGCGGGGATCCAGTTAAGTTTCGTTTCTGACCCACGGAGCCTGAGCCGCTGGCCAGGAGGGACCCAAAGGCACCTTGGCAACTGCATTGAAGTTTGTGCGTTGCTTTCGGAGTGGTGCGGTTTGTATTATAAAGTCCGCACAGTTCAAGTGTACAGTTTAATGAATTTCGAAAAATGGCGACACCGGTAACCACTTCCGCCAAATCAGCCGGGTCCTCCTGTAATCTCCGTTTTCACTTTATTAAGAAACTATCACCTCTTTTCCATACCAGTTTGCATCCCTACTCATAGAATTAAAGAACTAAAGTTGACTTGCATCTGCTAGGTACAAATAACCTTTCTTCCTTCTTTTCTTTCCTTCTTTTCTTTCTTTCTTTCTTCTTTCTTTCTTTCTTTCTTTCTTTCTTTCTTTCTTTTTCTTTCCTTCTTCCTTCCTTCCTTCCTTATTTATTTATTAGCTTTATAAGCCAGGGCTTATCATTTGTTTCTTTGGTTTTTGTTGTTGTTGTTTTGGTTTGGTTTTTGGTTTTTCGAGACGGGGTTTCTCTGTGGTTTTGGAGCCTGTCCTGGAAATGGCTCTTGTAGAACAGACTGGCCTCAAACTCACAGAGATCCGCCTGCCTCTGCCTCCCAATTGCTGGGATTCAAGGCGTGCGCCACCACCTCTGTGTCCCCCTCCCCCCCAGCCACGGGAGAGTGCTGATTTCTCTCATTGACACATTACAGTTTCTTTCTTTCTTTTTTTTTTTTAAAAAAGATTTATGTATTTATTACATGTACAGTGTTCTGCTTGCATGTATACTTGTATACCAGATCTTATTACAGATGGTTGTGAGCCACCATGTGGTCGCTGGGAATTGAACTCAGGACCTCTGGAAGAGCAGCCAGTGCTCTTAACCACTGAGCCATCTCTCCAGCCCACACCTTACAGTTTCAAGGATACAAGTTTTACATATGTTACATTAAATTTATTCTATGGTCTTTAACACTAAGGTAAGTGGAATTGTTCTTGAATTTTCATTTCCAAATGCTTGCTACCATACAGAAACACAGGTAGATTTTGCTTGTTGACCTTAGATCATGGAACAGCGCTAGACTGACGTCTCTGGAGTGTTGGGATTAAAGGTGTGCGCCACACCGCCTATGGTGTCTTTATGACATTTATTAATTTCCTTGTCCCCAGTCTTGGTGCTTTTCCTTTCCTTTTCTTTCCTCCTGCCACCCGGAGGTGCTAATAGGCCTGCGATTGCCTGAGCTTGTCTCCCCTCCGTTTTTAAGGCCCCTTTTCTGGGCCTTCAAGTTGCTCCAGCCTAATAGATTCTCATTTAATTATTTGGGCATTTGAAAATAAGATCACAATTTACCAAGACTGATTCAAGGTAAGGCTTAAAACCATATGAATAGCCTTATGTGTAATAAAGAAACTGAATCCAAACATATATGACAACTGTGACTCCCAGCCCAAACGGTCTCCTTGGTGAACTCCGTTAATACTTGATGTGAAAACGTTACTAGGACAGAGACTCTTAGGGCACTAGCACAGAAAGCATTGCAAGAAAATCGCAGACCAATATCCTTTATGAACACAGACAAATTAAAAACGACCCACTGTATGAAAATACTAGTAAATTGAATACAGAAGCCGGGCGGTGGTGGCGCACGCCTTTAATCCCAGCACTTGGGAGGCAGAGGCAGGCGGATCTCTGTGAGTTCGAGACCAGCCTGGTCTACAAGAGCTAGTTCCAGGACAGGCTCCAAAGCCACAGAGAAACCCTGTCTCGAAAAACAAAAAAAAAAAAAAAAAAAAAAAAAAAAACCAGAAAAAAAAAAAAAAAAAAAAAAAAAAAAAAAAAAAAAAAATTGAATACAGAAGTATAGTAAAAAAGATGTTACGTCGTCACCAAGAGAGACTTATCCCAGGAATTCTAGGCCTATTTAACTTTCACAAGTCAATCATTGAGACAAACATGTCAGCACAAACCTTCAGTACCAGCATTCTAGAGGCTGAAGTAGGAGGGACAGCTCAAGGGTCATCCTAGGCTTCATAGTGAGTTTCGGGCCATTTTAGACTACATAGGACCCTGTCTCAAACAAAACAATAAAATCAATAAAATTTGGCGTGTTAACAAAATAAGTTGAAAAAAATTCAACACCCATTCGTGCTAAAGAAGAAGAAACCTTAAAAACTAGAAATGAAAGAAAATGTCATCAATCTGACTGAGAGCATCTGTCGGAGTTTATGTCCAGTTGACAGAAACCTAGACTGAGGGAACCTCAGCTGAGAGTGGCCTCCAGCAGCCTGGTCTGCCTGCCCTCTGCGTGGCACACGTTGACTGCTGCTGGCGATACCTATCACACCTGAAGCATATTATCCCTAGGCAGGCTGCTCTGGGCTCTAAGAAAGGCATTCTGAGCAAAGCAGAGCAAGCAAGCCGGTAACTGCTCTCCTCCGCTGCCCCGTGGTTTCTGCTTCAGTGTCTTGAGTTCCTGCTTTGGGTCCCCTGATGATAGATTTGAAAATAGGAAGCCAAATAAACCCACGTGGTCACTGGTTTATCACAGCAACAGAAAGTGAATTACACCAAAATCTCTGGTCATTTCCAAGCAAGATTAGGGATAAAGTTGGTCAATTCTCATCACTTTTTGTTTTTTTTCATCAGTTTTCTTTTAGAGCCTCAGGATTGCAGAAGGAAAGAAAAGGAAATAAAAAGCACCAAGACTGGGGACATGGAAATTAATAAAAGTCATAAATAAAGTCGCCAGACGTGGTGGTGGGGCACATCTTTAATCCCAGCACTCCGGAGGCATCAATTTAGCACTGTTGTATGATATAAGGTCAGCAAACAAAATCTACCTGTATTTCTGTATGGTAGCAACAATTTGAAAATGAAAATTCAAGAACAATTCCATCTACATTAGTGTTAAAGAACATAGAATATGCCCATCAAAATCCCAGCAAAATTCTTCAAAGACCTCGAAAGAACGGTACTCAACTTCATTTGGAAAAGCAAAAAAACCAGGATAGCCAAAACAATCCTGTGCAATAAGAGAACTTCTGGAGACATCACAATCCCTGACTTCAAACTCTACTACAGAGCTACAGTACTGAAAACAGCCTGGTATTGGCATAAGAACAGACAGGAGGAACAATGGAACTGAATCCAAGACCCGGATATCAATCCACACATCTTCGAACACGTGATATTTGATAAAGAAGCAAAAATTATCAAATGGAAAAAAAAGAAAGCATATTTAACAAGTGGTGCTGGCATAACTGGATATGTTATGTACAATATGTACAAAAATAAAAATAGACCCATATCTATCACCATGCACAAAACTAAAGTCCAAATGGATCAAAGACCTTAACATAAAGGCAGCCACACTGAACCTTATAGAAGAGAAAGTGGGAAGTACACTTGAACACATTGGCACAGGAGACCACTTCCTAAATAGAACCCCAGCAGCACAGACACTGAGAGAAACAATTAATAAATGGGACCTCCTGAAACTAAAAAGCTTCTGTAAAGCAAAGGACACGGTCAACAAGACAAAACGACAGCCTACAGAATGGGAAAAGATCTTCACTAACCCCACATCAGACAGAGGTCTGATCTCCAAAATATAAAAAGAACTCAAGAAATTGGACACTAAAAGATCACATAATCCAATAAAAAAAATGGAGTACAGACCTAAACAGAGAACTCTCAACAGAGGAATCTAAAATGGCTGAAAGACACTTAAGGAAATGGTTAACACCCTTAGTCATCAGAGAAATGCAAATCAAAACAACTCTGAGATTCCATCTTATACCTGTAAGAATGGACAAGATCGCCGGGAGGTGGTGGCGCACGCCTTTAATCCCAGCACTTGGGAGGCAGAGGCAGGCGGATCTCTGTGAGTTCGAGACCAGCCTGGTCTACAAGAGCTAGTTCCAGGACAGGCTCTAAAGCCACAGAGAAACCCTGTCTTGAAAAACCAAAAAAAAAAAAAAAGGCCAAGATCAAAAACACTGATGACAACTTATGCTGGAGAAGTTGTCTCTGCATTGCTTGTGGGAATGCAAGCTGGGCCAACCTCTTTGGATGTCGGTGTGGCGATTTCTCAGAAAATTAGGAAACAACCTTCCTCAAGACCCAATAATACCACTTTTGGGTATAACCAAAGGATGCCCAATCATGCCACAAGGACATGTGTCAACTATGTTCATAGCAGCTTTGTTTGTCATAGACAGAACCTGGAAACAACCTAAATGCCCCTCGATAGAAGAATGGATAAGGAAAATGTGGTACATTTATACAATGGAGTACTACACAGCAGAAAAAAATAGCAACAGCTTGAATTTTGCAGGAAAATGGATGGAGCTAGAAAACATTATTTTGAGTGAGGTAACCCAGACAATTATCACATGTATTCACTCATAGGTGGTTTTTAAACTTAAAGAAAGCCAGCCTACAAACCACAATCCCAGAGAACTTGGAAAACAATGAGAACACTAAGAGAGACTGACATAGATATAATCTACATGGGAAGTAGAAAAAGACAAGATCTCCTGAGTAAATTGGGAGCATGGCGGGCGACCTTGGAGGAAGGTTGAAGGGGGGGAGGAGAGAGGCAGGGAGGGGAGCAGAGAAAAATGTAGAGCTCAATAAATATCAATAAAAAAGAACATAGAATTAATTTCATGTAACATATGTACGATTTGTACCCTTGGAACTGTAAGGTGCTGATGAGAGAAATCAGAGCCCTCCCGTGGTGGGGGGCAGGGAGGTGGTGGCGCAGCCTTGAATCCCAGCAACTGGGAGGCAGAGGCAGGCTGATCTCTCTGTGAGTTCGAGGCCAGTCTGGTCTACAGAGTTAGTTCCAGGACAGGGTCCAAAACTACAGAGAAACCCTGTCTCGAAAAACCAAAAACCAAACCAAACCAAAACAAACAAAACAAAAACAAAGAAACAAATAAATAAGCCCTGTCTTAAAAATGTAATAAATAAGTTAAGAAGGAAGGGAGGGAGGGATGGAGGGACGGAAAAGAAAGAAGGAAGGAAGGAAGGAAGGAAGGAAGGAAGGAAGGAAGGAAGGAAGGAAGGAAGGAAGGAAGGAAGGAAGGAAAGAAGGAAGGAAGGAAGGAAAGAAGGAAAGAAGGAAAGAAAGAAGGAAAGAAGGAAGGAAAGAAGGAAGGAAGGAAAGAAGGAAAGAAAGAAGGAAGGAAGGAAAGAAGGAAAGAAGGAAAGAAAGAAGGAAAGAAAAGAAGGAAGAAAGGTTATCTGTACCTAGCGGATGCAAGTCAATTTTAGTTTTTTAATTCTATGAGTGGGGATGCAAACTGGTATGGCCTCTTTGGAAAAGAGGTGATAGTTTCTTAATAAAGTGAAAACAGAGATTACAGGAGGACCCAGCTGATCTGGCGCAAGTGGTTACCGGTGTCTCCATTTTTCGAAATTCATTGAACTGTACACTTGAACTGTGCGGACTTTATAATACAAACCGCACCACTCCGAAAGCAACGCACAAACTTCAAGGCAGTTGCCAAGGTTCCTTTGGTTCCCTTCTGGCCAGCGGCTCAGGCTCCGTGGATCAGAAACGAAACTTAACTGGATCCCTGCCCCCAGCGCTGAGAGGCAGTTTCGGTTTCCTGGCCCTGGCCGCTTGTCCCTAGGGTGCCTCCTAGCCTAGAAAAGTCCCCTCTGCGCTCAAATCCGAGGCGAGTTTTGGGGAGCCAGGGCGCTCATCGCTCGCGGGGAGCCACAGAATGACAGCTGAACAGCGGCAGAATCTGCGAGCCTTCAGAGACTATGTCAGAACGACTCTGGACCCCACCTACATCCTCAGCTACATGGGTCCCTGGCTCCAGGATGGTGAGTGGTCCGCGATGCGATGCGGGCTCTCAGGCTGATGGTGTATTTTTTGTTGTTGTTGTTGTTGTTTGTTTGTTTGTTTTTTAAATCACTCAAGCCAAAATCAATTGAGGTCCTGTCCCTCCCCCCCCCTCCCCCCTTCTTTTGCTTTCTTTAGGCCAGTTTGTGTAACTAACCTAGGAACACCGGGTTTGTGTCAGATCGCCAGGGCATACTAGACTAGATGCCTCTGGGTTTGATGGGCAGGGACAGAGTTTGTTTGAGACAGGGTTTTTCTGTGAAACCCTGGCAGTCAAAAGAGCCCCATAAACCAGGTTGGCCTCGAACGCAAAGATTTGAAAGATTTGCGTGCACCTACCTCCCCAGTGCTGGGATTAAAGGCATTGCCACCACCACCCTACTTGCACCAGTTTCTTAAAAGAGGATTCTGGATTACGTCTTTACTACAGTTGTCCCTGTATTTTTAAAAGCACGTGAGTCATTTTAAGTTTCTTTTTTCAAATGGCAATCTGGAACATTCCGTAAATCTTGATTTTTTTTTTTCATGGAATTCCATTTGCAATAGTTTCTAGTGTCCTTGGGAATTCTTCTTGACCACTAAATAAGAAAGCTAGAGTTCTCTTAAGTAGCTCAAAACCATTGACTTCTGATTTTAATCTGTTGTGAAATGCTTTAGCCTTTTGAAATTTAATGAAACTTGTTTAGGGCCTGGACATTTGAACTTTTATGAAATACATTGCAGTGGAACTTAAGCTTAAGAATTGGAATTTGAGTGGAATTTGAGGGACTGGAGAGACAGCTCAGCAGTAAGAGCATTGACTGCTCTCCCAGAGGACCAGGGTTCGATTCCCAGCACCCACACGTAAGCTCATGCCCGTCTGTAACTCTAGTGCCCATGCATATAGTACACATACATACAGACATAAAATAAAAACAAATCTTTCAGCCAGGCGGTGCTGGCATACGCACCTTAAACATAGCACTTGGGAGGCAGAGACCAGCCTGGTCTACAAGATCTAGTTCCAGGACAGGCTCTAAAGCTACAGAGAAACCCTGTCTGACAAACCAAAAAAAAAAAAAGAAAAAAACAGAAATAATTATTGGTATGGATTTAAAGTTTTGATTTTGCTGTTTTTTGTACCTAATTTTATTCTTCTGTATTTCATTCCTTGAATTATTCAAATGTAAATTTTCCTTTTCACCGTTAGTCCTATTTCCTTCCTCATACATGTGCGCATGTATTTGTGTTTGTGTTATTTATTTGATGGCTGCACCAAAGATTCATCACACAGCATTAATTTATTTCAGTTCACTTGGATTTCAAACTGTACTTCATCAAGTAACAGATCCTTATAATCACGAAATTCCACGCTACCCCTCCTGCGGGTAACTATCAGAAACCCTTCCATGTGGTTTAAGACACAGTAGACAGTCATGAGCTTTATTCTAAGCAGAACACAAGCCTTTCTGCAAGAAAGTCACGGTCATCTTTCCGACATCCCATTCTGCTCCCACTCCTGTGCTGTCATTTTTTTTTTTTTAACAGTTCTAGGATTTCAAATAGGTCCCTCCCTCCCTCCCGTTTCATTTCCTATGCCTCAGCTTAAAACCTCTATTTGCTCATTCATTGTACCCACTTTGAGTTTACATTACACACACACACACACACACACACACACACACACACGTATGCATTTCTTTCTTTCTTTTTTTCACTTTTTTCAAGACAGGATTTCTCTGTAGCTTTTCAGCCTGTCCTGGAACTAGCTCTTGTTGTGTGACCAGGCTGGCCTCGAACTCACAGAGATCGCCTGCCTCTGCCTCCCAAGTGCTGGGATTCAAGGTGGTGTGCCACCACCGCCCAGCATGTACGTATTTCTAATATCTTTAAAAACCTAAGCCAGGCCTGGATTGGCCTACCTGAGAGGGGCTGAGGCCGGAAAATATTAAGACTAGTCTGAATAATTTAGTAACTTGTTTCGAAAGTAAGAGTGAGTAGAATCAGGGACGACTCTGGGTAGAGCATCTGCCCAGCACATACAAGGCTCTGGGTTCAGTTCATCCCCAGTACTGGAAAACCAAATCCTGTTCGCAAATTCCATCACGGGGTTACTGTTTTTCCTGTTAACTCTGTGTCCCCTCACATTTTATACTGGGCACTGTGGATAACTTACAGAATCTCTAGATTCTATTACCTTAATCTTGGGAACATTGCCTTTTGTTCTAGCACGCTAAATGATTAGTGCTTCACTTTGAACTCCCAGAAACTTCGTTTACTCATTGTGGAAGCTCTGTTCTGATTTTCCCTTAGTATGAGTTTAACCCTTAGTCCGGATCCAGTGTTCCCCAGTCTTTCCAGCCCGCCCTCCAGGACGTCTTCGCTGTGAGGGTAGCTCAGAGACCTCAGGCACTTCGCCCTTCCAGCTCTTTCTCACGGGGACCTTGCATCTCAGAGACGGACAAAAACTAAAGTGAATCCTCATGTGTAATCTCAGGGCTCTCACTGAGAGCCTCCTCCTCCTCCTTCTTCTTCTTCCTTCTCATCCTCTTCCTCCTTCTCCTTCTTTTTTAAGACAGGGTTTCCCTATGTAGCCCTATCTGTCCTGGAACTAGCTCTATATACCAGGCTGACCTCAAAATCAGAGATCCACCTGTCTTTGCCTCCCGAGTGCTCAGATTAAATAAAGGTGTTACCACTGCCTGGCAAGTGTCTCCTTTCTGAGATTTCTTCCTCAGAATCATCACCCTGAAAGCTCCAAGGTCCATCTTATAAAAACATTAATTGTGGCTTTTTCCTTAGAGTCTAGCCTCCAACTACCCTGAGGAAGGCTCTCATAAGAAAAGCCAAATGAACTATTCTTATCCAGAGAGGCTCCTATCTTTCAAAGGTTCAGTTCTCTCCAATTTCTTTTGGGTTTCTGCTGGTGCTTTTATGTTACTGTTCTTTCTATTTTGTACACATTTATGTGTGTGCTATGCAAACCCTTGAGCTACTACCTTAGTTGTTTTCAGACACACTAGCCTTGAGCTCCTGAGTTCTGGGCTTACAGGTGTGCTACCACTCCTGGTTTAGGCTTGGGGATTTTTAAGTGCTCGAGGCAGGGTATGTCTCTGCAGCCCAGATTAGCCTAGAACTTCTCAGGCTGGCTTTTAACTCCTGGTCTTCCTGTTTCTACTTCATGGGTGCTGAGATTGCAAGGTATGCCACTAGATCAGGCCCTAACTATTGGCTTTTAACTGAGAAAAACAAGATCAAGACTTGCCTTCAAAAGCTAAGTGTAATGGAACATGGTGTCACGCATCTTTAGCTCCCCAATTTAGGAGGTAGAGGCAGGGAGATTTCTTTGAGTCTGAGGCCAGCCTGGTCTACATAGTGAGTTCCAGATCAGCCAGGCTACATGAGTCAGACCCTGTCTCAAAAAAGAGGGGGAAAGGGTAATAATATGCCTTGTTTTATGCTTCCAATGGGAAGTCTTATATCCTTGAATGGCAATGGATTAAATCACAGTTGTAATCTGAGTCCTAGGTAAAATGTAACTAACCATAGGCAGGAAAGAGGTGCCCCAGGATGGTAAGAAGAAATATTTAAATCTTGGACTCTCTCTCTGCTCAGGCATTATTGCTCAGCATGTTTTCAGAGTACACACCAAAGCACTTCATAGACAGATACATTAAAAGTCGTCTATTCGAGATCAGGTTCTGGCTATTACAAATAATGCTGCTATGAATGTCCTTGTGGTATGATTGAGAATCCTTTGGGTATAAACCCAAAAGTGGTATAGCTAGGTCTTGGGGTAGATTGTTTCCTAATTTTCTGAGAAATCGCCATATTGATTTGCACTCCCGCCAGCAACGGAGAAGTGTTCCCCTTACCCCATATCCTCTCCAGCATAAGCTGTCAGTGTTTTTGATCTTGGCCATTCTAACAGGTGTAAGATGGAATCTGAGTTGTTTTGATTTGCATTTCTCTGATGACTAAGGATGTTGAGCATTTCCTTAACTGTCTTTTGAAAATGTGGTACATTTACACAATGGAGTACTATACAGTCAGTAAAAAATATGGTATCTTGAATTCTGCAGGCATATGGTTAGATCTAGAAAAAACATATTGAGTGAGGTAACCCATACTCAGAAAGATAAATGTAACATGTATTTACTCATAAGTGGCTTTTAGACATAAAGCAAAGAAAAACCAGCCTACAGGCCACAACCCCAGAGAACCTACACAACAGAGGACTCTAAGAGACAGATACAAGGATCTACATAGGAAAGAGAAAAAGACAGGGTCTTCTGAGTAAATTGGGAGCATGGGGGTCACAGGAGAGGGTAGAAGGGGGAGAGCAGAGGAACGGAGGGGAACGGAGAAATATGTATAGCTCAATAAAAACAAATTTTAAAAAAGTTGTCTTTCTGGGTTTAGGTGGATGGCAAAGGAAGACACAACAAAGATGTACAAACAGACATACGTGCAGAAACAAAGTCGGATGTTTAGTGGCATAAGATGTCTCTCAGCAAGGGTAAAGGGATGCCTAACTGAGCAGTACAGACTTAAAGAAGTCCTTAAGAATGAGAAGGACTCCCCCATTTAAACATAGACAAAAACAGAGGTGGATGTCAGGTAGGCCTCAGAGCACACAAAAGGGCCAAAATACAAAAAGCGTATCTGGGACTTTGAGAACACTGAGGAGGTGGCAAGGGGTAGAGTGAAATGTACACAGGGCCTGAAAGACGAGGAGGAGAGTGCAACTGAAGGATTTAAGCAAGGGTAACATACCTAAGCGGCGTGTTTAAAAGGCCTCTCTGGCTCCTTTCCAGAGTAAGTAGATCAGTCTGGAAACGACTTGGTAGGACAAAGGTCAAGAGGGGTAACAGTGGAGAATCAGCAGCGAAGGAAGACTGAGTGGCTGGTGGTGTAAAGAAGAAGGAGGCCATGCAGTAAATGTCTGTTTCCAGCATCTGGCCTAGGGATGGCAGTACAATGGCAGAAAGGAGGGAGACTTTCTAGAGTGGGAGACGGACAGAAAAACGCAGTGAGAAGAAATAAAGCAGGTTGATTCAATGGAGTTCAGTGGAGGCTACATTTATTAGCTGATTTGGTCAGAAAGACAACCTTATGAAGACAGGGAGTCTTCTAAGTGAAGAACATTCTACTCACAATGAACAGAAAGTGCCAAGACCCCAAGGCAGGAGCACATGAGAGCCACGCCAGACTTCCAACACTCTTTCTTACCTTTGCATCCTTCCTACAGAATGAACCTGCTCTAGTCCACTAGAATTGCTCTTCCTACAGAATGAACCTGCTCTAGTCCACTAGAATTGCTCGTCACTGACTTCAGGTAAATCGGATGGTGTGATAATCTAATTGACCACACCACTTCTAACTTCCACCTCCGATTAGCAGAGGGAAGATCTCTCAACAAAAACCACGTTCGTTACTCCTTTGCTTGGAATTCTTCCCTCCTAAAGAAGTCCGATCTTTCTTTGGTGCTTAATACTTTTCAGCCTCACCAAAATCCCATCACTTTATATACCAACTACTCTTGAGCTTAGTATCTCAACTACGGCCTGGGCTCACTAATCTCCTATTGCACAGCTAGTTTCTTCAAATACTAAATCACTTCCCTTACCACCTTGTATTCTTTGCGTTGTTTCACCCTTTGGACTCAAACCTCAGGCTGCCTTATCTATTTAGCATTTTCTGTGGCCTGTTAACACACTACTTATTGTGTTGTTACACGGGGCCATTTTAACCCTTTCCTGCATGTCCTCCCATTTTAAGGGCAGGGCCACTTTTTTTGTTTGTGTGTTCTCTCATGATCTAGGTCAACACTTCTTACACTTTTTAAAATAGTTTGTGTATGAGAGGTTGCCTCACACACTTACGCACACAACACACAGCCTGGTGTATGAGGATGTCAGAGAGAGCATTAGTTCCCTGTAACTGGAGTTGTAGTTGGTTATGCACTACAGTGTGGGTGCTGGGAACTGAACTAGGGTCCTCTGCAAGAACAAGGGTCTTCTGCTCACAAATTGCATAGTCATTTCAAGAACTCCTCTTCCCTTTTTTGGAGACAGGGTCTAAGTAGCCCTGCTGGCCTGGACCTTGTTATGTAGACCAGCCTGACCTCTAGCTCCTTAGTGCTTCATGTTTAGCTTCTACGTTTTTTATAGCTTGTTTTCTGAGAAGGGTCTTTAATCTAGACTGGGTAGCTCAGAATCTGACAGTGTCCATTTCATCCAGTGCTCAGACTAAAGTACACATTACCACATCTGGTTTTTTTTTTTAAATATGAGTGTTAGGAATCTGAACTCATGCCATATTTGTTGTGCAACTCTTTTCTGTCCTAAGCCACCGCCTCAGCCCTGAGGCCCACACCTTAATACTGATGCTTACTCTTGGCAGCTAATGTACGAGTGGAGGAACTCGTCTACACGACAGCCAAGGGCTTACTTACAATATGCAGTAACATTAAGAATAAAAAGACTGGGGCGTTCTCTTTACACCAGAGAATACTAAAAAGAATACTAAAAAGAATACAGAAGGCTAACTGCAAATGCGGTCGCTGGATGACTAGGACAAAATCTGAGTAGGGAAACAAGTGAGGGAGAAGGCTGTCAGACACTAGGAATCTGCAGAACTGAACTAATAGAAGAGAACAAGTGAGGGAGAAGGCTGTCAGCCACTGAGAATCTGCGGAACTGTACTAATAGAAGAAAACAGTCTCATCAATGTCACAGTTCCCTGGCGATTACCTCAGTCACACAAACCCATTCTTTAGAAAAACAGGAAAATTAGGATAAAGGGACATTTATGTATGTAACTTTCAATTAGTTCAGAGAAATACTGCAGGCATTATTCACAAGGCAGCAAACCTATGGAATTGACCTAGATGCTCATTAACAGATGAATAGATGTACACACACACACACACACATTGGTTGGCCATAAAGAATAAAATCATATTCTCAGGAAAGCACATGGAACTGGCAAATGTTACATGCAATAAGCTAGACTCAAAGACAAAAGTTGTAGTATATTCTCATATACGTGAAATCTAGATTTAAAACATATCAAAGCAGAAGACTCTTTGGAAAATGGACCATTGAAAGAGGGCAGAAATTAGTGTGAATATTTAAATAAATATGACCAAATTACATCATATACATGGATGCCAGTGTCACAGTAAAAACTTGTCACTTTGTACACCATAAAAAAAATTACCATTTTGGCTGGGCAGTGGTGGCACACACCTTTAATCCCAGCATAAAGCCGATCTCTAAGTTTGAGGCCAGCCTGGTCTACAGACTGAGTTCCAGGACAGTCAAGGTTGTTACACAAAGAATCCCCTTGACACCGCCCCCCCTAAAATACATTTTGCACACCATATACTTATTGTATACTAACAAAAAAATTTCAAAAGTACAAAGCAAATGTATGTGCATACGTAGAGAGTATCTAAAGATGGAAACAAGTGCACTAACACATTTGCAGACTGCCAGTGAACAACCCTTCTAGAAATAATTTGGCAATATGAATCAAAAAGCATAAAAATGCTCAAAGCCTTTTATCCTCTTCAGGGAACCAATAGGGAGAAAATACATTGAAGTTAAAACTAAGCAGGAGAGATAGCCGGGCAGTGGTGGCACACACCTTTAATCTCAGCACTCAGGGAGGCAGAGGCAGGCGGATACTGAGTTGGAGGCCAGCCTGGTCTACAGAGTGAGTTACAGGACAGCCAGAGATAGACTGACCTCAGCTGCTCAGCTGCACTCTGTAGCCAACTACAGAGTTGAGGAAGGGAAAAGCTGCATGCAGAAAAATATTTGCACCCTAACTGTAATGGAAAGGAAATCAAAATGCTCAACTGTAAAGGACACTGCATTACAATATACTACATGGTTTTTTTTTTTTTTTTTTTTTTTGGTTTTGTTGTTGTTGTTTTTCAAGACAGGGTTTCTCTGTGGCTTTGGAGCCTGTCCTGGAACTAGCTCTTGTAGACCAGGCTGGCCTCGAACTCTCAGAGATCCGCCTGCCTCTGTCTCCCGAGTGCTGGGATTAAAGGCGTGAGCCACCACCACCCAGCCACACTACAGTTCTTTAAACAAGTTATACTCAATGCAGTGCAATAAAAGACTAAGTGAACCAGAAAAATTGGTGTTAAAATAGGATTGCACTCTAGTGAAAACTGCAAAAACCACTTACCCCACACTACAAATACATACACTACTACAGTGACAGAATGTCATGGCTAACTTGCCAATTTCTTGCAGTAAAATCTTGGTACGTGAATCCTGAAAACTGTGAAAAACAATGCTGCACCTTGCTTTGGGCTTTGAGCTGCAGTGTAACAATACAGCAGTTTACACAGCCATCGTGGGCCTTTCAGACTAATGAGGCACGTATAACTAGTTACCAACAACTGTTTGTTAAGCCTACCAGTATTCAAAAGCCAAAGTCACCACCAGGTAAAAATGGGGGCTACAAACACACTTTAACATGAAGCTCAGCCAGACACCCAGTTCTGGCTGAAGAAAATCACGACGTATGAAGTTTCCAGGGGTGCAAGAACAGTAAGGGATTGTGGGTGGTAGAGCACAGCGAGGGAAGATGAAAGGTGAAGACAAATTTGGAGCCTAGCCTCAGATTTCTAAGCCATTTTGTCACACTGGATTTTTTTTATTCTTAGGGTCTGTCTAAAGCATCATAATGGGAAACCACTGAAATATTTTAAGCAGGGAAATGGAAACTTAAAGATTTTACAGATTTTTTTTGCATGGTATCTATCCTAAGGATGGGGGAGAGGGTTATGAGCACTGGTGGACAAAATGCAGGCAGAGGACAGCTAGAAATGCAGACAGCAGACACAGAGATCCCTAGGAAAAATGTGTGACTAATGAACACAACTACTTCATAACCCTAATCAAACAGAAGCAGTCATTAAAAGTCTCCCCCAAAACAAAAACAGCCAGAGTGTTTCAGTACAAAGCTCTACCACTTTCAAAGAGTCAGTGAATTATTCCACAAAATAGAACAGAAGGGACATTTTACAAGGTCATAAATAGTCTGGTACACAAACCACATGAAGACCCAACAAAAAGAGAATTACAGACCAATTTGTAATCATAGATACAAAAAAAAAAAAAAAACTCAGCAAAATACTTGTGCAAACTAAATCCAAGAACACAACCAGGATCATCCACCATGATCAACTAGGTTTCAACCCAGTGATGTAAGGATAGTTCAACATACGTAAAACTGTAAACTGTAAATGTCACCTACCATATAAACTGAAAGGCAAAAGCCACATGATCATCACACATACAGAAAATCATGATAAAAGTCCTGAAGAGATTAGGGATACAAGGAACATACCTAAACATAATAGAGGCAATTAACAGTAAACCAATAGACAACATCAAATTAAACAGAGGGAAACTCAAAGCGATTGGACCAAAATCAGAAACAAGGCAAGGCTGCCCATTCTCTCCATACGTACTTGAATTCTTAGCTAGAGCAATAGACAACTGAAGGAGATCAAGGGGACAAACTAGAAAGGAAGAACTCAAAGTATTGTTTGCAGATAATAAGGTAATATACGTAAGTAACCCCAAAAAACTACTACCAGGAACTCCCCCAGCTGACAGACATTTCCAGCCAAAATCAGTACCCCTCCTATATACAAATAACAAACAGACGGAGAAAAATCAGGGAGACAACACTCTTCACAACAGCCACAAATAATATATTCAGATGTATCTCTAACAAAGCCAATTGAAAAGACTTGTATGATAAGAACTTTGAGACAGTGAAGAGAGAGAGAATTTTTTTTTTTTTTTTTTTTTGGTTTTTCGAGACAGGGTTTCTCTGTGAGTTTGGAGCCTGTCCTGGAACTAGCTCTTGTAGACCAGGCTGGTCTCGAACTCACAGAGATCCGCCTGCCTCTGCCTCCCGAGTGCTGGGATTAAAGGCGTGCGCCACCATCGCCCGGCTTAAGGAGAGAAATTAAGGTATCTGAACACAGAAAGATCTCCCAGACTCATAGATCAATATGATCTAATATAGTAAAAATGGGCACCCTACCAAAAGCAATCTATAGAGCCAATGCAATGCCTATCAAATTCCAACACGATTCTTCAGAGCTTAAATGAACCATTTCCCTCTTAGTTGAAACATTAAAAAGCCAGGATAGCTAAAACAATCGTGAACAATAAAGAACTGCTGGGGTCTCACCGTCCCTGATTTCAAGCTGTATTGCAGAGCTACAGTAATACAAACAGCAGGGCACTGGCACAGAAACAACACATTGATCAGCGGGCTCAAACTGAAGACCCAGACATAAATGCACACATCTGTGGACACCTGGTTTTTGATAAAGCCAGAAATACGCAAGGGGGAAAAAAAAGAGAGAGAGATCAACAAATAGTGCTGGTCAAACTAGATGTCTACATTTGAAGAACGCAACTGCACAAAACTCAAGTCCAAGTGCATCAAAGACCTCAACATAAAACCAGATAATCTGAACCTGACAGAAGATAAAGTGGGGAATATGCCTTAACACATTGGCCCAGGAGACAACTTCCGACAGAACACCAATTGTATAGGCACTAAAATCAACAATAATAAATGAGACCGTATGAAACTAAATAGCTTCTGTAAGGCAAAGCACTCCATCATTCTGACAAAGTAGCAGCCTACAGTAGGAAAAAGATCTTATTAACCACGCATCCAACAGAGGGTTAATATCCAAAACATATAAGAACTAAAATAACAAGAAAACAGATAACCCAATTAAAAAATGGGGTATAGATCTAAATAGAATTCTCAAAGAGGAAACTCAAATGGCTGAGAAACACTTAAATGTTCAATGCAGATTGAAACTACTTTGAAATCACTTTTCATCCATTAGAATAGCTTAAGATCAATAAAACTCATGCTTGCAAGGAATGTGGACTCATCCATTGCTGATGGGGAAGTGCAGACTTGTACAGTTGCCATGGAAATCAGTGAGGCGGTTACTCAGGAAGATGGCATCTACCTATACCACTCTTGAGCATGTTCAAACAACCTAGACAAGGGAGGGGGAGAGGTATGGAAATCAATCATGAGAGCTGGAGAAATGGCTCAGAAGAGCACACTGGCCACTCTTCCAGAGATTCGGAGTTCAATTCCCAGCAACCTCATGGTGGTGGCTCACAACCATTTCTAATGACCTGGTGCCCTCTTCTGGTGTGCAGGCACACATGCAGGCAGAACACGGTATACATAATTAAAAAAAATCAAAATCACAGATAAATGGATGGACCTAGAAAAACCCTGAGTGAGGTAACCCACACCCAGAAAAAAAAAGTTTGTATTTGTTTATATATGGATATTAGCTGTTAATCCAACAACCACCACCAAGATACAATCCACAGAACTGGAGGTTAGGCAGAGTGCAAAACTGGGGGGGGGGGGAGCACGACAGACAGATTTTGTTAGAAAAGGGAAATAAGAAATAGATGGGTGGAGGAGCTGGAATGGGAAGATCAAGTGGGGGAGGAACAAGGTACAGGAAGATGAGGGAGGAGGGACAATGGGAAGAGACAGCTACAACTCAGGGGCATTTTAGGGGTGGTATAGAAATCTAAAACTGTGTAAGATTCCTAAAATATATACATCTACAATGGAGCGCTAAATGGTCACCAAGTAATAGGAGAGACAGATCCCCAACTGGCCCTCTCTCTTTGTTTTTCAAGACAGGGTTTCTCTGTAGCGTTGGAGCCTGTCCTGGAGCTCTTGTAGATCAGGCTGACCTCAAACTCAGAGATCCACCTGCCTCTGCCTCCTGGGTGCTGGGAATAAAGACATGCGCCCAGCTCATCTGTCACCAAATGTAGTTTCCAGTACCAGAACTGGGTAACATCTAATTGTTGGCCAAAGGGAATCCACAAAATAAGCCAGGCTGTTGGCAAAAGGTTGTTAACTGATGGCAAGGACTCACAGCTGAAGACAATACCCACACAACTCATTCAACATAGAGACGTCAAGCTGAAGCCTAGAGACTTCGCCCCTAGGTTCTAGCATTTTTGGTACAGGAAGGTACTCTGTCATGCTACCAAAAGAGAAATGTACATGCCAACCTAGCTACAAGCCCTGCCGATGGACCTCTGGAAGAGCAGCCAGGGTTTGTAGCAACGCTCCAAGAAATGCCAGTACAATGGCGGCACAAAGCCTGTGGGAGCAACCAACCAGTCTGACTAAAGTCCTACTCCATGAGACAGAACCCATACCCAATACTACTTGGGTGACCAAGAATCCGAGACTAGAGAGCCTAGGGACGTAGCCTAGGGTAAAACCAATACTGGTCCTAACAAGAAAAAAGAAGTAAATGACTTCTAGTAACATTCTTCTATAATAATAAATCAGTCCTCGAGCTTCCTCCAGAAACAGGAGGAAACAGACCATGGACAGAGATAATTCACTTCTCAGCCCATCAAATCCCTCAGCCCGGGGGATCCTGCAGAGGAAAGAGTCTAAGAACCAAAGGGGATGGAGGATATCAAAACAAGACCCTCTAAATCAACACGATCAAACCACAAACGAACTCAGAGATTGAGGCAGCAAACACAGGGCTTGCATGGGTCTGTCCCAGGTCCTTTGCATATATAATTATGGCTTCCAGTTTAGTGTTTATGAGATCCCTTAATGTGCAAATGAGTGGGTGTTTACTGAAGCTCCTCTAGGGCTCTTTTCCTTCTGTCTTGTCCGATTCTGGTTTTTTGTGTTATATTTTATTATTTTCCCTTAGAAGACTGTATTTTCTAATGAAACAGAAAGGGAGTGGATTCAGATGGGAGAGGAGGATCTGAGAGAACGGAGAGCAACCTCCCCCCAAAAGTCCAAAGCTTCTTGCAACTGCAAAGTCCATTTATTCCCACTATTTCTCACTGTGTAAATTTCAAACTGTCAACATCAACTTTAGAATCCTATAATTAAAGATAGTTTCTACTGTCTTTAAGCAAATCTTTAGGATTTTTTTTTTTAACCAAAGTTGTTTCTAGAGGGTTCTTTCAGCAACCCTACCTCTAACATGCTAGGCCGAATTCCGGCTTTGGATTTCTTCCTTACAGATAAATTGCTGTCAACTTATTTTCTGCATTCTAACTCAAGTATAATCTCAAGAATCCTCAGTTCGGGTCTCCATTATGTATTCTTCATAAACACACACACACACAATTATACAGTTGTACCATATATAACATATATAATTGTATCTACTCTCCAGAGAACTTACTATAGTTTGTAGTGCTATATTTACATAATTGTTTTAGCTAAACAATATGTAAAATACACGAGGACAAGGAGTCTACCCGCCTTGTTCTCCCACTAAAACCCAATACAGACTTGTCAGGCAGCAAGCCTTCCAATTTCCAGTCAAGAATGAAACCAGGAAAACAAGGCAAATTGAAGCCTAAATCTAGATGAAGTTCAAGCTCTGATCTTCAATGAAAATCCTTTTATTGGGCTAGATATAGAGCCATTTTATTTTCTCTAAAGATTAAAAATAAGGAGTCACTTGATGTGAAAAGTTGCCAAAGAAAAGTTTGGTCACGGCTTGCATTTTGTATTAAGCCAAATGCTAGAAAGTAATTTTCCTTAAGAAAATAAACAGTGTCAGTTAATGAAGACCTGAACCAACCACTGAAACTGGGACCTGTAAATGGTCACCCGGTTTTTAAGACTTTGGCTCTAGCAAACTTTGAAGGAAGCAATGTTGCACAGTTAAATGTCTTGAGTTCTTTTACTGTGTCTATTTTATTGTCTTTTGTTGAATACACATTTGTTTTACTGCCAGTCCAGATAAACAAGTATATAAACAAGATACTAAACTCTACTTTTGGCAGATGTCAAGATAACCTGTGCAGATTAAAATGATGTATTTCACCCTAAGAAATGGTTTTCAATCATACATTTTTTTTATGAAAAATAACTGTCCAAAAGCATTCTCCCAGCTTGTAACACATTTTCAGAGTAACTCTCGAAAAAAAAAATTCAAAAATACTACCATAAAAATATGCCAATACCATATGGCTTTATGAAATAACTTCTAATTTTTTTATTTTTATTTAAAAAGGTTCCCAAGTTTTAAATAAACTGCTAGCAACGTTTTCTTCACTTAAAAGTGCATATATCTGAGGACAGGACATACATACCTTTTGAACAAATGATTTTTACAAATTAACACACACACACAAACACAAAATATTTTGAGGCAAAGTTTTTTCAACAAGTCATCTAGACTGCAGTAGATGACTTTCCCCCCTATATTTTTCTATCGCCTCTGAATTATCAATGAGATGCTTTGGCAGTTTTAAGACATATCACAGTCTCCATCAAGAGCTGCCGACAACAGTGAGGTCCTTGGAGATGACAGTGGTCTTGATGGCTCAGTCTGAATAGACATGTTACTGGACTGGCTCTCTAGATCTGAGGCAAAGGAGCTTTCTTCTCTTACATCAAGAGTTTGTTCAACTGAGACTGCTGGTGGTACACTATTATCCAAGGTCCGGCTGGTACTCAAGTCATCAGAAAGTGCAGTAACATCACAGTCCTTATCCAGGACACCAAACTCATCTTCTATTGTGACAACATCTCTCGTTTCAAAGACTTCCAAGGAAGGAGTCAAAACTTCACTGTGGAGAGGCTGTGGAAGGTTACCATCGCTGCATTCCACAGCTGCCTTCACTTCAGGGTCCTTGTCACTGTCACTGTCGATGGTGATGACAACTGGGGAACGGGAAGTAGTATCTCCATGGTGTTTCTTATGCTTCTTCTTATGCTTCTTCTTTTTCTTCTTATGGTGTTTAGTTGCGTCAGTAGTTTTTCCTTCATAAACTATCTCTACACTCAGGCTCCGTGTCCTCCTTTTCCTCTTCTTGTGTTTTGTCTCTCTGTCTGATGATCGGCTATCTGAAAGGCTGTCACTCTCATTTTTATAATTTCCATCAAGTTTTGATGATTTTTGGTAGTGACTGTCCTTCACTTTGGAAGCACAATCACGAGACTGCTGAGCCACTTCATTTGTACCTTCCAAATGCCGGGTTTTGTACTTTCGTTTCCCTCCAGGCTTTTCGTTTCTCACCCGGTCAGGCCCAGTAGACGTAGTCCTTGACCTACTACTGGACACGCTCCTTGATCTGTGTCTTTCATAGTAGTAGTATTTCCTTTCACTGTGGTTCTTCTTCCTAGCATTTGTTCTTTCAGAAATAGACTGAATTTTGAACTCTGGACTTGAAGATTGTCTAGAATAACGGGCTCTTGAAAGAGTCCTTTTCCTGTATGACGACTCATAACCATCTCTGTCCTTGTTTCTGCTATAATAAGTGTATTCCCACTTATATTTGCTTCCATAATTATTTCTCAAATAATAGCGATCTCGATTTCTGCTTCGTGATCTTTTCCCATGATCACTGCTACGAGATCTTGATCTGCTGGTGCTTCCGCTACTCAGAGAAAGTGTCTGGCTTCTTCTTGACCAGCTACTATCTCTAGTTCTGGATCTCTTTTTGTCCCTTCTTGCTCTAGGTCTGCCACTACTCTCCCTACTTCTGGATCGTTTGCTCTTCATTCTTTTCTTCCCATGATGCCTCCTGTGATTCCTCTGATCATGCCCACTTCTGCTCTGGGACTGTGAGTCTGAACTTCTCGACCTTCCCCTCTTTCGGTGTCGATTGATATATGGGGAAGAAGCTCTGTCTCCTCTCGTGGATGAACTGTCTCTGGGAGTTGATGTAGATCGTTTCTCTTCTTTCTTTGATTTTACTCTTGTATCAGAATCACAATGGCTTTTACTCACTTGTTCATCCTTTCCAAGAACAGAACGTGGAGATGAACATTGACAAACATCACTATCATCAGAACTGTAAGATTGTTCTTGTTCTTGTGTCTTCACCGCTTCCATTTTCTCATAAGAGCCCAACTCCTCAGAATCAGAAGACAGCTCAACAAGTTCTGGGGTCCTTTCAGCTAGTGGCTTAACAAACCCAACAATGACACAATTGTCTGATGAGGAGTCACTGTCATTATTTAGGTCATCATTCGCCTGGACTCCTTGTACCTGAGGGGTGGCTCCTGTAGGGACAAGTTCTTCATCTGAACTATCTGATGAATTTAAAAGGGAAGACATTCCAACATGCACTTGCTCTGAACTTGAGTAAGATGGTCCGGGAGTTTCATCATCCCATGGTGCCTGCCTAACAGTGGATACATTCATATCCAGCTCTTGAGTCTCAGTCTCATCTGGTGATATTGTTATAACTGAAGAATCAGAATGGCTGCCTTCTTCAGACGAAGGAGGGCAATCATAATTAGCATGCTGGTCAAAAGCTGCCATGTTGAAAGGAGATCGAGCAAAACTGATAAATTCGTGTATAAAATGCTCAGTTCGATTAAGCAAAAATGGTCTTAAGTCAGACACAAATGCCTGACTCTCCAAATCATAGCGAGTAACGTTGCTCATAATGATGTGCTGGACAATATTGACTAAAGATCCATGGGCTCCAAAAAGAACTGTAAGCTCACGTTTTAACCAAGGAACTAACCTATGAAGGCAAGCGGGATTTTTACGGAAGAACTCAGCTGAAATATCCCTGTAGCGGCCACCATCTTCAATGCTTCTAACTCGAACACCAGCACGATAAAGAGTTCGTCTAAAATTAATAATATCTTGTTCTTGAATTTTCCGCAAAGATCTTTCATCTGCAGTAGCTGTCCTCCTTAATGCCATTTGTCTCATAAATTGAGGAATTTCAACTTCTCTAGGTCTTGCTGAGATGCCTAACCCTTCAAACAGCACTCCACTGTCTGGTGGGGTAGTTGTTCTTCTATTTATGGTAGTACCAGATGAGTAAAGGGAAGCATTCTGTTCTCGTTCTCTTGTCATAGTTGTCCGGTAGCGGAACCTTCGAACCTCAGGAGCAGTAAAAGAACCATTATATGAAGGCCTTAGGACATATTCCTTGAAGTCATCTTCAGCCCTCACAGAATGGAAAATAGAATCAAAGGGCTGTTTACACAGTGGACATTCAGCTTTGTTTTTTGACCACTCTTGCACACAGCGGAAACAAAACTTATGTAGGCATCGATCTAAGTAAGACACATTATCGAATCTGTCCAAGCATATAGGACACTTAGAATCAGGAGAGGCATCAGCCGGGACCGTCTGCTGCAATTTACTAGTGCCAGCTTTAGGTGAAAAGTTATCCATTTTAAATTCCTTAGCACCCGAGGCCATCATCTGTAAAAGGAAAAGAAATACATCAGTAACCCAATGAAAGGACTCTGTTTATACTTAGGCAAAAATGGTTTAATATAAAAAACCAGTACAAAATAAAAGCATAACAACATGACAATTAAAGCACAAGCTCCGAGATCTTATTTCCCAGGATAAAATCCTCTTCTGTGCTCAAGTGTTACTATCTGCACTTTACTTTCACCTGTCAGACATTTCCCAGTATGCACTCAAGTATTTGACACAAATATAGGAGCACAAAAGCAAATGAGCACCTATGTTCCCCACTCAGACTTATTAAGTTACATTTTCAGAGATTCTGTTATTTCTGATACAATGATCACTGTTTCCTTCTAGACTTGCTTCTATCTCTATATAAAAAAAAAATACCTCTTGTCCGCAAATGTTATTTTCATGTATGGTTTTGTATTTTATACACACACACGCACCTCTAATACCATGGTCTAATTATGGTCTAACTATAATATATGCTTCTAATACCATAGCTTATTTAGTAACAGTTTCACTACTGGGTGTTTATGTTTTAAAAATAATCTATGAAATAATTTATGTGCACTCAATTTGTTTTATATGAAACAGTAATTTATTTTTCTGGAATAGTTTTTCTATAAAATACACATGAGGATGTTCACCTCATGTTTAAGCCAATGCTAGTTTTCAGTGAAAGCTTTACTAAGAAATGGTCTTTCAGTTTAAAAGCACAGGAAGGTAGCATGTGGCTCCAAGGGCAGAGGAAATGTCAGCTGTGCTGACATCACAAGGACAGACAGACAGCCAGTAGAGGACTACCACACTATTATGTTCATCACTGATCATTTCTAAGTATTTCTTTTCATTTTGAGACAAGGTTTCCCTGTGTAGCTACAGCTATCCTGGAACTCATTCTGTAGATTGGCTGGTCTTGAAGGCACAGAAGTCCACTTGCCTCTGCCTCCCAAGTGCCAGGATTAAAGGTGTGAGCCACCACCGCCCGGCATTTCTAAGAGCCTGTCATAGCTTCTTTTGTTGTCTTGGTTTGGTTGAGACTGGGTCCGCCCGGCATTTCTAAGAGCCTGTCATAGCTTCTTTTGTTGTCTTGGTTTGGTTGAGACTGGGTCTTGCTATGTAGCCCACACTGACCTCCAAAACATAGGGTATTGCTCCCATCTCTGCTTCCCGAGTTTTAGGACTGTAAGAGCAGGCCACCAGACCTAACCTTTATTTATTTTTTTTTTTTTGCCGAATCTAAAAGTGAAACCACAAGGTGTATCGTGTGTCTGATGTCTCTTTTCTTACTGTCTGCATTCCCATCACTGAGAATGTTAATGACCAGTTTTCTTTACATATATCCTATCAGGCTGTAGCTTACAAAGTGAGTTTGTTGGAGCTGAAATCAAATATCCATTGTATTTCAGTCCTCTCTGTAAAGCCTTTCTTATACTCCATTTTTATACTATCTTGTACATATTGAAAAATTCTGTGTTCTTTAGACTTCTCTGGGTCTAGTACTCATCTTCCGCTCTCATAATAAACTCCACCACTACTCAAATGCCAAGTTGGCTGAATAATAAAATTATTACTTCCTAAATAATCTACTCATTGATCTGAAGGAAAAAAAATAAAAAATACTTAAAAAACCATCTCTGGAACATAGACTTTCCAAATTAAACCATGTTCACTTCAGGCATTTTGACTTTCTCAGAAAGATACTTAAGAGAAAGACAATTAATCCACACAAACGCTTCCTTAATGATCCAGGTATTTCCAGTCTTCTATTCAGAACTCTTCACTGCTCTTGGAAAGTGGATTGCAGATACACAATTCTAATTGCTTTCTGCTGTTTATTAATTATTTATGTGGTTTTGGGGAACGGAATCCAGGGTCTCGAAAATGTTACCAACAAGCCCCAGCCCCAGCCCTTGTGAATGTACTTAAACTCTCAACAATATCACAAAACTTCAGTACTTCCCTCTGCCCTCTGCATATAGTAATCAACTCATTCAGAAAAAGGGTTTTTAACGTCATTTAAAAGAAAGAGAAAAGAAAAAAACCTTGTAGGATGAAAAGCAGTTTGTCCTCAGAGCAAACAAATGGCAAAGAGGGAAGGCAGTGCAAGACAAGAGCTGACAACCAGGCAGGCTTCAACTACAACTAGCCCCAAACCAGAGGAACCTGCAGCACTGACTTTAGTTGACCCCTCAACATAACAGAGTTGAAAAAAGTGATCAGTAAATTTCAAGATATAACACATTTTATCTTAATTTGCTTCTTTGGAAGGAAGAATTTTAGTGTTTACTAAACATTTCTAATTCGAAAGAAATTTACAACTCAGACCTTGGAATATATGTAGCTCAGTGGTAGGCCTGTCTCGAACAGGTAAGGCAGTCCTGGTTTCTATTCCCAGTACCATAAAAGAAAAACAAAGGAAAAGAAATCACAACTCAGGATTAATTACAGAATACTAGACTGCAAACTCCAAACATCAATGAAGTACACTTTTTGATAAAATCGAAACCTTAAATCTTTTCTAATTTTGAGAAACATATTTTTTTGACAGCATAAGACTAAAGACTGACCAACAGGCAAAAATAACAATTAGATTTTTCTTGTATTTCCACTCAATATATTTAGCTACACAATACAGTGCAAGTTAGAAACATAAAATATCAATCTACTGGTAAAAAGAGATTATCTCTTCGAAAGTCAGCACTAAATATTAAAATTGACTATTAAACTACAAATGAAGTAGAATCGTTGTGTGACTTAGCAATTCATTTGTTGGTACTTACTCAAAAGAAAATACAAAATATACCCAAACAAAATTCCCAAGTCACAGATTAGTTACTGGTATCTCAAATGTGGTCATTGAAATGTCATGTCCATCAACTGACGGATTAACAAAATGTGGTTTAGTACTATCAACACGGTCAAACCCAGGCTGGGGAAGTCACTGGCTCAACAGGGAACTGATGGTTTTGCTAATGCTGCTCCCAACCTTGGTCAGAGCCGTTTTTTTTGGCCCTTTTTTTTTTTTTTTTTTTTTGGTAATGCAGAGACTTATTACTCTGGTCATCAAAGCCCTGAGAATAAGAAACTGAGTGCCTGAACAACTCAGAGGAGCTGTGGTCACCGGCTGGGGAGACGTCCCCTGCAAAGGATCCAGGCCTAGTTCTCATACCAACATGGTGGCTCACAATCATCTATAACTCCAGTTCCAGAGAATCGTGTGTGTGTGTGTGTGTGTGTGTGTGTGTGTGTGTGTGTGTGACTCTTAAAGTCCCACCCTGAGGCCATACTGATGGTTGGTGCCCATGCCCCCAGTATATCATTCATACAGCCAGATATGCATAAGGCAGCACTAACCTGACCTAGTGGGTTATATAAAAAAGGTATGCACACAAAACTACTTAGCAATAACAAGTAATGAAGTACTGAATCTACAGCATAACATAAAAAACAACACACACACAAACCCATATACTGTATGGTATCATTCATAAAATGACCCAAACAGTCCTATCTATAAAGAGGAAAAGATGACTTGAGCTGGCTATGGGATTTCTCTCTGGGAAGATGAAAATGTCCCATAACTAGATCTGGATGATGACACACACCTGGGTGAATACACCAACAATCACACTGGGATAGCTAGAAACCTGCAATGGGAGATTTGCACAAGAAGTCCCCATTTAGGTGGCAAATATGGAACTGTTTATATTTTATACTTCAGGATTTTCGTTTTTTAGAAGAAGCCTCATAAATGTTCCTCTACCCAAGAAACCTAAGGTTTAGGACTATAAATTTGCTCCCCCAGAGCAGATGAACCTGCTCTGCTCCTACTTCTAAAACAGCCAAATCCAAAACTTAAGGAAGCACTGAACTTTGCCTTTCCTAAATCTTCAAATCTGCATATTCTAACAAAAATAAAAACCCTTTATGCCATAATTTGGGAGAAACTTCAGAAAACAGGATCAAACATACCCAGGGAAAGAAAATAGGCACCGAAAAAGAATCAGAAGTGAATTTAATGAAAGCTAGACTGGGAGTTTGGAAAACTGCATGGATTTTACCGTTTTCTTTTTCTCCCCCTTTAAAAAAGTCAAGACTTCTATAAAAATTATCTTCTATAGTATTCCTTAAATTATCACTGGACAGAGAATTTAACATCTGACTGTACTTGAGCAGTTAACTTTAATGTAGCATCAGGCATACTGAGAATTGCCACTTGTAGGGTGGCGGGGTAGGGAAGGACCAAGTCTCACTATGGACCCCTGGCTGACCTGCAACTCAGGTCTGCCTGCCTCTGTCCTGAGTGCTGGAATCAGAGGCTGGTGACACCATGTCTGGTTAGAATCACCAACCACTTCTTAGTTTGAAGTCCCCAGAGACCAAGCTGGGACGAAGTTATTGCTCAGATATTCTCAACTCTAAAATGGAATACTGGTAGTCATTTGAAAGAGGACAAAAAAAGGTTGTGGAGGGATGTAACTCATGTCACTCAGCACTTAGCTCGACGTATAGGAAGAAGATGGAAAAGTTTGACAGTCACAGCAACTCTGAGGGGGTTCCAAAATAGTCAATAGCAAATAAGTAATTAACAATTATATGCTTAATGTATCTAAGCAAGGTGGTTAACAACGTTCACAAGTGGATAAACTGGAACAATGACTGTTAAAAGCAATCTGGGGTCTACTTGCGAATCTGAGTAGTTTAAATCATCTAAAAGTTGTATGACATAAATGACCAAATTTAGTTTCTTATTGGAGGTGGGGATGGTGGTTTCAAGACAGGGTTTCTCTGTGTAGCACTGGCTGCCCTGAAACTCACTCTGTAAGTTACCTCCTGAGTGTTGGGATTAAAGGCTTGGGCTAGAATTTCAAGTACCACTAATAAAAAGAATTTATCGGAGACAGGTACCCTGGGACATCCTATAGTCCCAGCACACTGGAAGAGGAAGGCAAGACAGCCAGATAATCAAGGTCATCCTCTGCTACATAAGGAACTCCAGACTAGTCTTGGCTACCAGGGTCACTGCCCCAAAATGGGGGATGAGCAAGCATTGGAATTCTATTTGCTGTGAAAGCCACTCACTCCAGGGAAGTATGATCGTGGCCCAACAGCAGAGCTTTTCATGCACTAAAAATCTAAACCCTCGAATCCTCCCAGACAACAATCTCTACCTATAAGGAGCCTTGGACACCTGTTTCTCATTTCCCCCCCTCTTAATCTAGAAATGGACTCACCAAAAAATGCTTCCCAGTTTCCTTTTCCTTTTTAAATCTCTGTGTTCACAGGCAGGCGATGGTGGCACATGCCTGTAATTCCAGCACCAGAGGATCTATGTGAGTTCGAGGCCAGTTAGAGAATGAGTTCTAGGACAGCCAGAGATACACAAAGAAACTGTCTCGAAAAACCAAAAAAGAAAGAAAGAAAGAAAGAAAGAAGGAAGGAAGGAAGGAAGGAAGGAAGGAAGGAAGGAAAGAAAGAAAGAAAGAAAGAAAGAGAGAGAGAGAGAAAGAGAAAAAAAATCTCTGTGCTCACCTCCTCACTGGCCCGCTCTAGTCTACAAATCAGAAACCACCAGGCCCGGAAAGCAGCACTAACTAGACGGGTGCCGTGGTCACACAACCCCCGTCCACATGTGAAGCACTGCACAACTCCACTAGTCTTAGTGGCTTCCTTAGCCTGAAACGGCTGGCGCGGATGGAAAGACAACCACACCACGTAAGTTACATAACCCGAGCAACTGAAACGCTACTCCCATTTCACAGACAGGGTCCCGGCTGGGGACCTGCCAAGGTCACACTTCCCAGCGGTGGCGGCTGCTCTGCTTGGACACACAACTCCTTCCAATCTCGAGTCCAGCTCGCGCCCCTCGGGCAGCGCAGCGAGACACTCCCCTCCTTCGTCCACCGCCGCCGAGCCACAGGTGCCCAGCTACCGTGGTGACGTCGCGACCCCGGCCCGAGGTCCAGGCCGTAGCGTTGTTCCCGCAGCCGCCGACCCCACGCCCATTGTTCCCAGCTTGCTCACCTCCGAGGACGCGGTGGCAGGCCCCGCTGGGCCGCTGGAGGCCAGCTCTCGTCGGCCCAGTAAGCTCGGCCGGTGGCGGCAGGATCCGCGAAGGCGTACCCGGCGGCTTCGGCGCCTCCCCTCCTCTGCAGGCGCCGGAGGGGGCGCCTCTCCCTCCTCGCGAGACAGCGGAGACCCCGGCGGCGGCGGCTGCGACCCCTGTGACGTAGAACGCTCATCACCGAAGGCAGTTTGGGGGCGGAGAGAAGGCGAGACCCACCCCCTGCCCGTGCAGCACGGAGCGCCCCGCCCCCGGCCCGGCGCATGCGCCGCAGGCGGGCGCCCGTACACCAGACCCTGCCCTGCCCCCCACGGCGGGGGGCGCCCGTCTTTGGGGAGACGAGGCCCCGTCGCAGTAGCCACTGCCAAAGGGGCGGAAACCCGACACCCGAAACCTGGACAAGCTGCCCGGGTTCTCCCTAGTGTAACAAGGATGGCACTGAGCAACCTCAGCGCCCTCGTCCTCACGTCTTTTTCAGCTGGGATGAGCCGCAGGCGCCGAGCGCTTCTCAGCCATGACCTTTCTCCCAGCGGCCTGCTTCCCACTTCCCGCTCCCCGAAATCTAGATTAACATTGAATCCGACACCTCTGCGCCCCAAGCCGCGCAGCCCCGGGGCCTGCCAGCCAGGCCGCCCCTGCAAACACAGCATCCTCAACTGCACGCTCGCCTGCCAAACTGCCTTGCTTGGGGCTTAGCAGGCCACACTTGCTTAGGTCCTAGATTCCGTAAACGTCCCTTCAACACTTGTTGACGGGCAGACATTTTAAAACGCCACATATTTAAAAATATTTCCAGCAGTAAGCGACAGTATTCTGACTAGTCTCTCTTGATGAACGGCCTAATTAAGTTTCCAGCGATTCTTTAGTTATATAAACGAGTGGATGATATTGTTCATGCCAAACATAAACATATGAACGTCCATCTACGTTTTGTAGAAACGGATGCGGGTGTGGGGCGGCAACTTTAATTCTCCCAGCGTTAACTATTTTCAAATAAACTTACATGCACACGATGGCATGCTATTTTGCGTTAGTATCGCACTCCGACTGGAGATAAACGAGTTGAGAAATGCCCCTGTAAGCGCAAAAAAAGCGCGATTTTAACATTTTCTCTTTTATTTCCTCCGCTGCCTGAAAGGCGGGCTAGGCCCGGATCACGTGACGCGCTCCAACTCTGGGCGGAAGCGCGCCTGGGACCGCGGAAAGATGGCTGCTGCAGCGGGGTGGACGGCGCCCAGGAGCGGGCTCTAGGGTCAGCGCCACCCCGTCCCCGCCGCTCCCTTACCATGAGGCCAGTGAGTCGCCGCACCCTGGACTGGATTTACTCCGTGGTAGGTAACCCGGGCGTTGGAACTCCACAGTGCCACATCCCACGGCCCGCAAGCCGAAGGCCGACTGTTTGCTTGCAGTTCGGAACCCCAAAACCCATTCCTAACTTGAGCGTTTACGCCCTGCCCTCAGCTCCTCCTCTTCCTGGAGGACGCGCTCTTCCGCCCCTGACGTCAGAGCTGCCGGGGCGCCCGAGGCTGCCTTTGAGTGACTCCGACAATCTGCTCCCACCTGTAGCTAGTAACCTGGCCTAAGTAGAGAAAGGACCCAGCGCATTGATTTTTTTCCCCCTTTCCTTCCCCTTTAGTTGCTACTTGTGATCGTCTTGCTTTCCTGGGGATTCGTCATCTATGCATCAACTGTAGCTGCGCGAAGACAGCTGCACAAGGAGTTTCCAGATAAATTCTTTGAAATGAATGAACTTTGGTAATTCTTAGCAAACACAGTTCTTTTCTCCCAAATGGCACCTATGTAGACTTAAAAGTAAAATTCACAATCCAAATTGCATAATGTCTTTTGTGATAAGCGTTAACATACTAATTTTTGAAATAGATTGAACAGCCGTTTTTGTATCAGGTCATAGATTTTCATTCTAGTGCTTCAAACATTTCATATCCTTGTAGCACGACTAATAAAAACCCAGAGACAGATAATTGGGGTTCAACTTGAAGGTCAGAAAAGCAAAACAGCCAGCCACTGGCTCTCACCTTTGCCTCAGTCCGAAATGACGATCCTGCCTCCAGGAAGCACAGAATGAGACTGTGTGAGAGCTGTCTTCACGCGTTTTATATTCCTCCCTAGTGCTGGGATTAAAGACGTGCACCTCCACCGCCAGGTATCTATGACAAACTAGTGTGGCTACTGGGCTTAAAGGTGTGTGTCACCAATGCCTGGTCTGGAAGGCTGATCAGTGTGACTTATTTTACTCACTGATCTTCAGGCAAGCTTTATTTATTAAAATACAAATGAAATATATCACTACATATCCTCTTGCCAAATCAAGACATAAACAAATCTATTGTGACTAAAACATATTTTGCATCCTGTTTATCAAATAGGAAAAAAAGTAGCTGATGGCTCTGTTTAGTATTTGCCTTTTTACTATTAGTCTCAAATCAGACGACTTTGGAAAGAAAATAACAACACTCTGAGAATAAGCTTTATTAGTTACTTTTCCAGGAAACAGATTCAGTAAATACAGCACTATATGAAGAGACTTTTGCTATTACACAAGTCTTTTAAGGTTTTATGTGCTCTTTAATGATGTTGATCAGGAAAATCTTTCATTGGTGGAATTACTTCTCCAGTCTCCAGAATTGTATCACCCTAGGAAAAACAAGTAAATGCTTAATATAAATTTTTTCATTAAACATACATTTTGTTGTGAAATATTTCAACATTTGTTTAATACAACAAATGACTATAAACATATTTTACCCTTCATTAACTCAAAATTAAGCCAGGCATGGTGGTACACACCTTTAATCCCAGCACTCTAGAGGCAGAGGTAGGTAGATCTCTGTATGAAGCCAGGCTGGTCTATACAGCAAGTTCCAGAATAGACAAGACTATCTATAGGGACCCTATCTCAAAAAACCAAACAAACAAACAAAAATTTATTTTCCATTTTACTTAAAACATTTCAATTTGGGAGCTCAAGAGATGGCTCCAGCCAGTGGTTAAGAGCACTGCTGCTCTTCCAGAGGACCCAGGTTCAATTCCCAGCACCTACATAGCAGCTCACATGCCTGTGACTCCTGATCCAGGGGACCTGGTACCTTCATACAGACATACATGCAGGAAAAACACCAATGTACATAAAATAAAAATAAATAATTAAAAATATTTTAATTTGGATGCTATATTTTCACCTATACTGATATATATAAAGCCACAAAATTAATCAAATTATTGCATTAGAACTTAAAAAATAAAAAGTTATAGACATAATAAAGTACATATTTAAACTGTATAATACAATTTTGAAGTATGGATATGTGAGATCCAGATAATAACACACAGCATTATAAGATTTAGTATCTTATTCCTTCCATCCACTCTCAGCCTCCTCCTCCAGTTTTCAGAAAGAGATTAAGCCTGGATAGGTGCTCACTGTCCTCTGCTCCATGCTCAGACACTGTATGGAAAAGCTATTGTACTCTGGCATTCATCTTAATAAGGACTGAGACAAAAGAGACTGGAGGGGACAGCCTAACCGACACTAGTCTATCACCTCAGGAGAGAGAAAGCAAGTTCTGTTAAGCCAGAACATAGCTATCACTATCATAGCTTGTTCTAGTCTAAATTAGATGGCCATTCTGTAGTTTCTCAAAAGGGAAGATTCTGGAAGTGGTCAACAACATGGAAACAGGAAAGAAACTCAACAAACCCCCTGATAAGGTCTTTAGAATAGGGCCTTTGTACATGAATGGCAAAATAAACACACAATTAGATAAATAACCAGGCAAGCAAGAATAAATACTAATTAGTCAACTGACAAAACCAATAAGTGAACGTCCTATTTTGAGTATACCTGGGGTCTGACACACATCCCTTACATGTCCGTAAATAACAGAAGTTTCTTGAAGTAGAGTTCTGATAGGGACAGTGAGCCAATTTTGATGGCTCTCTCTAACAGTCTCATGCTGCATTGATAACAGACCACTGTCACATAAGCTATTTAATGGAAGTCTCTGGATTTACAGTTATGGCGGTTCACTCATTACGTGTAAGCAGAGACTGACACTATATTTTAGCATAGTAAACAACAGCTCTCCAACAACCAACTGATAATATATAATATATATGTATATTGTTTCTATGAGGACCTAAAAATTAAAGCACCATAGACAGAATAAAGTGCATGTTTAAACTGTATAATATAACTTAAGTGTGGATATACCTATGAAACCATTGCCACAATCAAGAAAATACTACTTATCATTACAAGATTTAGTACTTTATGTCAAAATACTAAATCTTTGTTTTTGAGATAGGAACTCATTATATAGCCCTGGCTGTCCTGAAACACACTATGTAGACCAAGCTGGCTTCCAACTCAGATATCCTCCTGCCACAGCAGAAGAGTTCTGGGGTTAAAGGTGTGCACCAACACACCCAATTTAATTTAAATTTGAATTAACAAAAGGTACCGCTTCAGGCTTCTGCTGGAGTCCTTTACCCTTGAAAAGCTGGGGATGGAGGGGGGGGGTTCCTTCTGCTCTAGAGCAGTCAAGGTCATAAAACAAGGTTAAGAAATAGTTTCCCCTTAAGAAAATGTTGGACACCTTAGTCATCAGAGAAATGCAAATCAAAACAACTCTGAGATTCCATCTTACACCTGTAAGAATGGCCAAGATCAAAAACACTGATGACAACTTATGCTGGAGAAGTTGTGGGGAAAAGAGAACACTTCTGCATTGCTGGTGGGAATGCAAGCTGGTACAGCCCCTCTGGATTTCAGTGTGGCGATTTCTCAGAAAATTAGGAAACAACCTTCCTCAAGACCCAGTAATACCACTTTTGGATATATAGCCAAAGGATGCTCAATCGTGCCACAAGGACATGTGCTCAACTATGTTCACAGCAGCTTTGTTTGTCATAGCCAGAAACTGGAAACAACCTAAGTGCCCCTTGACCGAAGAATGGATAAGGAAAATGTGGTACATTTACACAATGGAGTACTACACAGCAGAAAAAAAATAACGACAGCTTGAATTTTGCAGAAAACTGGATGGAGCTAGAAAACATTATTTTGAGTGAGGTAACCCAGACACAGAAAGACAATTATCACATGTACTCACTCATAGGTGGCTTTTAAACATAAAGCAAAGAAAGTCAGCCTACAAACCACAATCTCAGAGAACTTAGACAACAATGAGAACACTAAGAGAGACTTACATAGATCTAATCTACATGGAAAGTAGAAAAAGACAAGATCTCCTGAGTAAATTGGGAGCATGGGGACCTTGGGAGAGGATTGAAGGGGGAGGGGAGAGACAGGGAGGGGAGCAGAGAAAAATGTAGAGCTCAATAAATATCAATTAAAAAAAAGAAATAGTGTCTACTCCTCATTTTCAAATTCAGTTGCTACTTCATACTATCCTTTTTCCTCCTCCAATAATGCACAAACACACTTAAGCTGACAGTAAGAAAGGGTCATTTTATCCCGATGAACCTGGCAATCATGTGTAGAATGGGAGGGGATAATGTACAAGTGAAAAACTGGAGTTTTGAGACTTACTGGGAATATCTTGGGCTTCGTGTAAACGATGCCATATGGTTTTGCCTGCAATAAAAACAATTCTATGTAAATTAGAGTGTTAGAATTTCTTCTGAAAAATATGTTAGATCTTAAACTAAATTTTTACTTAAGCCCCAAATTTCCCTAGAATTCTGGCCCACATTACTGTTAATAATAATTCAACATCTCTGCTTATGTCACTAGGCATCTCAAAGTTCGTCACACCCACAATTGAATTTTCCCTCCCTCCACAATTGCTGTTCCTCGTGTTCCCTGTCTTGGCTAATGGCACCTGTATTCCCACAGTGCTAAAAGCCAGAAGAAGCTTTAACTCCCCAGCAGATCCTGCTGGAACCACCTTGAGAATATACCTTGCATCCAAATGATTCTCCCCAGCTAACAGGACCTCCCTTGCCCATGCTTCTTGATGTTTTTGCCAGGACTGCTCCAACGGTACCTACTGGCCACCTGTCTTCTACTAACGCCCCAACAACACAGCCAGCATGATCCTTTCAACATGGATCGCATCTTAGCTCAAAGTTTCATAATCCTTAGAGAAGAAGATGGAGTACTTGCTGTGATCTCTAAACCCTCCAAGATCTCACCCCTGGCTAACTACCACCCCCCCCCCCTGAGTGCACCTTAGTCACAATGGCTCCCAAGCTATTGGGCACATGGATAAAGCCTGCTGTGTCCCAGGGCTTCCGTGCTCATTGAGTCCTTTACCTGAAATGCACTCCTGGCTATCTGCTTGTTCCCACCTCCTTCCAGTGAGGTCCCTTTTAGTGTCACTTCCAGAGAAAAGCCCAATTAAAACAGCAGCTTCCTGTCTTTATTCCTCTTCTAGAGAACTGATCACCTCTTATAACCATACATGCCTCTTAATCGTGTGCTTACTGCCAGTATCCAAGACTAGAATAAGCATTTCATGAGCAGGGATACAATCTGCTGTGTATACGGCTATAACCCCTATTTACAGGGCTTTGCATATAAGAGGTGCTTAATATAAAAATGCAGAACAAGTAAGTTCATAAAGCGTGTATGTCTGTCTGCACAAGACACCATACCAAAATATTTAAAAGATTATTGGCTTGATATAAGACAAGTGGACAAAGACTGTGAGAGAAACTCAGACTATGATACGAAGAAAATAAAATGTCTTTATTATATGAACTGTGGCCAGGGTCAGAGAGGTGACTCCAGGTAAATAGCACAGGCCTGGCAACCCGAGTTCCATCTCTAGAACCCACATGAAGATAAAAGAAAACCAACTCCACAAAGTTGTTCTTTATCTCCACAAACATATAGGACAGCTGTACCCTCACCCACACATTAACAATACATACTTAAAATTTTTATTCTAAAAAGAACTGTGGCCAAAGTCAAGAATTGATGGAGGAAGGTCATTGGTTAATTATAATAAACCAACTGCTTGGCCTCATAGCTTAGAACATAGGTGGGTGGAATAAACAGAATAGGATGCTGGGCGGAAGAGGAAGTGAGGTCAGACTCTGCTCTGCTTCCAGAGGGACCGGATAGCTCTGCTCTCTGGAGCAGAGAAGCCATGCTCTGCTCTCCCAGGCAGCTCCAACCCACGATGGACTTAGGCTAGAATCTTCCCGGTAAGCGCACCTTGGGGTGCTTACACACATCATTAGAAATGGGCTAGTCCATGTGCGAGAATTAGCCTGTAAGGGCTAGAGTTCATAGGCCAAGCAGTTCTTAAATGAATACAGTTTGTGTGTTGTTATTTCGGGCATGAGCTAGCCAAGCGGCCGGGGTGTTGGGGACGCAGCCCCGCCGCCGCTCCTATTTCAACAAAGAAGATATTAAATGTCTTCAGAGAGATGTAGAAATCAGTTCTGAAATAAGTGTTATTACAACGAAGCTGCAGGATTTACCTGTACAAACCAGGAGAAAGAATAAAAGATAAGTGGTCCCAGACCCCACCAAACAATAATGGTGAAATATGTTCACTAGTGGCTAAGAAAGCATGAATTCCTAAAAAAAGAAACCATATTAATGTCTCTTTTTGTCAACCTAATATTGTAGCTTATGAAATATGCTTCTCCTAGAAGACAAATGTCTTTTCAATCCTAAGACAACACGACCATAAAGATGATAAAGGAAACCACACTCAGTCTACATGGGTAAATGCCAACTTTTAAAAGTTGGGATAGGGCTGGAGATAGGCTTAGATGTGAAGACTGCATACGGCTGTTGCAGAGGACCAGAGTTCAGTTCCCAGCACCCACAATGCTTGGCTCACAGTTGCCTATAACTCCAGTTTCAGGAAGATCTAACTCCTCTGGCTTCCACTCACCCATACTCACGTGTACACACCACGCAGAGATACACACAGACACGCACACACATGCACGCACAAGCACACACACATGGAAAATAAATCTTTAAAATGTAAGTAAAGGTGAGTAGAGAAGGGAAGTGGGTGTGGGAAGAGTTGGGAAAGAGGTGAATATAAAACACTTTGTAGTATGAAACTGTCAAAGAATTAGTAGAAAATAGGCAACTAAAAAGAAGAAAAAGTTGAGCTGACCCATGTTCTACTGTCAGAGTGTTTATAAGATAATCTGACTACCTCTAAGTCTAACAGATGAGACTCAGGATTATAATGAAAATGTATAATGGACAAACTTCTGATTTGAAGCTGAAAAGCATTGCTTCTTAGGGGCACCAATATACCATATAAATGCCTAAAATTAAGATTGAACAAATAAAGTTTATAAATGCGTCTAAAGTGCTTAAGGAATGTGATTACATCTGTGAGTGGATTGTCCTAAGAGTTCAACTTCAGTTAGTTCCAAGGCTGTCAGGACACCTTTTATCGGAGGTATGGCAGTTTAATTAAGACAAAAGTACACTTTAAAATGTAACTAACAAACTAACTTCCCAGGCAATACTCTGCCCAGAACACAACGGCCACTCGCGGCTGTTTCACACCTTCCCTGCCAGAAGACAGGGTTCTTCTCCAGCGATGAGATACATAAGATGAACAGTGGCACGGAAAGGCCCGTGGAGTTGCACGTGAACACGGTTTTCAAGCCCATCAGCACAGAAATGGAAACCATTCTCTGACCCTTAGAGATAGAAACTGTTAGTTCATTTTATTGTTGCAGAAGGGTTTTCAAATCCTGACTAGCCCCTACTAACCTTACTGCTGACACATCAGACAGCCCATGACAACAGGGACCCTCCAGGAACTATTAAGGACATGAAAACATGTCATTTCAAAATCAGTTTGCTTTGCTTTTTGTTTGTTTGTTGTTTTTCGAGACAGGGTTTCTCTGTAGCTTTGAAGCCTGTCCTGGAACTAGCTCTGTAGACCAGGGTGCGCTCAAACTCACAGAGATCCACCTGCCTCTGCCTCCTGAGTGCTGGAATTAAAGGTGTGCGCCACCACTGCCCGGCTATCAGTTCGCTTTTTTCCAACTTCTAATGTGTACCAAACTTCAACAGCCTCCAGCCTCCAGCTATTCTACCTGGTGTAGATCTTTGCTTCCTTCGGTCTGTGTTCAATGTTTTATTACATTTCCCTCACAGTCATCATGTCATTGTCCCACAGTGGTGTGGAAGCTCATGGATGTCATCAGGTGACATGAGGTTCCGGGTTCAAGACTAGCGTGCAGTATATGAGACAGTTTCAACAGACACAGAATGGAGAGTTTCCACTACTTGTTACACCTAACGTTTTCTCCCTAGATTTTGAAACGTTCCCTAGATTGGTCCCAGCTTATTGGATCGGTAAAAAGTCATCTCCTCAGTGTGGAGGCCTTATGGCCATGCTCATCACTGGCTTTCTATCTTCCTTCTAATTGGCTAACTGTTCCCTCCACACTCTTCTTTGAATGCTACCCATCTTCTAGCATAATACATATTCCTGGATGTCAAATACCTACTTTTATATATTCTTTCTATAACAATGAAGAGGGCATACTGGGTACTCCATTCTTGTTGCGCCAAAGACCTAACGTGGAGCAGGGAGATGGCTCATAGTGCAAAGTCTTGCTGCCAAACAATCTGTGTTCGATCCCTGGAGCCCACATGGTTGAAGTGGAGAACCCAAGTCTTCAGGCTGTCTTCTGACATTCTTTTACCTTCATGATCTGAACACGTTTGAAGGTAACAAGCCAATAATCTTGCTCTGCTGGCCATTCCCTCCAGTTCGGCTTGTTCACGACTCCTTGTGACCGTGTTCAGATGATGAACTGTGGGCAGGAACATCACAAAGCGGAGGCTGCTTTCTTCTTGCTGCTTTTGTCAAGCAGCACAGTGTGAGTTGTCTCACGGCCAACAACACTGAGACTGCCTGTTAGAGTGTAACTTCGGGACAGCACTGTTGCCAGGCTTCCTTAAAGGGCAGGCGGAGTGAACACGCAGACAAGCACACGTCCACATTCAATTCACGGTTATTTATCTATCTACCTATGAATACGTTGTAATAACTACGAATTCACCCTAATACTTCCAATTCTAATTCCATTCCCCAAGGTGTTCTCCGTTTTCATGGAAACACCCCCTTTCCACCAGTGTACTTACTTGACCAAGTTCCTCACATGTAACAAATCTGCCACCACCACCACACCCTTCGATGTTTAGCCTCTTCACCTCATGTGGGTCCTGGCATCTCAGTCCACCTCAGGTTCCTTACTCCCTCTTCCCTCACTCCGATATCCTACACCAGGCTGCTGTCGCTAAGGTTCCCCAAATAGATAAGCTCAGCTCCCAACTCTCCCTGAACACAAGCATTGCCCTCTTTACACTATCTGAGCGCCAACAGTCGGCACGGGGCCATCAGCACTGTTGGTCCAGCACCACGTACCAACCACACTGTGCTATCCCTTCTCTTTAATTTGTGGCAAGTGGCTCTGGACAACGCACGCAAGATCTTTCCATGAAAAAGTTAATAATTCTGGTCACCTCGATTCTAAAGAAAGACACTTATGAAAACCCAGAAAGGAACATGAAACAATGACAAACCCGCCTTGAATGGTATGATATACCTGACCTGTGCTAAAAAGGCGGTAGAAGTCATCTTCCCACCTCCCGCTCAGGACTCCAGGCTTAGACCCTCTGACATTTAAACACTACCACAAGGAAATGCATTGCAAATCATAAGCTAGTTGCATATAAGAGTAATCTTTTGAATTGCAAGTGTTGAAACTAGTTGTATAGAAGAGTCCTGAAGTTCCATTAAACTTTTTACCCAAAAGAATTCAAAGAACTTCAAAATCAACTTAAAACGGCATGTTATTTCCTGAGTACAGCACAGCCACGGGAAATTATTCTACAATATTAAAAGTGAAGCACACATTTAACACACACTTACCGCAATGTGGTATTTGACGTAGTAGTGAATTAACCATAGAGGTACAAGTATATGAGAGACAGTGAAGATACTGGACCGGTATGTCTTAAAGAGCTGGGGAAAAGCACAACACACAGAATAAACAAATATACTCTTTTTAAATTTTTATTTTTTAGATTTATTTATTTTATGTGAATTAGTGTTTTGTCTGAATAAATGTATGTATGTGTACCATGAGTGTGCCTGGTGCCCTCAGAGGTCAGCCAGAAGAAAGCATTGGCTCCCCTAGAACTAGAGTTACAGACAGGCTTTGAGCCACCATGTGGGTGCTGGAAACCAAACTGGGTCCTCTACAAGAGCCAAGTGGTCTTAAGGACCAAGTCACCTCTCCAACCTCACCCACCCCTCATTTTTATTTTTCACTATTATTTTGAAACAGGGTCCTCTCTTTAGCCAAGGCAGACCTGTCCTTGAACATGCAGCAATCCTCCTTACTCAGCCTCTGGAATTGCTCTGCTTATCAACAAATGTTACTTACTATGCCTAGCATGGGATACCTCATTTTCCATTGTGTGTGCAACAAAAATCAAAACAAAACCAAAAAAAGAAAAAAAGAAAAAGAATCCCACCACCAACAAAGAAACAGTGTGGTACTTACTTTACAAACTTCTAAATGAAATCTACTTCCTGACAGACTGGGGCTAACCTACCTACTCCAGTATTGTCACTGACTCTGGGACTTCCTACAGGATATCCACAGACTCCAGAGCAAACAAGCCATAGGATGAGCAGCATGCTGCAAGACTGCTAGACAAGGTTTAGAATAAATAGCATTCTGCAAGATATAAAGCATTCAAGTTCAAGAAAAATGCAAACTTCACTAAAATACGGGTGTTCTAAACTCACTGAGATCTCTTCTGACACGCCTTTTTAAAACGGAAAGTCAAAGGACAAAAAGGGACTTTCCTACGGCGTCCCCATTTGACTAAAACACACCGTTTCAGGAGAAAGACAACTTAGAATCTATGTATTATAGCAAATTATTATAGAAGAAAAAAATCATTCCAAGTAAAGCAAGACAAAATCCAACAATTAAATCACTAGCTAAGTTTTCAACTTGCCACCAGTGTCTGCTAACGTCAACAGGTAATGGCAGATACACAAGGAAGAGACTGCTTGAATTAGTGTGAAATTTTACCACCTTAAGTATGTGATACCCTTTTACGCTAATTTCCATTGCACTATACTTGGTAGCATAGTAAAAAAGTAGATTACATGTGGATTTCAACATGAATTCCTTCAAGTGACCAGAAGAAAAATCCTTCTTTTTTAATGTTTCTCTTTCCTCACATTTAAAATGAGAATTAGTAACTGTTTTACCATTTAGGAATAAAAAAATGAAGTAATGCATACAAAACCTCCAGCAGAGTACTAGGTTCGAAGACAGCACGAGCCCACTATTACTTATTATTACTGGAAGTAACTGAAAGCAAACCCCACACAGTACTCACTACTCATCCCAGATGTGACTCGATTAACAGAATCAAAGACAATATCTGGAACCCTTAAAATAAAAACCAGTCCTAGAATGGATGATTTTTCTGCCTGGCAAGGTAGAGGAATGCAGCTGAAAAGCAAACCGTGCTCACAGTACACAGTGAGGCACAGAAAGGGGGCTTTGGCGTCGGACAAAGCATACCGAACCGAACCCTGTGTTCCGCGGCGATCCCTGAGGCTGTATCACACCAGCAAGCCCTCTGGCAGCTGAGTGCAGAGTCAACCACAACCTTACAAATCGCGTCTAAAACCACAGCCCGTGAACGCTAGTGAAGTCTGGCCCGTTACTCTGCGGAAAGGTGTCTACAGCAGAAAGAAAAGCGTGTGCTTAAAACCCAAGGGCAGACTTCTCGGTACACCTGACAGCCCACCAAGGGTCATCATCCTCCCGAGGCCAACACCTCCTGGACTCAGAGCCCTGCGCGGGACTCCGGGGAGGCGACAGTCTTCGCTAAACCTGAGGCCCGGACTGACTGTCCCTGGGGATCCTCCGGGGTATGGACAGGGTGGAGCCTTGATGGGACTGAGAGGAGCGGGCCGGGGTGGCCGGGCTGCAGCCGGGCGTGGGAACTCACCACTTTCTTCCACACGGCCCCGTCCCGCAGAAAGTTATTCCAGAATCCCTCCAGGGGCCACATCTTGCGCGGTGGCAACACGGGCTCCCGGGGGCTCAGTTCCTGGTCCTTCAGCCATCGTCTCCTCAGCTCCCGCAGCTGCTGCAGCCGCAGCTTCTCATCCGCCGTGTACCCCGTCATGTTGCCGGCGAACTCGCTCAAAGGGACGCAGCGCGGCCCGAACCCGGGGCCGGTCACTCACTCACCCGCTCCGCAAAGCGACCTTGAAGACACCTGGGAGCGGCGCGCTGTGATGATGTCACACCAACGGGGGGGGGCTGCCGAACCCTTCGCGGAAGTCAGGATCTGCTCATGCGCAGAGCTCTCTCGCCGGTCCTGGTTTAACGAACCCGGATTGAGAGCTCCATCGAGAAAGTTATAAAACTAATGGGGACGGGGAGGGAAGGGAATAGGACGTGTGAGAGGTCCTGGGACTGGCGTTCAGAGAAGAAAGAACTTGTAGGGGAAGGGGCTGGAAGAACCGGGACGTGAGTTTACCGAACCTCTGCCCCGCCCCCTGGAATGCCTCTCTTCTTGACCTAGAGACCATTACCTCCAAGTTCAGCTCCCAGCCCACGTATATCGGTTTCTTCCCTCGTCTGTACTGCAGAAATAAAGAAGACTGTATTTGGGAGGATTACATAGGCTCGTTCACTCTTTGATCCAGCCGTCCCACTTGCAAAAATCCCAAAAAGTATAGTGGTAAAAAGTTGCAGTGGTATGCATGAGTATTGATCACGACACAATTTGTAATTTCAAATCCTTAGAAATCATCTCCCAGATTCCTCAGTAGAGGGTTAGGAGAAAGCTTAGGGTACTGCAAAACACTGAAATATTGCAGCCATTGTGTAGATAAGCTTTCCATTTACAACTGCGGAGTGCCTATTGTTAAGGCAAAAGCAAAACACACACACACAAAAAAAAAAAAAAACCCACCTACATCCAGTAGAAAGAAGAGTATATGGAATGCTACCTTTTATCCAAAAGCGAGGTGAATAGTGGTGACACTAAATATATATTCCCTGAAGTTTTTAAAGTAATAGAAATGAAAACTAATTTTGTTCATTTTTGGGGCTAGGGTCTGGTGTTATGTAGGCTGACTTTAATTTGCTGTTTAGGGGAGGCTGGGTTTGAACTAATTTTTTTGTCCCCACTACTCATAAGCTTGGATGCACCAGTTTGTTTAACTTGAAAACAACTGCTTTTGATGGAAGAGCTGGCCTAGGTCACAAGAGCAGGAGAGCTCTCCCTGCTCCTCTTCAGCGGCAGCACTCGGGAGAGTGGTCCCTATACCTCACCTGTGCAACACAGTAGAGCTGGTCCCGAAGGTATGACTGAGGAGTTGAAAGCTGGAGAAAGGGCCCTGCCCCTTGGTTAAAGCTGTAAGAGTTGAAGTAGCCAGGGCAGTGCTGGAGAGCCCATCCTAAAGGCAAAGAGCTCGGGGGCTGACCAACCCTGCAACTATCCAAGCCCAGAACCAGTTACATGTTGGCTCACCCCAATGTGATCTGCTGGAATATGAGAGTAAGAGGAGGTGGGGGGGAGGGGAGATGTCCTCTCCATGATACAGGGCAGCAACAGGATGTCCAGAGAGGGCGGAGCATCGATGATGCGAGAGAGACCAGGCCAGACCAATGAGTCTTTGCAATAAAGTCCTGCATGTGAAAATGTATGAAGGGGTTTGCTGTGTGACTCACTGTGTCAACTGCAGCTCCCGTGATGAGATTTTTCCCTTCTTTTATTTTTT